>NW_026125997.1:52500-451956 GCF_943737965.1 Phodopus roborovskii | reverse complement strand
ACTCAAGTCAAAGTTTTCTAAAATATTCAAAATATTTTATCAGCTGCCAGGTCCTTCAAAATTAAAATAAGTTACTCTCTTAACTCAGGAGGGATAAACCTGGACACAGTCACAATTAGCAAAAAAAAAAAAAAAAAAATATCTGGCAAACCGAATTCAAGATAAATGATCTACCATGACCAAGTAGGTTTCATCCCTGTAATGCAGGGGTTGTTTAACATATGAAAATCTATCAACATGATCCACCATTAAACAAATAGAAAAAGAAAAACCATATGATTATATCCCTAGATGCTAAAAAAGCTTTCAACAATATTCAACACCATTTCATGATAAAAGTCTTGGAGAGGTCAGGGATAACAAGAACATACCTAAACATAATAAGAGCAAAATGCAGCAAACCAACTGCAAAGATCGAACAGAAAGGACAGAAATTTAAGCCAATTCCTCTAACATCAGGAACAAGACAAAGCTGGCCTCTATCTCTATATCTGCTCAATATCGTACTAGAAGTTCTAGCTAATGCTATAAGACAACAAAAGGAGATCAAGGGGATCCAAATTGGAAAGGAAGAAGTCAAACTGTCTCTATTTGCAGATGATATGATAGTTTACATAAGTGACCCTATAAACTCTACCAGGGAAATCCTACAGCTGATAAACACCTTCAGCAAACTAGCAGGATAAAAGATAAACTCAAAAAAAACAATCAGTAGCCCTAATTTTTTCAGACAACAAAGAGACAGAGAAAGAAATCAGAGAAACATCACCATTTACAATAGCCACAAGCAACATAAAATATCTTGGGGTAACACTTACCAAACAAGTAAAAGACCTATATAATAAGAATTTTGTGGCTCTAAACAAAGAAATTAAAGAGGATACCAGAAAATGGAAAGATCTCCCATGCTCTTGGATAGGTGGGATAAACATAGTAAAAATGGCAATTTTGCCAAATGCAACCCCCATTATAATACCACCACAGTTCTTCACCGACATTGAAAGGATAATAATCAACTTTATATGGAAAAAGAAAAACCCAGGATAGCCAAAACAACCCTATTCAATAAAAGAACTTCAGGAGGCATCACCATTCCCGACTTTAAGCTCTACTTCAGAGCTATAGTTCTGAAAACAGCCTGGTATTGGCATAAAAATAGACAGGTAGACCAATGGAATCGAATTGAATATCCTGATATTAAACCACACATCTATGAACACCTGATTTTTGACAAAACAGCTAAAATTATACAATGGGGTGAAGACATCCTCTTCAACAAATGGTGCTGGCACAATTGAATGAGGGTGTGTAGAAGACTGCAGATAGACCCATGTCTGTGGCCATGCAAAAAACTCAAGTCCAAATCAATCAAAGACCTCAACATCAATCCAGCCACTTTGAACCTCTTAGAAGAGAAAGTAGGAGGTACCCTTGAACAAATTGTTATAGGAGACCGCTGCCTGAACATAACTGCAGGGGCATAGAAACTGAGAAAAACAATTAATAAATGGGATCTCTTCAAACTTAGAAGCTTCTGTAATGCAAAGGACATAGTGGACGAGACCAAATGGCAGCCCACAGACTGGGAAAAGATTTTCACCAATCCTATATCCGACAAAGGGCTGATCTCCAAAATATACAAAGAACTCAATAAACTAGTCAACAAAACACCAAATAACCCTATTAAAAAATGGGGTACAGAACTGAAGAAAGAATTCTCAATAGAGGAAACAAAAAAGGCTGAAAGACACTTAAGAAAATGCTCCAAATCATTAGCTATCAGGGAAATGCAAATCAAAACAACTTTGAGATACCATCTTACTGCTGCCAGAATGGCTAAAAGTAGTAACACCAATGGTGTCTCATGTTGGAGAGCATGCAGAGAAAGGGGAACACTCTTCCACTGCTGTTGGGAGTGCAAACTCATACAGGCATTTTGGAGATCAGTATGCCGGTTCCTCAGGAAAATGGGAATTAGTTTACCACAAGACTCGGCAATCCCCCTCTTAGGCACATACCCAAAGTATTCACATCCATGGAACAAAGACATCTGTTCAACTATGTTCATAGCAGCACTATTTATAATAAGAACAACCTGGAAGCAACCTAGATGCCTCTCAATTGAAGAATGGTTAATGAAGATGTGTCACATCTACACAATGGAATACTACTATGCAGAAAAAAATAATGATATCTTGAAATTCGCAGTCAAGTGGATTACGCTTGAAGAAACCATCCTGAATGAGGTAACCCAGTCACAAAAAGAGCAACACAGTATGTACTCACTCATATATGGATTTTAGACTTAGATCAAAGGATCACCAGCCTATAATTCACACCATCAGAGGAACTAGGATACAAGGTGTATTCTAAGAGAGTCATATAAAGTCCCTTACAGAACTGGGCAGGGACAAATCCCCCCAGATCTCACGTGAAGTGGGGCAGGAGGGAATGGAGAGAGAAGTAGGAGAAAATGAGGTGGAGGAAAAGAAAACATGTGCGTCCAGGAAGATTGAGCCTGGTTAGGAATAGAAGATAGGAAAGAGAGAGAGAGAGAGAGAGAGAGAGAGAGAGAGAGAGAGAGAGAGAGAGAGATACAGAGACAGAGACAGAGACAGAGACAGAGTGACAGAGAGAACATAAAAGAGGGAGCCAATATTGGTTTGAAGATAAAATTGAACACAAAGAAAGGTCTAGAGAACTACACTTCTACGGGACTTCAACAACTAACTTATCCATTGAACCCTCAATTAATGCCTGTTGGAAACAGGATCAAACACCCATACATAAACACTGAGTTGAACTAGAACCCAGAAGCAGATGGAGAGGACAAGACCGTGCGGCAGAAGCACATAGAGACAGCTTACCTGAAAAAGGAGGAGCTAAGGGCCACTAGACTGATAGGTGGGAAGCCAGCATGTGACTGACTCAGGCCCCCCTGAATATGGGTCTCAGCCAGAAGGACTGAGCAGTCTAAGAGACCTCAGACAGTGGAGCCAGGATGTATCCCTGGTGCACAAAAGGTCTTTGTGAACATATCCCCTATGGAGTGATAACTGCCTTAATCTAGAGACAGGAGGGAAGCCCTAGTCCCTACTTCACAGGACCTGTCAGATCTACATGACCCATGTGGATGGCCTTCCCCTACATGTGGAATTGGGGTGGGGGGATGGAAACAGAGGGTGGGTAGAGTGCATGTGAGAGGGCAGAGATGGTAAAAGGGAGGGAGGGAGGGAAGGAATGAGGGAGATAGGGAGGGAGGGAGAGATGGAGGGAGGGAGGGAGAGAGGGAGAGAGGGAATGGGAACTGGAATAGACATGTAAAATAATAAATTAAATTAAAAAAAAATGCTTTGACTACAATATTAAGTTCAAGGACAAGTTTCTGGGGAAAAGGGTTTCTATTTTTATTTCCACAGAAAATGAAAAGATGTGGATTCCTTCCAGACATTTGTGGTTTACTCAAGCCAGACTGCCTGAAACAGAGTATGAGGTCATGCTACATTCAACACACCTGGACAAAGCAGCCTTACAGTCTACAGCCAGGATTTCTGCATCTTGTTCGAATCCCCCATGACAGTGCCCCTTACCAGCAAGAAGTAGTTTGGAAAGAACGACGCCCAAATTCCCAAATATCGTCTATAAATGTTTGTTTTCATTTCATTGGACTTTGTTATATAAAATAAATTTCAAAAAAATTAAGAAAATAAGAATAAACGAATGTAAATTCAGTTATTCTTGGCACACACCTTTAATCCCTGCTCTTGAGAGAAAGAAGCAAGCAAACTCCTGGCTCCCAGGGCAGCCTAATCTACAGAGCTACTTTCAGGACTTTCAGAGTCACACAGAGAAACCCTGCCTCAAAAATCAAAACAAAAACAAAAAAACAATAAAAAATTGTAACAGAATATATAATGATGAGGAATCAAACATTTTAGTCAGTAATCAGCAAACCTTTAAGACAAAGTAAAAAGAACAATCAACCAGGAAAATACTACAACAAAATTGCAGGAATTAACATATAATTCTCAATAAACCCCTAAATTTAAATACTCGTCATTTCCTAATTCAAATACCACTAAATACTAATTCTGAAAGGGTTATCTAAAAACGGGACCAGACCTTAACTTGGATTCTTGCATTATCAGCCTTTACAGGCTACAGAAAAGATATGGAGGCCTCTGACTCAGCACATTACACAAAGAAACTTCAGATCCCCTGGCCTCCCAGAGCCTATGGCCAAACCTGGATACAAAGAAACTCCAGACATCACCTTTAGCCTCCTAAATACTTGGTTCTGGAAACTGTTTGGCCATAAAAGAAAGTCTGGGCTAGATCAAAACTTTCCCTGTGGTATCCAGGATATATTTGGAAACACTATTTGTATCTATGAACAATAGGTCACCTGCAAGTAACAACAGAATGGTATAGAAACCAGAGAATGTTCCCTCTCAGCATTAAGAAATGATAGTAATTAGTACAAAGGTATTTCATTTCAATAATATGACTTTGAGAAATTCCCCTGAATGTTTCCCAAATGTCAATCAGTCAGAAACCAATCCATACCTAGTGATGTATTCCTGTTACTTTTGCCTTTAAAAACCTGACAGTAAACAGGAAACTGTCAGAAATGGTGATTCCTTCAGAAGTTCCTGTACTTTACAGGGCTGTTTTAGGTATCCTGTTTTTTGTTTTTTTGGTTATTTTTGATTTTGGTTTTCCATATAAAGTTGAGTATTGTCCTTTCAAGGTATGTGCTGGTATTTTGATTGTGATTGCATTGAGTCTGTAGGTTGCTTTTGACAAGATTGCCATTTTTAATAGGTTGCATGAGAGATCTTTCCATTTTCTGGTATCTTCTTTAATTTCTTTCTTTAATGACTCAAAATTCTTGTCATTCATGTGTTTCACCTGTTTGGTTAGATATGCCCCAAGATATTTCTTGGTCTTTGTGTCTTTTGTAAAGGGTGTTGTTTCTCTGATTTCTTTTCATCCACTTTGTTGTCTATTTATAGTAGGGCTACTTTTTTTTTGTTTTTTATGTTAGTCTTCTATACAGCCACTTTGCTGAGGATGTTTATCAGCTGGAAGGAGTTCCCTGATAGAAGTCTTTGGATCACTTATGTAAACTATCAAATCATTTAAAATTGCATAAGTTTACTCCTTCCTTCCCAATTTGTATCCGCTTCATGTCCTCTTCTTGTCTTATTGCCATAGCAAGATTTTCAATTACAATATTGAAGAGATATGGAGCGAGTTGGCAACCTTGTCTTCTTCCTGATTTTAGAGAAATCCCATTGTGTTTCTCTCAATCTAGTTTACTGTATATTGCCTTTATTATGTTTTGGAATATTCCTGTTTTCAATGGTTTCTCTAAGACCTTCCTCATGAATTGGGTGGTGGATTTTGTTGAAGGCATTTTTAGCATCAAGTGGGATGATCATGTGGTTTTCCTTTTCAGTTTATGTGGTTGATTATATTGTTGGATTTTCATATGTTAATCCATCCTTTCATCTCTGGGAAGATGCTTACTTGATCATGGTTGATCACTTCTCTCATGTGTTCTTGGCTTCGATTTGCCAGTATTTTATTGAGTATTTTTGCATCAATGTTCATGAGGCAGACTGTTGTGTAATTTTCTTTCTTAGTTATGTCTTTGTGTGGATTGGGTATCAAGGTAATTGTAGCCTCATAAAAAGAGTTTGGTAATGACCCTTCTGCTTCTACTGTGTGGAACAATTTGAGAAGTATTAGTTTTTGTTCTTCTTTTAATTTCTATTAGAATTCTGCACTGAAACTGTCTTGCCTTGGGCTTGCTTTTGTTTTGAAATCTTGGTGAATGACTCTATTGCATTATGGGTTCTAGTTCTATATAAATTGCTCATTTGTTATTGATTTAATTTTGATATCCATAAAATTGTCCATTTCCTTTAAATTTTCCAATGTTGCAGAGTACAGGTTTTAAAGTATGACTTGATGATTCCCTGAATTTCCTCAATGTCTGTTGCTATAATCCCTTTTTCTTTTCTGATATTGTTAGTTTGCATGTTCTCTCTCTGCCTTTGATTAGGATGGATATAGGTTTTTCCATCTTGTTGATTTTCTCATAGTACCTACTCTTTGTTTCCTTTGTTTCTACTTTATTGATTTCAGCACTCAGTTTGATTATTTCCTGTCATCTACTAATCCTGGGTGAGTTTTCTTCTTTTTATTCTAGAGCTTTCAGGAGTCCTGGTAATTCTCTAGTGTGGCTATTCTCTAGTTTCCTCATATCTGCACTTAGTACTATGAAAATTCCTCTTAGCACTGCTTTAGAGTATCCCATAGGTTTGTGTAAGTTGTGCCTTCATTTTCATTGAATTCTAGGAAGTATTTTAATTCTTTCTGTGTTTCTTCCTTTATCCAGGAGTGGTGTAGTTGAGCATTGTTCAATTTCCATTAGTATGTAGGGTTTCTGCAATTTGAGTTGCTGCTGAGTTAGAATTTTAAGGCATGTGTTCTGGTAAGATACCGGAGTTATTCTAATATTTTGTGTCTGCTAAGGTTTGCTTTATTAACATGTATGGGGTTGATTTTAAAAACATTCCATGTGGTGCTGAGAAGTTATATTCTTTTTGTTTGATGGAATGTTCTATAGATGTCTGGTAAACCTTATTGTGTCAAAGCTTCTGTTTTTTCCTTTGTTTCTTTGCTAAGTTTCTGTCTGAAATCCCTGTCCAGAGCTAAGAATGGGCTGTTGAAGTCTCCCAGCATAAGTGTATGGTGGTTAATGTATGATTTGAGTTTTAGTAATGCTCCTTTTATGATTGTGCGTGCCGTTGTACTTGGGGCAAAAATTCTAGAACTGAGACATCTTAATTGATTTCTCCTGTGATGAATATGAAATGACCTTCTTCATATATTTTAATTAATTTCAGTTTGTAATCCAGTTTGTTAGATAATAAGATAGCTACCCCATCTTGTTTCTTGGGGCTATTTGATTTGAAAATCTTTTTCCAATTCTTAACTCTCAGGTAACATCTGTATTTGAAGTAGAGGTGTGTTCTTGTATCCAGCAGAATGATAGTCTCTGTCTTCATATACTTTCTCTTAGCCTGTGCCTTCTTACGGTGAGTTAAGACCATTGATATTAAGAAATATTTATGGCCATTGATTGTTGATTCTTGTTTGTTTTGGATTTTTTTTTTTTTTGGTGGTAGTATTGTGTGTGAATCCCCTCCCCCAATTTTTCCTTTTGTCAAAGTGTGATTATCTATTGCCTGTGTTTTTTTCAGTGTAGTTAACTTCCTTGGGTTGGATTTTCCTTCCAGAACTTTCAGTAGAGCTGGATTGGTGGATATGTTATGTGTAAATATGGTTTAATCATGGAATATGTTCTTTTCTACATCTATACTGATTCACAGTTCTGCTGGGTATAGTAGGCATCCATGGCTTCTTAATGTTTGTAGAACATCTATCCAGGACCTTCTGGCCTTCAGAGTTTCCATGGAGAAGGCAGGTGTAAATCTGATAGGTCTGCCTATATTGTCACTTGGACTTTTCCCTTCACTGCACCTAATTATTCTTTCTTTTTTGTGCATGCTTTGTGTTTGGATTGTTATGTGGCTATGGATCTTCTTTGTTTGATCCAGTATATTTGGTATTCGGTAAGATTCTTGTACTTTGATAGGCATGTCCTTCTTCAGATTGGGAAAATTTTCTCCTTTGACTTTGCTGAATATATTTTCTGTAATTCAGAGCCAGATTCCTTGCCTTCTTCTATCCCTATGATTCTTAGCTTTGGTCTTTTCATGATGCTTCATATTTCCTCGATATTTTTGTTAAGGATTTGTGAGTTTTAACAATTTTTTTTAGTTGATGAATCTATTTCCTCTAGTTTATCTTCACCTGAGATTCTCTCTTTTGTCTCATATATTCTGTTGATTTTGCTTGCATTTACACTTCTTGATAATTTACTCAAGTAAATTTACTCTATTTCCAGTATTCTCTCAGTTTGTGTTCTCTTTATTGTCCTATTTCAGTTTTTAGGTCTTGAACTGTTTGAAATTTTTATTGATCTTTTTGGTTGCTTTTTCTTGGCTTTCCATGCTTACTTTAAGAGATTTATTGGTATCTTGTATTTCAATTTTTTGTTTGTTTGTTTATTTTTCTTCCATTTCTTTAAGGGATTTTTCTCATATCCTCTTTGAGGACCTCTGTCATTATCATGAATTTGTTTTTATGGTCATTCTCTTCTGCTTCAGCTGTGTTGTGACATTCAGGTCTTGCTGGTATAGAATCCCTATACTCTGGTAATGTCATAGAAGTGTTTCTGTTGTTGGAAGTATTATGATACTGTCATCTTCCAACCTCTTCTTCCAGGGGTAGAAGTATGGTCTTTCCCTCTCCTTGTGGTTATGGGTTCAAGGCTCTATCCTCTCCTCACTAATAGAGGGTACAGTAGCTAGACAGGAATGACAGCTGATGCTGGATGCTTTGCTCTGTTCCAGGACACCCCACACCCACATTCTACCCTAGTGTGTAGGGGTAAGACAGCAATGGCAGCTGTTGCTGGATGCTTGTTCTGCCTCTGAGTCCCTCTGGCTAATTCAGTGTCAGAAACCGTCTAGCTGCTGTAGGTACAAAGACTCAAAGTGGGAGGCTGAGCTGAATGATCCACCCACTACTGACCTCTCTACCCCATGGTGGAGTGGCAGCTGATGGACAATGCTTTGTTCTACCTCTGGTTGCCTCTGATGGATTCAGTGGCAGGAAGTGTATGTAAGCCACTGGTGAGGGGACTTGAAGAGGGAGATGACATAGTATTTTTAAAATCTCTCAGCATGTGCTAAGTCGATGCACTCCCCAAAATAATCACACCAAAATGTAGGATCTTGTAGCTGTATGGGATTTCATTCATTTCCAGGGAATGATTAGTTAAGAATGTCAACAAGGGGCTGGAGAGATGGATCATCAGATAAGAGCACTAGCTACTCTTCCAGAGTACCTGAGTTTGATTATCATCATTTAGAAGACAGTTCACAACCAGTCCAGGGAATAAAATATCCACTTCTAGCTACTGTAGGTACTGCATTGAAAGCGTCACAGAAAATACATGCAGGTAAAATACCCACTTGCATGAAAATAACATAAAATCATTTTTTTAAAAGAATGTAATGTGAATTATACAGTCAATGTCCCTGGTTCAAATCCTAGCTCTACTCTGAATGGTAATGTAGGCAAGTTACTTATTCTCTCTAGGCCTCAATTACCCTTTGTATACAGGCTGAATTGTGGACCTATTGAACTTACTATTAAACTCAATATATGAAATTTCTTATGGCAAAGCCCTAGTCAAGTACTTATCATAATTATGAGTCAAAAATAGAATGGAATCTGTATTTACAAACACTAAGGATCTGGGTTATGAATACTCATTATCAGACAGAATTCCTATTCAAACCAAGGGAATAAATTTAGAAACTACACTAAAATGAAGGTGTGCACTCTTGAAACCCATGGTTCAAACGAATAATTGTAAGCATGTTCATGGGGAATTTATAGTTTCAGAACTTTTGTACTGAGGGAGCCTCCTCAGTCAGATATTTCAGTGCTGTGTCTGGCCTTTTTCAGGTGAATAGGATCTCTGCCATTCTCTTCAGTTGAATTTATTTGATGTCCTGTCTTCATTTAGCCTCTTAAGTCTAGTTTTGACAAGAAGTTAGCTTAATAAGTTTAGGGGAATCTTCCCTCTTTATTAAGTTTGTCACCCTTTGCTTTTGGAATTGAGTCCTTGTTCTGTTTTCCTCAAGAGCCCTGTTTGAGAGCACTACTGTATACCATGGTGTTGCTACTGGAAGACATACTAGACTCCTGACAAAAATCTGAAAATGGATGCTAAGTACTTACTCTCCCAAAATAAAGATGTCTTATGTGTTCATACTTAACATTAATTTTTGTGAGTTTGTGTGAGGGGGCCTAACCTTTCTTCAAATACTTTGTACATCTGTATCAAAACATTGCTAGATGCAGTAAGTAAATAAAACGCATACCAAAAATGTTCGGTTTAGAAGGAAACTCTTACCCTTGAGTTATTCCTTCATTTTGCTTATCCCTTCATTTTGCTTATCTCTTCATTTGGCTTATTGGCTATAATATCCAGGTATCTGCTATGTTTGAATTGGAAACCCATTCTTCTTTAGTGTGGTGGCCTTAATATCTACTATAACCATTTAACTAAATTTTTATATAATATATTATCAAGTGTCAGGATAACTTTGTCTTCAAGACAGTTATCACTTGTCTTGGAAGACTTTCATGGTATCCAAAGTAGAGTAAGTACCTCTTACCAAGATCCTATCTCACCCTGGGCTTATCAACAGCACTCACATCTTGCTACTTACTTTCCTACCTGTCTTCTCTGTGGTATTGTGGTTCATTGATGGTAGAGATTATTTACTACTCATACTTCTTTTTCCATATTGGAATTTTTACCAGCTATCCCAATTGCTGAATCCCGTACCTATATTTTAAAAATGACTAATAACTTCTGTGATGATTTGAATAAAAATGGTTCCCATAGGCTCATAGGGAGTGGCACTATTTGAAAAGATTAACAGGTGTGGCCTTGTTAGAGGAAGTGAGTCCCTGGGGAATGGGCTTTGAGGTTTTATAAGCCAAGTCAGGCCAGGGTCTCTTTCTGTTCCTACTACTTCTGTAGGCAGATGTCGAACACGTCTGCCTGTGTGCCACCATACTTCCCACGATGATGACAATGGACTCAATATCTGAAATTGTAATCAGGGCTTAATTAAATGCGTTCCTTTATAACAGTTACTATTGTCATGGGGCCTCTTCACAGCAATAGAACACTGAGTAAAAAAAATTGTTTTATATGGAGGTTTGATGTAGTATCTGGTAAAGGGTAGGGTTACGCAAATGTTTGGAAACAAACTTATTGTCAAAGTCCTGAAGAGAGGATTTGGGGTTCTTAGAAATATAGGCTTTTAGGGGTCTACTTGCGATATTGATGGGATCCTCAGTGTGATACCTGCATACAAGAAGATTTAAGAAATCCTAGAGTTGAGTAAAGTACAAGTGTAGTTGGATATTCACTTTGTCTCCTTCTGTGGCACTGACCATGCCCATCGGGGGGTGGGGCCAGGGGCAGAAGTAACTTGTGGAACGAGGTCTGAGGAAGAGCTGGGGAACACACTCTTGCTGATGGGATGCAGAGAGGAGAGCATCTGGTGGAACTTGCTAGTGTTCATCTGCCTAGGTTGTAAGTTATTTCTCCCTAAATAAATAAACATCTATTCGGACAATTTGTTTATCCTGATCCTTTTTAAACTGCAATTTCGGGTGTCAGAAATGGGATCAGGATTTTCCCGGGACTTGGGTTTCAACCAGGCTGCAGTTGCCATTCCCTTCCCCCACCGTCCTTGAACAGGTGGTTGCCTTGCCTAACCAGGCAGACACACAACATTTTGTAAGACATTTGTGTCTGCCCTACATCTACATTTACATCCCCTGTGGCCCTAAGACAACTGCTCATCTCCCGCCTATTCCCTCACATTGCATTCCCACAGAGTCCCCCACCCCACACCAGGCCCTCTCTTATGTCCCCATGCAAGCCCAGGACTCTGAGCCTTCCCTGTTTGTTCATTTGTGCATTCCTGCAGTCCGATGTTGCAAGTTGCAGGCGGCACCTGTTATCCCTGCAGTCCCAGCAAGTTGCACAAAGCTCTTTTGACTCCTTCATTTAACAAAATTTCTCCTGCCTTAGTTTGTTAAGAGCTATTCTACAAGGACCGGGATCTGCTACTGGAAGCTATTTGGCAGTACACTTCTGGACAATATTTTGTGGTACACTTTTGGGCAGAACTGGGATCTTGCAGATCCTCTGCTGCGGGACACTATTTGGTGGTACACCTCCAAGCGTAACTACCACAAGAGGAGATCTACAATTAAAAGCATCAACGTTCAAGGACAGCAGAAATACACCTAAGGTAATTGTAACATCCTTTTCAATTTAAGCTAATATAATATCTAACAAAAATTGTTCCATACCTATGGCAGAGGACTTTAGGAATTATTTTACTTCATATATAGAAAGAATTTTAGCAGAAGAAAATTATGACTAGACCAATATGTACATTTATTTTGTAATATCAATGGGTTTCATCATGATTCTTAAAGAAATGTTTTGAGATTAGAACAAACAATAAGGAACTTGTACAAACCATAGGAGACTTAGTAACAAGGATTCAAAATATAGAATGCTTAGAAGAAAACATTGAAGATGGCATTGGAGAGATGACACGTAGAATACAAAACATGCAATATAAAAAATGACCAAGTAGAAAACAGGATTTGTTCTGTGTCTGATGCCTCGATAACCAAAACAGAGACAATGCAATGCATTAACACACTAGCAGAAAGAGCTCGTTACTGGTCAGAGGAAGCTGCTAATAAGTTTAAAAATCTGGAACATCAGATAGAAAGACTAGATGATAGAATCTCTTCCATGTCTGAGGATAATATCAAGCTAGCAGACAGAACATTGTTTCTGGAAGGCAGTTTACATGCCATTCAGAAATTACCTAAGGATGAGAATATTAAAAACATGGAATCATTGTATTGGAGAAAGTAAGAAACTGACTGATGCAATGAAGTCTTTAGAAAGTTATTTGATGCAAGAAGTTCAGACACTCAAAGAAACAATGGGAAATAGATTTCAGGCTTTAGAAGACCCTCAATCTGATATATCAGAAGATGAACTTCAGGTAACAGGGCATGAAAAAGACTTAAAGTTTTCCACACCTTTTAGAGTCAGGGGAGCTTTCGCTGTAACAGTTAATGAAAAACCAGCAAGGAAACACACCCAAAAAACGTGTCATTGCCTATCAATGGGAACCAACATGTATGAAAGATTCTAAAGGTATAAAGGAAGCAGTAGTCTCTTATGGCATGTACTCACCATATGTGAAGCAATTAACAGAATCATGGGCAAGGAATTTCAACTTAAACCATAAGGATTAGGATCAATTAATATCAGCTGTCCTTGAAAACTCCTATCAATTAGAATGGAGGGCTTTATGGACGCAGGAACCAAAAGCCCTTGAACTTCATGGCTTAAAGAATGGTTATAAAGCTGCCAAAGATAAAATTCTTAGTGAAGGTATTTATGCTGACACAGGAAACCAAGCTGCTATGATGAACCTACCTTGTCTCTATGCAGTACAGCAGCTCTCAGTGCTTGGGATAAGGTTAATGAATTAGCAGAGAGGATAGAATCCTATACCAAGGTAACTCAAGGACCTACAGAACATTTTAGTAGGGTTCAAGAAATATCATCTAGGGCAGTACAATTAGAGGTAGCAGATATAGATTCTAGGTGAATACTCATAGAATATTTAGCTTATGAGAATGTGAATCCTCAATGCAAACAAGTGCTTTGGCCTTTAAAATTTTGATCAGCACCCTTGGATGAATGGGTCCTATATACAGCCAACATTGAGTATAATGACAATAATATTGAATCTTGGGTAGGAGAAGCCATCTAAAGGTTTGAGAAGACATAAAGATAATAGAGGTCTTAACTATGATGTCATAGAAGCTTGGGTAGGAGAAGACATCTCCAAAGGTTTGAAGAGATACCAACATGACAGATGTTATACCTGTGGTAAGACATGACATCTAAAAAGAAATTGTAGGCAAAGCATCCCTAGAAATAGCACTCCCAGGAATGAATCGAACAGAAGGCCTCATCCTTCTGGGTTATGTAGAAGGTGTGCCAAAAGCAGACACTGGACAAATGAGTGCATTTTGACCAGAGACAAGCAAGGAACCCCTTTACCATCGGGAAACTCATTGGGGGCCTCTCGAAGGCCCCCACATCAAAGATGGTCCAAACATTCCCAGTCACAGTGGAGGACAACCTCCCACAGTACAATAAGAAAATTATATGCCTATTGAAAAAGCTCATACTGCTCTGGGTGACAAACTAGTGATAAAAGTTGAATCAAACATGACAGAAGTAAATAAAAATGTATATTGTGGCAAACCTCTATAAACAGTCAAAGGCCTAGATTGATAGGTAAGATGAATAAAAGATTGTTTGATGGGATAGTTGACACAGGGACTAACTTAACTATCATAACTAATGAATCTTGGCCTCGAAGATGGCCCCTGAATGAAGTAATTGTTCATTTGTTAGGGATTGGAACCCTGTCTCAGGTAAAACAAAGCACGAGATGGATTGAATGTATATGACCAGAAGGACAGAGAGGAAGATTGAGACCATTTGTGGCTGATGTAGTGATAAATTTATGGGGTTGTGATTCATTACAGCAATGGAATACACAGATTAACATTCCTCCACTATTGGATAGGAACCATAAACGACCTCATAATTGTGGAAAAAAATATTATAAAGTACGATACAACACAGACACCAAATATCAAGGCTGTACAAAATAAAATACAAGTGCTGAACAAAGAGAGACACCAAAAGCCCTACCCTTAAAATGGCTAACAGACTAACCTGTCTGGGTAGGGCAATGAGCTATGACCTCTGAGAAGTTAGAGGCTTTAGAAAGCCTGGTTCAGGAACAGCTAAATGCTGGACATATGGAGGAATCAACCAGCCTTTGGAATTCTCCTGTATTTGTTATCAAAAAGAAATCTGGTAAATGGAGAATGCTTCCAGACCTGAGAGCCATCAATAAAGTTATCCAGCTAATGAGCCCTCTACAACCTGGAATGCCCATGTATTCTTTGATACCTAAAGAATGGCCTATTATAGTTATTGATTTAAAGGATTGCTTCCTCACTATACCTTTACAAGAATGAGATAAAGAGAAATTTGCCTTCACGGTACCTAATTACAATAATTCTCAATGGTGAAGAGATATCAATGGAAGGTTTTGCCAATGGGAATGCTAAATAGCACAACTGTGTGTCAATATTATGTACAAAAACCACTAGAAATGATTTGTAACAGTTTCCACAATCCATAATCTATCATTACAAGGATGATATATTGTTAGCTGACTCTAAAGGAGAAATATTAGAAAAAAAATGTTTGAGAAATAAAGGAAGTTTTACCGTGCTGGGGATTACAAATTGCACATGAAAAAAATACAAAAAGGAGAGTCTATCAACTACTTGGGATATAAAATATGTCTACAGAAATTTCGACCACAAAAAGTTCAGATCAGGAGAGATCGCTACCAGATTCTTAATGATCTCCAAAAATTACTAGGAAAGATTGTTGCCTTTCCCTATAGCATACCTTAAAACTTGAAAATTTTACATTAATATTGATGTTTAACTTTTCCACAAGGAATAATAGCAATTCCTAACAGCAATCTTTGAACTCTCCGGAAAGAAGATGGAGCCCCCACATAATCATTTCCACTTGACTCAACACAACACCCTAAAACCAGTTTCAGACTGTTTTGCTTGAGACAACTCATGACTAGATAGCTGTAATTGTGAACCTTCTTATTACACCCTGGCCAGAGTTTCAAATAGAACTAAAGTCAAACATTTCCTGCCACTCAGTGTCTAGCTACATATTTCAAAGACAGTTCTGTTGAGAAATTGGGTTGCTAAAAATTTTCTTCCTACAGGATACCATGAAGGTGACGCAGGTGTGTAAGACTAAGAGGCTGAAGAGCCTGCCATCATAAGTGAGAACTTGATTACTAATGTAGACACTTGGAATTGACCCCAAAACATTCAGAAATGTACAACACCATGAAAAGGCCTAACCTAAGAATAATAAGCATAGAAGAAGGCTAAAAAGACCAGCTCAAAGGTGCAGAATACATATTCAACAAAATCATTGAGGAAAACTTTACCAATATAAAAAAAGACATTCCTATGAAAGTATAAGAAGCATACCAAACACTAAATATAATAGACCAAAACAAGAGGGACCACCTGTAATTCCCACCCGCTTGGTCTCTGACCCCACCTCCAATCCTCTGCTAGTGTCCCGGTCCATTCCCAGAGATCCACCCATCTCTGCGGGTCCACTCTGAGTTCCTGCCAGCAAGATCCTTGACCCCTAAAGCAGGGCCTCTAATAAAGAAAGAGTACTCACATGGAGGGTCCCAGTTTCCAGTGAGATCTGACTACACTGCAAAACCTTCACAAGTTTCAGATCAGCTTTTGTCATCTTCTGCCAGCCATTGGCTAGAGGTGAGTCTGGGCCCAATATTGGCGGACTCTCCCCTACAACTTCTCCCCCCCACTCAAACTTCCAGTGTTGGCCCCTGATCCTGTGTCCTGTCCCCATTGAGAGTACCCTTGGAACTCTGATACACCCCCACCCATCACCACCATGAGACTGCCCACGCTACCCTCTGCCGTATCCCGCCCACTGTCCTTCCACTACGGTTGAGCACTAGGACAGAGCGTGGAGCCAACCGTCCTCTATACTTCAGAGACTTCTAGGAGCAACTCTGAACAAAGGAGATCTGCCTATCCATGAGGGACCACCAGTTATTTCCTTTTGCTTGGTCTCTGACCCCACCTCAGGTCCTCTGCTGGAGTCCCAGGCCCCTCCCAGAGATCTGCCTATCTCTATGTGTCCACACTGAGTTCCTGCCAGCAAGATCCTTTACCCCTAAAGCAGGGTTCAGCTAAAAAAAGAGGCCACACTGGAGAGTCCCAGTTTACAGTGAGATCAGACTATCGTGTACAAACTTCGCAAGTTTCAGCTCAGCCTGTGTCCTCCTCCACCAGCCATTGGCTAGAGCCATTGGCTATTGGCATCTTCTACTGGATCCTAAGCCCTGACCCCATCCCTGGGTCCCTGTCTGTGGAGAGACCTCCTATAAAGCTTCCACCACCAAGAGCTACAGATATTGAACATCTGGCCCACATAAGCCCACTAAGGATGTACCCTAGAGAGAGAAGGAGACCCCACCAAAACCAACTGTAAAAGCTATGGAAAGACTGCAATACAAGAAAGCACTTAACAACAGAAAGACAAGCATGAAACCAACAGAATCTAGGGAATCTACACCAACTAGAATGGAACACAACAACAAAGTAGAGGAAGCACAAGGGAATATCTTAAACATTTCTGTCATAAAAATGATAGAGGCCCTCAAAGAAGATGTGAGAAAATCCCTTAAGGAAATGGAAGAAAAGACAAACAAAAAAGTGGAAGAAATAAACAAATTCCTTAAGGAATTCAAGGAAAGTACAGAAAGCCAAGAAAAAACAATTAAGCAGGTGAATGAAATGGTTCAATACTTGAAAACTGAAATAGAGAAAATAAAGGCATCACAAACTGAAGGAATGCTGGAAATAGAAAAACTGGGCAAAAAATTAGGAACTACAAACGCAAGCATAAACAACAGAATTCAAGAGATGGAAGAGAGAATCTCAGGCAAAGAAGATAAACTAGAAGAAATAGATTCATCGACCAAAGAAAATCATAAATCCAACAAATCCTTAGCACAAAGCAGCCAGAAAATGTGGGACACCATGAAAAGGCATACAGGAAGGTGAGGAAGCCCAGGTCAAAGGTGCTCATAGCATATTCAACGAAATCATTGAGGAAAACTTTCCAAATCTGAAGAATGGCATGCCCATGAAAGTACAAGAATCATACCGAACCCCAAATTGGCTGGACTAAAGGAAAAAAACCTCTTGACATATAATAATTAAAACAACACAACTAGCATACAGAATGAAGAAAGAATACTAAGAGCAGCGAAGGAAAAAGGACAGGTAACATATAAAGGGAGACCTATCAAAATCACACCTGAATTCTCCATAGGAACCCTCAAGGGCAGAAGGTCCTGCATAAATGTTCTAAAAGTATTAAGAGAACACGGATGCCAGCCTAGGCTACTATATCCAGCAAAACTCTCAATCACTATAGATGGAGAAATCAAGATATTTAATGACAAAACCAGATTTTCCCAATAGGTATCTACAAATCCAGCCCTACAGAAAGCATTGGAAGGAAAATTCCAACCCAAGGAAGGTAACTATGCCCACAAAAATGCAGGCAACAGATAGTCCAACTTAGCCAGAAACTAAAGGTTAAGGAAAAAAAAATATATTCACAATACCACTGCCAAGAACAAACCTAAATCAAACAAGAATCAACAATCAATGGTCCTTACTCACCCTCAACATTAATGGTCTTAACTCCTTTATAAAAAGACACAGGCTAACAGAATGGAGACAAAGAGAATACATCTTTCTGCTGCATACAAGAAACACATCTCAGCTCCAAAGATAGACATTACCTCAAGATAAAGGGTTGGACAAAGATATTCCAATCAAATGGAAACAAGAAGCAAGCATGCTTTGCTATCCTTATATCTAACAAGTTAGACTTCATACCAAAATTAATCAAAAGAGATGAAGATGATCATTTCCTATCCATCGCAGGAGAAATCCATCAACACAAACTCTCAGTTCTAAACATCTATTCCCCTAATACAAAGGCACCCACATTCATAAATAAACGCTACTAAAACTCAAAGCTCATATACAACCTCACACACTTACAGTGGAGACTTCAATACACCACTCTCAAAACTAGACAGGACCACAAATCAGAAACTCAACAAAGAAACAAAAGAAATAACAGCAGTTATGTCTCAACTGGGGTTAACAGACATCTATAGAACATTCCATCCAAACACAAAAGAATATAATTTCATCTATGCTCACACAGAACATTCTCTAAAATCGACCACATACTAGGTGACATACCAAAGCTCAACTGATACAAAAGAATAGGAATAGTCCTCTGTATCTTGTCTGACAACCATGCTTTAAAATAGGAATTCAACAACAACACAAATAGCAGAAAACCTGCAAACTCATGGAAACTGAACAATTTGCAATTGCACCACTCCTGGGTTCAAGAAGAAATAAAGAAGGAAATTGAGGACTTTCTGATATTCAATGAGAATGAGGACACAACATACCCAAACTTATGGGACACTTTGAAAGCAGTGCTACGAGGGAAGTTCATTGCACTATGTGTCCATATGAAGAAAACAGAGTATAGATACATAAGAGAATCAATAGCCCAATTGAAAGCCTTAGAACAGAGAGAAGCAAACTCACCCCATAGGAGTAGATGCCAGGAGATAATCAACTTGAGGGCTGAAATCAAAAAAATAGAAACCAGGAAAACAATACAAATACCAATGCAACGAAGAGTTGGTTTTTAGAGAAAATCAATAAGATAGACTATACTTTAGCCAAATTAACATAAAAGCACAGAGAGGACATGCAAATTAACAAAATCGGAAACAAAAAGGGGAATATAACAACGGACATAGAGGAAATCCAGACAATTTTCAGGTCATACTTTGAAAATCTCTATTCCACAAAAATTGAAAATTCAAAGGAAATGAACAAATTTCTGGATAACTGTCACTTACCAAAATTAAATCAAGAACAGACAAACTACTTAATTAGACCTATAACCTGCAATGAAATAGAAGCAGTAATCGAAAGCCTTCCCACCAAAAACAGTCCAGGGCCAGATGAATTCAGTGCAGAATTCTACCAGAAAATCAAGGAAGAAATAACACTATAGGATTATCTACCAAGATTCTGAAAAAGCCTTCAACAAAATTCAATACCCTTTCATGATAAAGGTCTTGGAGAGTCTATGGAAAACATGAACATACCTAAACATGATAAGAACAATATACAGCAAACCAACTGCCAACATCAAACTGAATGGAGAGAAACTTAAGCCACTTCCTCTAAAATCAGGAACAAAACAAGGCTGACCTCTCTCACCATATCTCTTCAGTGTCATACTAGAAGTTCTAACTAATGCCATAAGACAAAAAATGTAGAACAAGGGGATCCAAGATGGAAAGGAAGAAGTCAAATTGTCTCTATTTGCAGATGATATGATATTTTATATAAGCGACCCAATAAACTCTACCAGAAAACTCCTATAGCTGATAAACACCTTCAGCAAACTAGTAAGATACAAGATAAACTCAAAAAAATCAGTAGCCCTACTTTTTTTCAGACAACAAAGAGACAGAGAAAGAAATCAGAGAAACATCACCCTTTACATAGCCACAAGCAACATAAAGTATCTTGGGATAACGCTTACCAAACAAGTAAAAGACCTATATATTAAGAACATTGTGGCTCTAAAGAAAGAAGTTAAAGAGGATACCAGAAATGGAAAGATCTCCCATGCTCTTGGTTAGGTAGGATTAACATTGTAAAAATTGCAATCTTGCCAAAAGAAATCTACAGATTCAATGCAACACCCATTAAAATCCAACCACAATTCTTCACCGACCTTGAAAGGATAATACTCAACTTTATATGCAAAAACAAAAGACCCAGGACAGCCAAAACAACCCTATTCAATAAAAGAACTTCAGGAGGCATCACCATTCCTGACTTTAAGCTCTACTACAGAGCTATAGTTCTGAAAACAGCCTGGTATTGGCATAAAAATAGACAGGTGGACCAATGGAATTGAATTGATAATCCTGATATTAACCCACACACCTATGAACACCTGATTTTCGACAAAACAGCTACAATTATACAATGGGGCAAAGACAGCCTCTTCAACAAATGGTGCTGTCACAATTGGATGACGGTGTGTAGAAGACTGCAAATAGACCCATGTCTATTGCCATGCACAAAACTCAAGTCCAAATGGACCGAAGACCTCAACATCAATCCAGCCACTTTGAACCTCTTAGAAGAGAAATTAGCAGGTACCCTTGAACAAATTGTTATAAGAGACCGCTTCCTGAACATAACTCCAGGGGCACAGACACTGAGAGAAACAATTAATAAATGGGACCTCTTCAAAATTAGAAGTTTCTGTAAAGCAAGGGACACAGTGGATGAGACCAAACAGCAGCCCACAGAGTGGGGAAAATTTATCACCAATCCCATATCTGACAAAGGGCTGATCTCCAAAATAAATAAATGATCTAGTCAACAAAACAACAAATAACCCTATTAAAAGTGGGGAACAGAACTGAAGAAAGAATTCTCAATAGAGGAAATAAAAAAGGCTGAAAGACACTTAAGAAAGTACTCAACATCCTTAGCTATCAGGAAAATGCAAATCAAAACAACTTTGAGAGACCATCTTACACCTGCCAGTATGGCTAAAATTAGAAACACCACATACTCTTCATGCTGGAGAGGATGTGGAGGAAGGGGAACACTCCTCCAATGCTGGTGGGAGTGCAAAATTATACAGCCATTTTAGAGATCACTATGGCTGTTCCTCAGGAAAATGGGATTTAGTATACCACAGGACCCGGAATCCCCCTTTTAGACATATACCTAAATGATCCACATCCATGCAACTAAGACATCTGTTCTATTATGTTCATAGCACCACTATTTGTAATAGCAAGAACCTGGAAGCAACCTAGATGCCCCTCAATTGAAGAATGGATAAAGAAGATGTGGCACTTCTACACAATGGAATACTACTCTGCAGAAAAAAATAATGGTATCTTGAATTTCTCAGGCAAGTGGATGGCACTTGAAGAAACCCTCCTGAATGAGGTAACCCACTCACAAAAAGAGGAACACAGTATTTACTCAGACAGTGGAGCCAGGATGTATCCTTGGTGCACAAAAGGACCTTGTGAACACATCCCCCATGATGGGATGATAACTTCCTTAATCTAGAGACAGGAGAGAAGCCCTAGTCCATACTTCAAATGACCTGTCAGATGTACATGACCCCAACTGGATGGCATTCCCCTACATATGGAATTGGGGTTGGGGGATGGGAGGTGAGGGTGGTTTGGGTGCATGTGAGAGGACAGAGAGGGTAAAAGGGAGGGAGGGAGGGAAGGATGGGGAACTGGGATCAACATGTAAAATAATAAATAAAAATTTTTAAAAAACTAAAAAATTACTGTAATACAGTAGCATGAAAGGTATCTTTAAATTGAATCTAAGATTTTTTTATGTTCATTTGTCTAAGTCCATTCTGTAATTAAGAACCACATTAACATTTGCTGTAAAGAAAAAGTCCCTAAAGAAAGAAACTGTAGAAGATATTGGAAAGTGGAAAGTTCTGCCTTGTTCATGGGTAAGTTGGATCACCCTAGTATCAATGGTAATCTTTCCAAAAGCAATCTACAGATTCAATGCAATTCCCATCAAAATCCCAACAAAATTCTTCACAGACCTACAATGAACAATAGTCATCTTCTTATGGAAAAACAATAAAACAAGGATAGCTAAAACAACCCTGTACAATATAGGAACTTCCAGAGGCATCTCGATCCCTGACTGTAAGCTCTACTATAGAGCTATAGTCACAAAAACAGCTTGGTATTTGCATATAAACAAACACTTGGATGAATGAAATGCAATCAAAACCCAGACATTAATCCACACATACGATCACCTGATTTTTGACAAAGAAAGGAAAATTATACAATCCTGGAAAAGAAAGAACTTTCAACACATATTCATAGTGTAACTGGATGTTGTCATGTAGAATAATGCAAATAGATACATACATGTCACCCTGCACAAAACTCAAGTCCAAGTGGATGAAAGACCTCATGAAGAATCATGCAGCCAATCAGAATTATCTGCAACCAGGTACCATAGAAATAATGGTATTTCCTTGGAAAAAATTGTTTGATGGGAAACATGAGGCAAAGATGCTTACTTCTATGAAAAGAGAACTTTTTCCACATGGAAATTGAGAGAACAGCACATTCAAAACAATCTTGTGTTTTTTTTTTTGTTTTTTAGTTTTTTTGTTTTTTTTGCATCTTTTTTTCCAGGGTTTGAATGGCAATGATATATGCAGGTATATATCCATGCTTCATTTGAATGTTTGGATTACCAAAATTGGTCTTATAAAGTTATAGAGGTGTTATCCTATTGTAAATAAGAAGTTATTTTAAGTTATCAGTTGTATTTTTGACATGTGTAGTTTTATAATTGCTTCTGTCCCTAAAGATCAGAAGATGGTACCAGATCTGTGGTAGCTGGGAAATATTTATTTATTGGTTTGTTTGTTTGTTTGTTTGTTTTTGTTTTTCAAGGCATGGCTTCCCTGAGTAGCATTGGCTGAACTCATTTAGTAAACAAGGCTGGCCTCAAACTCACAGAGGTTCACATCGCTTTGCCTCTCTGAGAGCTGGGATTAAAGGCATGTGCTATCTCAAACAAGCTATTACTTTTAATAATAGGAAAAGATCAGCCAAGATATCATGTTTATAACCTAATTTTAGCAAGCCACCAATCCTTTTGGTTTTTCTGAGACAGTGTTTGTTTGCATGTCTTTGGCTGCCCTCTGTAGACTAGGTTGGGGTGGAAGTTAGAGATCTGCTTGTTGAAGTTTAAAATCATGTACCAACATCACCTGGTTACATTAAAAAATAAGTTAAATTTATTTTAAATGTGTTAGTATGAAGGTGTAAGACCCCCTTGGACTGGACTTAAAGACAGTTGTGACAAGCCATGTGGGTGGTTGAACTGGACCCAGGTCCTCCAGAAGTGCAGCCAGTTTTTTCTTTAGCACTGAGCCACCTCTCCAGGTAGTTACATTTTTATTATAAATTTTCCCCATTTCTGTTCACATAAGGCTGGTTCCTCAGGTTCCTGAGTTTGTCATGAATGTTCTCTTACAATGACAAAGTTTGGTCTTACTCACTGTATGCACGAGGAAGGTGCAGTATAATATTTGCAATGACATTTTCAGCTTGGTTGCCAGTTCCTAAAAATCCTATTTTGGAACAGGTTTCCTTTGTTTGTATTTAGCCAGGGTGTTCTACTTTGTGATATCTGCCTGCCTCTGTGCTCCTCCTCCTTGAGTTCTGTAACTAATTGTGGCCATCACCATGGCAGGCTGCTTGTTCTTGGTGTCCTACAACCACAAACAATCACATTCTTATTAGCTCATAATGAAATATACCAATCATTTGTGGGATTACGGATAATGACTAAACTACCATGATGTCTAACATAGTTTATTAAGTAGTAATTTTTTGGCTGGGTATTTATAGAACAGTGTCCCTTTGAACTAGATAGTCTAAGTTGTCCAAAGATTTCCAGTGACCTGTGTTCCCTTGCATTATCATTGCTCTGAAAGAAATTCAGACTTTTTTCAACTAGAGGGGTGAGCAATAATCTCAATGGGGAACAAGTATGCCTTTCCGTTATGACGAAAGTTGGTTTTCTTTTTGAAATAGAAAACATAAAGACCAAGACAATAGTGGAAGACACTGCACTAAATTCCTGTGCCACAAAGTGGCACTCTACACCTATTATGCACATTTCCCCAGGACAGGCATATGATCAACTTTGGCCAGAAGAGGGTGCAGCGAGACTACACTTCTGTTTCTTACATATATTTGGACCACACTCTTCTGCTCCTCCAATCAAAAGCATAGAATCCTATTGAAAAACTAAATAACACTGGTCTAAAAGTAAAAAAGTAATATTGAGAAAAGATTCCTAATGATATTTGTATATACATATAGATCGATCCCTTAGTGCCTACCGTCTAAGTGTATTCCTCCTTCACCATCCCCATGCCTGGGTTTGTCTCAACTTTTTAAGGAAGTTTTAAATGAAAACCTTAACTATGTACAAATAAATGTTTAAAACTAACAGTGAAAGAAACAACAAAATGGTTTTAATTTTACAAAACTTAATCCTAAACATTTATCATTTTTTACTTGTACAAAAAAAAAATCATAGCTTGGTATGCATAGTGCAAGTTATCATTTCAGCACTTGCAGTTCGAGACACATGACTGCTATGCGATAAGAGCTAGCCTTGGCTACACAGCAAGACCCTATCTCAAAATAAATAAAAAGAGAAGGAGGAATTGAAATAAAACAGTATCATATTCAGTTAGTGAAAATTACAAACCAGTGGGATGGTTCTTGCCTTGCTCAACATTCAGAAACCTGAGTCAAGAGTCACAGGTTTGAGGCCAGAGAGGACTATATAGCTAAGACCCTACCTTGTTAAAAGAAAAAGTAAGTTGAAAATGGATTATAAAACCTACATTTACTTCAAAACAGCTCAAAGGGGGGAAATCAGATCTTACAATTCTGGTGTCCTTCTGTTGCTGTGATAAATCACTGACCAAAAACAATGCAGGCTGGAAAAGACTTTACTTATCTTGCAATGGAAGACACTGACCCCAAAGAGAATTAGAGCAGAGACTCAAGCAGGACAGGAGGTAGAAACCTTGGACCAACACAGCTGCCCCCTCATCTCTGGCTCTGTCATTTGCTCACAGTAGCTTCTTTATACAGCCCAGGACAACCTGGGTTGTCCTATGTTTATGAAAGATTCTCACACGGACATAGCCACAGCACAATTGATGAAAATTATACTGAAACTCTTCCCAGGATATCCCAGACTGTCAAGCTTACAGCTAATGTGAATGAGGGAATATTGCAAATTCTTCTATGTCCAAAAAAATCCCAAAACTGATTTGCAGTCTATGTTGACATTCTTCTGTAGTAACTATCTATAACATTCTGCCTTTATGTGGTTGTCATACATTTCAAAATGTATTTACCACACTGGAGCCCTAGGAAGGAAACATGTTGTGCTCCTCCATGCTCTTAGTGCTTTCTTCCCTATGCAGGACACAGGACAAACTCATGTCATACTTGAGCAAGTGGACAAGTGGACAGAGGTAACAACACAACTGTGGGATCCACAATTAGCCTACACAAGACATGAGTAATCCTGCCAAGGTGTCTTGAGATAACTGCCCCCTGATATAACAGAACAGAAAGTGGGATAGGCCTACACTCAACAGAACATCACAATCAGACACTTGGAACAGGAGGTCACCTTCAGGGATCCCAGGAGTAGTAGAGACAATGGAGAGGTCTGGGCTTCCATCTAAAATGGAATCCAGTCTTCACTGAAGACCACAGTTTGGGTGGGGGGATCTGGAATTCTCGCTGACAAGTCATTGGGGTAGCAGGGGAAATGCCTAGTTTGTTCCTTTTCATTCTGTTACTATGAAAAATACCCTGATGAAAAAAACTTGGCAAAGAAAGGGTTGACATGCCTACCTGTCCATGTCACAAAACTTCACTGAGGAACTCCGAATAGGGGCAACAGAGGGTTTATGCTCCATTAGCTTCCTTTAAGTCCAGGACAACGTGTCTATGGATGGTGCTGCCTAATGGATGGGCCTTCTTTCATCAATAGTCACGATAATTATCCACAGGCCAATCGAATCTAGGCTTTCCTCTCAGATGACTGACTTCAGGCTGTGTCGAGTTATCGAAGTTGAGACAATGAGTAAACTCTAGAGGCCACAAAAAAAAAAAAAAAAAAACCAAACCAAAAGAAAAACAAGAAGAAAAAAACCTTCCTCAAAATAAATGGAACAAGTCCTGGAGGTCCTAGGAAGGACTTCCTTACTGAAACCTCTCCTCATGCATCCTAAATTATAGTCAGAATCATTTGATTTTATTTAGTCATCAATTCATGGTCATCCTCTGCTCTTGGAGACAAATTGACAGTCAGTCCACCAGAGTTAACTCCCTCTCTCCATTCCCTAACACCACCTAAGAAGGATTTATTATTATTATTATTCTTGAGACAATGTCTCTTTACCCTAGAACTTAAACATATAGAGCAGGCTGGCCTCAAATAAAGAGATCCACTTGCTTCTGCCTCTTGAGTGCTCTGACTGAAGGTGTACAACACCATGCCCTGTGTGTGTGTGTGTGTGTGTGTGTAGCTACTATTTCTTGATCCAAAAAAGTGATGTATAATTAACGTAATTTTTTACTTTAAATCCACCTGTTGTGGAGTGTGGAAAGCACACTGCCCCAGGTAGCAACCAGGTACAGTCCAGGCATGTGCAAGGCATGGTCATTAGTAGAGTGTACACTATCAGTCAGAGCTAGGATGGCTCTTGCAAATGAGTAGTTCCAGGAGGTTCTGTGCCCTCTCCTGGCCTCAGTGGGCACTGCATGTACACAGTGCACATGCATACATGGAAACAGAAGTACACCACCATAAAGTAAGCAACACCACACAGTGAACATTCAAAGTTAAAAAGTAGCAATTTCAAATGTATGCAATGTGTAACTAATGAAACCAGTAGAAAGGCCATGAAAGAAACTACACAAGTGATAAGAACCAGAGTGGTCAAATAAGAATGGAAATATGCAATTGTTGGTGGGTTGCAAGTCATTCTCCTCTGAATTACAAATGGAACCATGATGATTTGTGTATGGCTACATAATTAAAAGACACCCAGAGACATACATGAACTCAGGTAAATGTATGCCACATGTTCCTTGTTTTCCAGTCATGCAACTTTCATTCTGGTAGGCATCCATAACTCTTATGGCTTTTATGGGCTTTTTTTTGGGGGGGGGCGGTTCAAGGATAACAGAGCTTTCTCTACACAAATGGACTCTGTCACCTCAGGCCCTTAGTTCTGAGGGAACAAAAACTCCAGTTAACCTCTCCCAAATGTACATTCATAGTTTCTATGTTGTTCATGAATGAAGCCCTGAAAGAAATGCTTCAAATGAAATTCCAGGGCAAAAGTACTGTACAAAACTTAGAGAATGCATTCCTTGGCTGATGCTAAATATAGTCTTCTCAAGATGACATAAAATTTGACAGTGATCAAACTTGCATGTCAATTTTTCTAAAATAGCACAAATTCCATATTAAGGAAAGCAGGAATAAAATTGTTCCTTACTCGGTGTCATTGAAAATCTATTAAAACTAGATTCCATCAAAAATTGCTAGAAGTAACAATATATTTACAATAATTTTGTGGAAGTTTTTGCATTCTTATCTCCAAGTCAACTGTTGCAGGTAAATTTCAAAATTGCACACATTTCTATTAATGATTCCTCAGAGGCAACAGAAAAGAGTTAGAAAACACAGCTGAGCCTGTGTCCAACCTCTATGAAGGTTGAGATTTTGGATCACAGTACCAACAGGTACCAACTACAACACAGAGTCTCTTCATACTACAAGCCTCCCCCCAAAGAAAATTACACACTTTTCATATACAAACACTCAACTACAGAGAAAAAAATCAGAGAAGTAGTTTGAATTCTCTTACAGCAGCAGTTTAACATATAAAATAATGTTGGAAAAAATTTTATATAATTCACCCAATTTCGGGTGCCCAAACCAATTTAAAACTTGAGTTTGTGAATTGAGACATACTTCTGCTTAGAATCACACAATGGAACCCTGTTGTATTAACTGATTAACAAATTTGGCTGATGAATGATACTTCATCACTTTAGTCAGGGCTTCTTGTCTCTGCCTGCCTGACTTTTTCCAAGAACAGTCACTTTGTGAGGGCTCACCATATGCTATTTTTATTACATTCTCTACGCTCAACTCCTTGCCCACGTTGTGGCCTTAAAAATAAAATGCTTATCTCAAAGCCAGTGAGAAATCACCTAATCTCTCAAGTTGATTATTTTTCACTCACTCACGTACGTGTGTATATGCATATATGTATGTGAATGTAAGTGTATATATACACACATATATATGAATACATTCCATTTGAACATCTCACAATTTATTCATACCGTGTTTTCACTCCAACTTCGAGACTAGCAGCTAAACCTTCAAGGATATCCCAGTCTTGGAGATGGGGACCAATTTGGAGACCAGCTATGACAGGCTATAAATCCCTTTTCTCCAGTTTCCACAGGGACTCTTCAGCAATTTCTTTAAAACCAAAGTCACTGCTGTCAGAGACCACTGCAGGCAGGTGTTGGATGCCACAGTGAACTCGCCCTCTCAGATCCTGATGGTCCACAGCGGACAGGTGGAAACTCACTGGGACACTTGAAACTTTCTTTTCCCAAACTCAGTGGTCTAGAGGCAGGTGGAGCGGATGCACCGGAGCCTGGCAAGGGACCCAAATGCAGCCTAGGCTGGCTGGCCAAATGATCACCTTCTCCTCTAGGCCCGGATCACTGCCAAGGCTGCACAAGCCAGCCTTCTTAGCAAAAATCACTCCTCCTGCTCTGAACTGTTCATCTTCTTCTGAGTGCTACCTAAGCCGCACCTGCCTTCATGAACCCTCTGGCCACTGCCAGGTAGCAGCAAGTTTCTAAACAACTCCTGGTACACAACCTGCTCCAGTATTCTACATGGGCCCAGTTGCTCTGGTATGCCAGGCCAGAGACAAACCACCACAGTAGCTTCAGCTCTCCCTCATGGGTGTAGAGTCACCCAGAAAGAAGAGGAGCATGAGCTGCCACTCCAGGCAGCCCACTGGCAACCTGCCGTCTCTTCCCTCAGATTCACTACCATCCCTAGTAGCCCTTAAAACTCATTGACTTTGAGAAGAGATGGGCGACAGTGGAAACACAGCCATAGTTAATTCATTTTTAAAATTTTTATTTTACATATCGATCTCAGTTCCCTCTCCCTTCCTCCCTCCCGCCATTCCTCCATTCCTTTTCCCTCTCTACCACCCTCCCATGTGCCCCGACCTCTCTCCCCTCCCATCCATGCCCTTCCACAAGTAGGGTTATATCCTTCCAGGAAGCATCATCTAAATCTGTCAAGTAATTAGGAATAGGGACTAGACCTTCCCTCCTGCATCTAGGTTAATGGAGTATCCCTCCATGTGGGATGAGCCCCCAAAGTCTTTTGTGCACCAGGGAAAAGCCCTGGTTGTTAGTCAGAAGTCCCTTAGATTGCCCAGGCCTTCTAACTGAGGCCCATGTTTAGGGCGTCTGAGTCAGTCCAAAGTAGGATTCCTAGCTATCAGTCTCAGAGCCAATTAGCTCCTCTTTGTTCAGGTCAGTTATCTCTGTTTGTTTCTGGAATGTGGTCTTTTCCTCCATATCTGCATCCGGAATCAAGTTCAGCTCAGTGTTTGGTTGTGGCTGTGTGCTTCTATTTCAATCAGCCACTGGATGAAGGAGCTATGATGGTGAACAAGTTAGTCGTCAATCTCATTCTTCTTTTATGCGCTTATGCTCTCTCTCTCTCTCTCTCTCTCTCTCTCTCTCTCTCTCTCACTCTCTCTCTCTCTCTCTTGTATATTACGCCCCTGACTCAATTGTCCTAGTCACAGGTTCTTTCTCTTTCTTCTACCTCTCTCTCCACTCACTCTCTCCCCACCCCCACATCCAATATGCTCAGATCTAGTCATTTTCCCCTTTTGTGAGAGACCTTTATGAATCTCTTAGAATCCTAGTTGTATCCTAGTTTCTCAGGCAGTGCGAATTATAGGCTGGTGATCCTTTGCCTTTTGTCTAAAATCCATATTTGAGTGAGTACATACCCTGTTCCTCTTTTTGTGACTGGGTTGCCTCATTCAGGATGGTTTCTTCAAGTTCCATCCATTTGCTTTTGAATTTCAAAATTCCAGTTTTTTTTTGTTGTTTGTTTGTTGTTTTTTTTTTCTGCAGAATAATATCCAATTGTGTAAATGTGCCACATCTTCTTTATTCATTCTTCAGTTGAGGGGCATCTAGGTTCCTTCCAGGTTCTTGCTATTAAAAATAATGCAGCTATGAACAAATGTAAACATGTCTTTGTTTCATGCATGTGGATCATTTGGGTATATGCCAAAGAGGGAGATTGCCAGGTGCTGTGGGAGACTTATTCCTGTTTTCCTGAGGAACCACCATGCTGTTCTCCAAAATGGCTATACAAGGTTGCACTCCCACCAGCAGTGTAGAAGTGTTCCCCTTGCCCTAAATCCTCTCCAGCATAAGTTGTCAGTAGTGTTCCCAGTATTAGCCATGCTGGAAAGAGTATCATGGTATCTCAGAGTAGTTTTGATGTGTAATTCTCTGATATCTCAGAATGTTGAGCACTTTCTTAATAGTCTTGTTTTGGTGACCCTGGGTCTTTTGGTTTTGCATATAAAGTTGATTATTATTCTCTCAAGGTCAGTGAAAAATTGCATTGCGATTTTAATGGGGATTGCAATGAATCTGTAGATTGCTTTTGACAAGACTGCCATTTGAACTATGTTTATCCTACCTATCCAAAAGCATGGGATTTTTTTTTCTTTTTACAAAGATAAATTCACAGCACTTAAAATTTCAGATAATTCTCTAAAATTGTGATGGGAAAGAAAGTCTCCCACTTTCCTTCATGGTCCTTTTCGTTCCTAGAGAAAACCATGTCTAGTCCTATACTGTCCTTTGCTGACTTTCGATGTTTAAGTCTGAACTACCAACTTGTTACAGAAGACCACATACCTCCCCTTTGTTTTGCTTCCTCTGTAACACAATGTACACCAGCACTACAAGCCTGTAATATTCAAGCATGGGGTAGTGGCAGCTTTTTCTGGATCAGTTCTTGACATTCAAATGAAGCACTTATAATCAGGACATACTATTCTTATATATTCTATGATATTATGTATTTAAGGTGTATAATGTGGTGTTTTCATGAACACATATGTAATACTGTCAATCTCATTAACTTTTTTACCACTTTTTATAATTACTTTTTATGTGTCAAGCATATTTAGTGTCTACATGCTTCACACATTTTTATTATACAACATAATATTATTAACTATAGTCTTTGCATGGCCCTTGAAATCTGTAGAATTGTTCACCCTGATTACTTGCAGACATATGAACTTACACTCATCTCTTCCATTTCCTTCCATTGCTGATTGTGGAAATCACATTCTTACCATTTCAAGCAGAAATTTTCATTTCTTTTTTTTTATTTAATTTATTATTTTACATGTCGATCCCAGTTCCCTTTCGCTTCCTCCCTTTCTCTCTCCCTCCTTCCCTCCCTCACTTTTACACTCTCTGCCCTCTCACATGCACCATAACCACCCTCCCCCCCATCTGCCTACCACAATTCCATATGTAGGGGAATGCCAGTTGGTCCTTTTGTGCACCAAGGATAAATCCTGGCTCCACTGTCCCTTAGAGTGCTCAGTCCTTCTGGCTGAGACCCATATTCAGCAGGGGCTGAGTCAGTCCCATGCTGGCTTCCCCGCTATCAGTCTGGGGGCCCATCAGCTCCTCCTTGTTCAGGTAAGCTGTCTCTATGTGTTTCTGGAGCCTGGTCTTGTCCTCTCCATCTGCATCTGGGTTCTAGTTTGACTCAGTGTATATGTATGGGTGTTTGCTCCTGTTTCCAACAGGTATTAGATGAGGGCTCCCTGGATAAGTTAGATGTTGATCTCACTATCCGGGAAGGTCATTTATGGTAGCCTTTCCACAGAAGCTCAAACTATTAGTTGGCCACAGTCTTGTAGTTCTCTAGACCTTTCTTTGGTTTAATTTACTCTTCAAACCAATAATAGCTCCCTCTTTTATGTTCTCTCTCACTCTCTCTCTCTCTCTCTCATCTTCTATGCCTACCCAGACTCAATCTTCCTAGTCCCACATGTTTTCCTCTCCTACCCCTCACTTTCTCCAATTCTATATCTATTCACTGCCTCCCCCAACTTCCCCTGAGCTCTGTGGGACTTGTCCCTTCCCAGTTCTGTGAGGTACTTTATATGAATCTCTTGGAATATACATTTTATCCTAGTTCCTCTGATGGTGTGAATTATAGGCTGGTGATCCTTGATCTAGGTCTAAAATCCATATTTGAGCGAGTACATACCATGTACCTCTTTTTGTGACTGGGTTACCTCATTCAGGATGGTTTCTTCAAGTGTCATCCACTTGCCTGCGAATTTCAAGATACCAATAATTTTTTTTCTGCAGAGTAGTATTCCATTGTGTAGATGTGCCACATCTTCATTAAACATTCTTCATTTGAGGGGCAACTAGGTTGCTTCCAGGTTCTTGCTATTACAAGTAGTGATGCTATGAACATAGTTGAACAGATGTCTTTGTTGCATGGTTGTGGATCATTTGGGTATATGCCTAAAAGGGGGATTGCCATTCCCATTTTCCTGAGGAGCTGCCATACTGATCTCCAAAATGGCTGTACGAGTTTGTACTCCAACCAGCAGTGGGGGAGTGTTCCCCTTTCTCCACATCCTCTCCAGCATGAGTCAACATATGTGTTTCTTATTTTAGCCATACTGGCAGGAGTAAGATGGTCTCTCAAAGTTGTTTTGATTTGCATTTTCCTGATAGCTAAGGATGTTGAGAACTTTCTTCAGTGTCTTTCTGCCTTTTTGATTTCCTCTATTGAGAAGTTGTTCTTCAGGTCTGTACCCTATTTTTAATTGGGTTATTTGATGTTTTGTTGACTATTTTTTTTTACTTCTATGTATATTTTGGATATCAACCCTTTGTCAGATTTGGGATTGGTGAAAAACTTTTCCCAGTCTGTGGGCTGTCATTTGGTCTTGTCCTTTGCCTTACAGAAGCTTCTAAGTTTGAATTTATTAATTGTTTCTCTCAGTGTCTGTGTCCTTGGAGCTATGTTCAGGAAGCAGTCTCCTATACCAATTTGTTCAAGGGTACCTCCTACTTTCTCTTCTAAGTGGTGCAATGTGGCTGGATTGATGTTGTGGTCTTTTATCCATTTGGACTTGAGTTTTGTGCTGGCGACAGACGTGGGTCTATCTACAGTCTTCTATACTCCCTCATCCAATTGTGCCAGCACCATTTGTTGAAGATATTTTCTCACCCCATTGTATTCCTTTAGATGTTTTGTTGAAAATCAGGTGTTCATAGGTGTGTGGCTTAATATCAGGATTTTCAATTTGATTCCATTGGTCTACCTGTCTATTTTTGTGCCAATACCAGGCTATTTTCAAAACTATAGCTCTGAGGTAGAGCTTAAAGTCAGGAATGGTGATGCCCATTCTTTTATTGTATAGGGTTATTTTGGCTCTCCTGGGTCTTTTGTTTTTCCATATAAAGCTGATTATTAAACTTTCAAGGTCAGTGAAGAATTGTGGTGGGATATTAGTGGGGATTGCATTGAATCTGTAGATTGCTTTTGGCAAGATTGCCATTTTTACTATGTTTATCCTACTTATCCAAGAGCATGTGAGATCTTTCTATTTTCTGGTATCTCCTTTAATGTCTTTCTTTAGAGCCACAAAGTTCTTATTATATAGGTCTTGCACTTGTTTGGTAAATGTTACCCCAAGATACTTTATGTTGCTTGTGGCTATTGTAAAGGGTGATGTTTCTCTGATTTCTTTCTCTGTCTCTTTGTTGTCTGAAAAAAATAGGGCTACTGATTTTTTTGAATTTATCTTGTATCCTGCTAGTTTGCTGAAGGTGTGGGAGTTGCCTGTTAGAGTTTATTGGGTCGTTTATGTAAACTATCATATCATCTGCAAATAGAGACAGTTTGACTTCTTCCTTCCCAATTTGGATCCACTTGATCTCCTTTTGTTGTCTTATTGTTTTAACTAGAAATTCAAGTATGATTTTGAAGAGATATATAGAGGGCAGCCTTGTCTTGTTCCTGATTTTAGAGGACTCGTCTTAAGTTTCTCTCCATTCAGTTTGATGTTGGCAGTTGGTTTGTTGTATTTTGCTCTTATTATGTTTATCTATGTTCCTGTTATACCTGATGTCTCCAAGATCTTTATCATGAAAATGTGTTGAATTTTGTAGAAAGCTTTTTCAGCATCTAGAGAGATAATCTTAAGGTTTTTTTTTTTTCAGTTGGGTTTATATCGTGGATCACGTTGATAGATTTTCGTATGTTGAACCATCCCTGCAATCCAGGGATGAATCCTACTTGGTCATGGTGGATGATTTCACTGATGTATTGTTGAATTTGGTTTGCCAGTATTTTATTGAGTATTTTGCATTGATGTACATTAGGGATATTGGTCTGTAGTTTTCTTTCTTTGTTGTGTCTTTGTGAGACTTGGGTAACAAGGTTATTTTGGCCTCATAAAAAGAGTTTGGCAATGAAACTTCTGTTTCTCTTTTGTGGAAAATTTGAGGAGTATTGGCATTAGTTCTTCTTTGAACATCTGGTAGAATTCTGCACTGTAGCTCTGTGGCCCTGGATTTTTTTTATTTGTAAGGCTTTCAATGATGGCTTCTGTTTCATTGTGGGTTATAAGTCTATTTAAGTTCTTTGCCTGCTCTTAATTTAATTTTGATAAGTTATAGTTATCCAGAAATTTTTCCATTTCCTTTGAATTTTCAATTTTTGTGGAATACAAGTTTTGAAAATATGACGTGAAAATTGTCTGGATTTCCTCTGTGTCCAATGTTATGTTCCCATTTTCATTTCTGGTTTTGTTAATTTCCATGTTCTCTCTCGGCTTTTTCATTAGTTTGTTTGTATAAAGTTTTGTCTATCTTGTTGATTTTCTCTAAAAAGCAACTCTTTGTTGCATTGATTTTTTTGTATTTTTTTCCTGGTTTCTATTTTGTTGATTTCAGCCCTCAAGTTGATTATTTCCTGGTGTCTGCTCCTACGGGGTGAGTTTGCTTCTGTCTGTTCTAAGGCTTTTAGTTGTGCTGTTAATTCTCTTATGTGACTATCCTCTGTTCTTCATATGGGCACTTAGTGCAATGACCTTCCCTCATAACACTGCTTTCAACGTCCCATAAGTTTGGGTATGTTCTGTCCTCAATCTCGTTGAATATTAGAAAGTCCTTAATTTCTTTCTTTATTTCTTCTTTGACCCAGGTCTGGTGCAATTGCATATTGTTCAGTTTCCATGAGTTTGCAGGTTTTCTGATCTATGTGTTGTTCTTGAAATCCAATTTTAAAGTATGGTGGTCTGATAAGGTACAGGGGACTATTCATATTCTCTTGTATCTGTTGAGCTTTGTTATGCCACCTAGTGGTTGTCAATTTTAGAGAGGGTTCAATGTGGAGCAGATAAGAAGTTAGAGAATGTTCTATAGTTGAATGTTCTATACAGAAGAAGTAGAGAATGTTCTATAGTTGTCTGTTAACCCCAGTTGAGACATAACTTCTCTTAGTTCTTTTGTTTCTTTGTTGAGTTTCCGATTGGTGGTCCTGTCTAGTGTTGAGAGTGGTGTACTGAAGTCTCCCACTATAAGTTTGTGAGGTTTTATATGAGCTTTGAGTTTTAGTAGCATTTCTTTTATGAATGTGAGTTCCTTTGTATTTGGGGCATAGATGTTCAGAACTGAGACTTTGTGTTGATGGATTTCGCCTGCCATGAATACGAAATTACTGTCTTCATCTCTTTTGATTAATTTTGGTTTGAACTCTAACTTCTTAGATTTTAGGATAGCCATGCATGCTTGCTTCTTGGTTCCATTTGATTGGAAAATCTTTTCCCAGCCCTTTACCCTGAGGTAATGTCTATCTTTGAAGCTTAGATGTGTTTCTTATATGCAGCAGAAGGATGGATTCTTTCTTCGTATCCATTCTGTTAGCCTGTGTCTTTTTATAGGTGAGTTAAGACCATTAATGTTGAGGGTGAGTAAGGCCCATTGATTGTTAATGTTTGTATGTTTTAGGTTTATTGTTGGCAGTGGTATTGTCAATATATTTGTTTTACTTTACCCTTGGTTTCTGGTGTAGTTGGAATATCTGTTGCCTGCATTTTTGCGGGTGTAGTTACCTTCCTTGGGTTGGAGTTTTCCTTCCAATACATGCTATAAGGCTGGATTTGGAGATAAGTTTTGGGAAAATCTGGTATTGTCATTAAATATCTTGTGTTCTCCATCTAGATTGAGAGTTTTGCTGGGTATAGTAACCTGGGCTGGCATCCGTGTTGTCTTAATACTTGTAGAACATCTATCCAGGATCTTCTGGCCTTGAGGGTTTCCATGGAGAAGTCAGGTGTAAATTTGACAGGTTTGCCTTTATATATAACCTGACCTTTTTCCATCACTGCTCTTAATATTCTTTCTTCATTCTGTATGCTAGGTTTTGTTTTAATTATTATATGTCAAGGGGTCTTTTTTCTTTGGTCCAGCCTATTTGGTGTTCGGTATGCTTCTTGTACTTTCATGGGCAAGTCCCTCTTCAGATTGGGAAAGTTTTCCTCGATTATTTTGTTCAATATGTTTTCTGAACCTTTGAGCTGGGCTTCCTCACCTTCCTCTATGCCTATTATTCTTAGATTTTTCCTTTTCACAGTGTCCCACATTTCCTGGATGCTTTGTGTTAAGTATTTGTTTGGATTTATGATGTTCTTTGGTCAATGAATCTATTTCTTCTAGTTTATCTTCTGTGCCTGAGATTCTCTCTTCCATCTCTTGAATTCTATTGGTTATGCTTTCGTCTGTAGTTCCTGATCTTTTGCCTGATCTATTTCCAGCATTCCGTTGGTTTTTATTGCCTTTATTTTCTCTATTTCAGTTTTCAAATCTTGAACCATTTTCTTCACCTGCTTAATTGTTTTTTCTTGGCTTTCTGTATGTTCTTTACTTTCCTTAAGAAATTTTTTCATTTCTTCCACTTTTTTGTTTGTTTTTTCTTCCATTTCTTTAAGGGATTTCCTCACATATCTTTGATGGCCTCTATCATTTTTCTGACGGTAATTTTTAAGTTGTTCTCTTCTGCTTCCTCTGCTTTGTTGTTGTGTTCCAGTCTAGTTGGGGTAGATTCCCTAGTTTCTGGTGCTGTCATGCTTGTCTTCTGTTGTTAGTTATATTCTTGTGTTGCCATCTACCCATAGCTTCTTCCAGTAGGTGTTGATCGGGCCTCTCCCTCTCTCTATGATACTTCCCCGGTGGGTTTATGTGGGACAGAGGTTCAATATCTGTAGCTCTGTGTGGCCCAAGCTCTCTAGGAAATCTCTCCGCAGACAAGCACCCGGGGATGGAATCATGGATGAGGATCCAGTAGAAGATGCTGGCTGGAACTCAGTGTGATCCCACAGAGATAGGCAGATCTCTGGTGGGGCCTGGGACTCTAGCAGAGGACCAGCGGTGCGGGTCAGAATCTAAGCAGGTGGAAATTATGGGTGGTCCCACATGAATGAGCAGGTCTCCTGTGTTCAGAGTTTCTCTGAGATGTCCCCTGAATTTGTGTGGACTGTTGGCTCCACTCTCAGTCCCAGTGCTCAACCAGAGTGGTGGGACTGATGTCAGGGTAAGGCACAGGGTGGGGGGGACAGGTTTGCAGTTGGGATGGGTGGGGGTGTATCAGATCTCTAAGGGTGTTCTCGAAGGGGAAAGCCACAGGAACTTGGGGATCGGGAGAAAACCCAGGGAGTTCTGGGGGGGGAGGTTGTAGGGGAGAGGCTGCCCCAATTGGGCCCAGACTCAGCTCTAGCCAATGGCTGGCAGAAGAGGAGAAAGGCTGGGCTGATACTCGGGATGTTTCTGCACCTATACTCGGATCTCACTCTGTCCTGGCACTCTCCACCTGAGACCTCTTTCTTTAGCAGAGCCCCTGCTTTGGGTGTCCCCATTTTTATTTATTTATTTTTGTTTCTCTTTAGGTTTGTTATATCTACTAGTATGTGGTTGATTTTAGAGAAGGTTCCATGTGGAGCTGAAACGAAGTTATATTCCTTTGTGTTTGGATGCAATGTTCTATAGATGTCTGTTAAACCCAGTTGAGACATAACTTGTATTAGTTCTTTTGTTTCTTTGTTAAGTTTCTGACTGGTAGTCCAGTCTAGCGGTGAGAGTGGTATGTTGAAATCTCCCAGTCTGAGTGTGTGAGGTTTTATGTGAGTTTGAGTTTTAGTAGCGTCTCTTTTATGAATGTGGGTGTCTTTGTATTTGGGGCATAGATGTTCAGATTTGTGACTTTTTGCTGATAGATTTATCCTGCGATGAATATGAAATATCTGTCTTCATCTTTTGGTATGAAGTCTTACTTGTTAGATATTAGGATAGCTAAACCTGCTTGCTTCTTGCATACATTTGATTGGGAGATCTTTTCCCAACCCTTTACCCTGAGGTTATGTCTGTCTCATCCTTGGACTCATAGTAACTATAGAACATCTATGCAGGACCCGCTGATCTTGAGAGTTTCCATGGAGATGTCAGGTGCAATTTTGATAGGTCTGCTTTTACATATTAACTGACCTTTTTCCTTCATTACTGTTAATATTATTTCTTTATTCTGTATGTTAGGTGTTTTTATTATTATGTGATGAGGCGTCTTTTTTCTGTGGTCCAATTTATTTGGTGTTCAATATGCTTCTTGTACTTTCATGGGCATGTCCTTCTTCAGATTGGGAAAGTTTTCTTCAGTGATTTTGTTGAATATGTTCTCTGCAATTTGAGCTGGGCTACTTCGCCTTCTTTTTGGCCTATTATTCTTAATTTTGGCCTTTTCATAGTGTTCCACATATCCTGGATGTTTTGGGTTAAGGATTTGTTTGAGTTAAGAGTTTCTTTGGTCAATGAATCTATTTCCTCTACTTTATCTTCAGCGGCTGAGATTCTCTCTTCCATCTCTTATATTCTGTTGGTTATGTTTGTTTATTTCTTTTGTTGTTATTGTTTGTTTTGTATTTTTCACACTGGATTTCTTTGTGAGATCTTAGCTGTCCTGGTACTGGATATGTAAACCAGGTTGTTATCTGCTGGGAATAAAGTTGTATCCCCACACCTACTCCACCATACCTTTCTCTGCTTTCTAGTGTGGATGTTATTATCAGTACCCCACAATGATAGGCTGTATTGTTCGAAAGTTGGTCAGGGCCTGTCTAATACTGTGGCAAAGTAGCACCAAGTGCAAAGTCTACAAACCCCAGTGACAGAATGTTTGTCCATTCTGCAAATATTATGCCCACAAGTTGAAATCCTTATAAAAGGTCTTCTGCACTAGCAGGTGGTACTCAGGTTTCATTGATGTTAATGATCTGCATGGCTAAAGCATGCGTATAATTTAAAAACTGATCACTTCAGGATCCCTGGACAAAAATAACTACAGCTGATGAAGTAGCACAGATGTGTGAAAGGGCAAGAAGCCATGTGAGCCTCTCACAAAAAAAAAAAAAAAAAAAAAAAAAAAAAAAAAAAAAAAAAACAAAAACCAAGTGTTCATATAGGAGGCTACTTTATAGATTTAGTTTAAAAATGCCCATTTGTACTAGATTATCAAGTGTGTTTTGGGTGGCTAAGGCATCCGCTAAACCAGCTGATAGTTGATCCACTGTGCTTGTAGTATTTATAGATTGGGAGATTGCTATGCTAGAATCATTTGCCTCAGTGGCAGAAGCAGCACTAGCAGCCATGATCCTGAAATCTCCTTTCCTCTCTGATGCACAGATTCATTCTCTGTAGATGTCTCTGGCATAGCTACCACCTGGGGTACATGGCCCACGACAGCAGTTAGTTCATATGTTCAGAAGGTTACCAGGTGGCAGACATGCTGAGAACAAATTAAACTTCTTGCAAAATTCATAGCAGTAGTTACAACAAAAAAAGGAACCAGAGCACAAGTGCCTGAAATGAAGGTGAAATTCGTATCCTTTGGACCAAATGTAAATTTATAGCTGTGTTACACAAACTATAGTTAGTGGTTAGGAAAAATGGACCACACAGGGATTCCCAGATCTGTCTTGACCCCAGAAACTACAAGCTGGAACTCAATAATCCAAGGATGGGTTAGGGGTCAAGAGTTTTGGGGGAATTGACCACCATACTGAATTCTGAGCAAGTGCCAAACTTTATTTTTGCACCCAGAGCTTATATAGTCAGCAGAGCAAAGACGTAGGTAAGAGGGCAGTAGAGATAAGAACAATATTTGAGGAACAGATATTCTTGTAAGCAGAATATTGAAAAAAACCACAAAGAATGGATGTTGACAAGGGTGGAAAGATCAGGAAATATGAGAACAAGAAATGTTACTATGGTGATAGGGCTAGTTGTTATATGCTAGGATAATTTTGTGAATTAGGGTAGTTACTGAATCATAAAACCTTTTTGGAATAACTGAAGGCTGTAAATATACAGCCAAGAGAAAGGCAGAGTTTAGCCAAGGTTAGTTCCATAACTGAGCATAGATCCAGCCTCAGTTACCAACAAACTCCACTTTTGTTATTTGTATGCAGCCAAAATTTTACATCAGAGCAGGACGGTGACATGACCCCCTTATTGGCCTAGACAAGCAATAGGGACCTTTTACCAGAACCCCTTTTATCAACTTCTTAGGGCTGCCTCAAGAGCGGGACTGTCTTATATTCTTTCGGGGGAGAGGAGCAAGTGTATGAAACATAAACCTCGATGCACACAGGCCTTTTCCTTAGAAGTTGTGGCCTTCCTGCAGTACCATCCATGTCTGCACCTCTGAAGCTGGCTGAAGGGGTATAGGGATAGTTCTGTTTCAGGGGGAACACCCCAAGCCTATTGTCTATAGTGAGTTTTGTGTCATTCTCTTCTGAGGCCACTTTATGTTAGTCAACCTGTATAGGCTGTGTGGCAGACTCTACTTGTTATTTGATAAAGGATATTAATTTATGAAAGGCCCATGGGCCAAAGGAGACCAAAAGCAGGAGTCCTATAAGAGGCCCAAGCATGGAAGGGAGTAAAGTACTCAACCAAAGAGATGTAGAGAACCAATTTTGATACCAAGAATCCTGCCATAAAAGCAGCATTCTTCCTTAAGTGCATCACAAAAGCCTCCCTGATGCAAAAACGTAAGTGGAGTCCTCATCTTTTTTAAAGGACTATATCAGTCAGGGAGTGAAAGGATTCCTCTAGGTAGCTGATCTGATTCTGAAGGTCCTCAACATCTTTGTCTATGGTAGCACTTTGCTCTGAATAGATAGATTGACCTATAATAAGGGAGTCTGTCCCAGTGCCTGTGTCTACCACTCTTGGTCCTAAGAAGACAGTTATAGTAACTCCTGTAATGGGTTCCCTTTAACTAGCTTGGGAGTAGTGGAAGTTAGCACAAAGAATGTCTGGTTACAACGACGTCCTGGGATTTGTCCATGTGGGGACCTGGGTTGTATACCTGTGGAGGAGAAAGTTTAGGTGGTCTGGTGCTATCTGATTTTTGATGTGAGCCTGTTGTGGGAGGGAGTATGGATGATGGTGGCGGGTGTTCTCCCCCAAGTAACATTGGGACCAGTAGCAACAGCAGGGGTGTAAATGTGGTTTCTTTGTGGGGCTTAATTGAGAAGGTAATTCCCCCATCATATCCCTCTTTATAAAGGTAAAATTCCCAGGTGTATCACTGTACCAATTTTGGGCACAATAGCCAGGTGTGGTAAAGTTAATTTTAAGAGTATTACACCAGCCTTTTGTGGGAGAGGATGTAAGGCATTCCTCACAGACCTGGACAGTGTAAATTGATACATAATATTTACTAATGTAGGAATAGGTGGTATGAGGGTATCCAGCATTGACTGTGTTGTAGTCCCAACTGGAGGAGGGTTTCCAATAAGTGTTACCTGTGTTTTCACAGCCACAGTTTTTGCAGTTTTTCAGGGCTGTCTCCACATTTATGTAGGAGGCTAAGGTATCTATGTGTAGGGCCCTGCATGGACCCCTGAGGCAACTTGAGTAAGCCTGAAGCTGTTGGCTGGAACTCCTTGACTCAAAGCTCTTATTGGTACTCTTCCCGTTTTGATAACACACACCTTGTGACAAAACACACCTTGAGGGAGGAGCTAAGCATAAAAATCCTGTTATTTTCCACAGTGCTCTAAGTCAATTTTTAAGCCAGTTCGTCCCCTCAATAAATGACATTTGACATTCAGCATTCCGACATTGCTATTGAACGAATGGTGTGCTGTCTTATCTCTTTCTTTCAATCTCTAGGACTCTGCCCGACATGGAATAGCACGGGCACTAAAAGTGAAGATCCCACCAAGATCAGTAAGAAAGGATCACCTAAAAGATAGCCCTCACAGGCTGGCCAGCAACGTAAGTAAAAAAGGGTACATTGAAGAATGGGTGCCAGTAACTCTAAGGAAATTCTCAGTGTGCAATTAGTGACCCTACTGAAAAGACAAGGCACTGGAACTAATATAAGACAGCTAAAGAATTCATTGCCACAAAGTAAATGTAAAATTGGCAGAGATGAATACTTTTGAGGAAGTACAAGATTTAGAATCTGGGAAATCTATCAGAACAAGAGGGATTTCATCTAGGAGATGATAGTTCTGGTATAACTAATGAAGGAGATACATTTGATGCAGAAATCTGAACAATTGAAACAAAGAATTTCTGAATCTTATTAGCACAAATGCCATCTTGTATGTATGTATGTATGATCTGTATGTATGAAGTGGCCACACAAATGTGTGTATGAAGTTTGATTAGAAATGTGTAATTCCTAATCCTAGCAAAAGTTACTATTGACATTGCTTGGGATATAGTAATAAAAGACATCAGTTTAGTGTCTTAATTGGAAGTATTGGCAATCTGTGCCTCTCACACCTGGCCTCCAGAGCAGATCAATGGGAAATGGCCAAAGCCAGCATAGCCTAAGAGCCAACAAAATCTGTATGGATGATTTGATAGCCTTTAACAGAGGAATGGGTACTGCTGTGACTCCAGAATATAGTACTAAGCTACTTAAATTGTCAGATGATAAAGGACATACAGATCTTTTTCAACCTTTTGTGTTAAATCATAACCCTGTTAACCTTTGAGGAAGAGATGTGCTTTTAAGGCCATAGGAGTGGTCCTTACTAGTCAGTCTGTTAAAAATATGTTAGCCAACCAAGTATATGTACAAGGAAATGGACTTGGTTAATTCCTCCAACATGACCCTCTTTCTTTTGCATCCAAAACTTTAATTATCAAAAGAGCCAGAGAATGCTCTGGGTTGGGCAATGTTCTTTAGGGGCTATTGCTGTGTGTTCCTATTCCTATTATCTGGAAAACTGATGACTCAGTATGGGTGGGCCAATGGCCCTTATCTATTAAAAAATTACAGGCTGCACATCAACTTGTAAAGGAGCAATTACAGGCAGGACATATTGTTGCTTCCACTTCCCCATGGAATACTCCAATTTTTGTTGTAAAGAAAAAATCTGGAAAATGGAGTCTCTGACCAGATCTCTGAGCTGTTAATGATTGTGTGAAACTTATTGGAGCCACACAACTTGGCTTACCTTCCCCTATAGTTATTCCTTGATGCTATCTATCATTTATTAGTGTTAGGCCAAAAGTTTGCCTTTCAACCATTCCCTTGTATCCTAAGGATAGTGAGGGATTTGCATTTAGCATTTCTTCTATCAATTTTCAAGAGCCCTATAAGAGATATCAATGGTTGGTGTTACCTCCAGGAATATCCAATAGTCCCACTATTTGTCAAATTTATGTATCTTGGGTCATTGTCCCCATCATGGAGAAATTTCAATTCCTGGATATTATACATTATATGGATGGTATTCTTTTAGCCAGCCCAGATCCTAAGGAAGATAATGAGGCCTTTGGGGAATTGCAACATAATCTTCAACTAGCTGGCTTAAGAATAGCCCCATAAAAGGCACAACAAAAATTTCCCTATCAATACCTGGGTCATCAAATGTTATATTCTGGTATCTGTCCTCAAAAGATTACTTTAAGGCTAGATAGACTGACCACCCTTAATGATTTTCTAAAATTCTTAGGAGATATAAATTGGGTTTGATCTAGTTTGGACCTAACCACTGGGCAGCTTAGACACTTATTTGATATTTTACAAGGAGATTTTGATCCCATTTCTCTGCACACCTTAACACTTGCTGCACGAGAATGAAACAACTTGTACAAAAATGCCGCCAATCTGTACATTTAAATTATACTGACGATTCTCAAAACTTGATGTTATGAGTTTTTGCTTCAGCATCTTCCCCTACTGTGGTGTTTTGGCAAACAGGCCCTACATTATGGGTGCATGAACATGCATTCCCAGGAAAAACAGTTTAGATCTTATCCCCAGGTAATGCTTTCTATTATTCGAAGGACATACAAAATAAGTCTTCAAGTTTTGACAAGATCCCGGGTGTATTTGTAACTCCCTATACTCAACAACAGATAAAATAGCTTCAACACATTGATGAGGATTGGGCACACACATTTCTTGTGTTCCACACTCTGCAGTTTCATAGTCATTTTCCTTCCAATAAATTAGCTCATTTTTAAAACCATCACCCTTTGTGCTTCCCCAAATTTATTTCTCAAAATCCTTTGAATGGGGCCCACAATGTATTTACAGGCAGCTCCACAAATGGTTGTGCAATTGTTGTTTCTTTCCCATTAATAAATGTTCTACATTTAATGTGAAATCTGCACAATTTGCTGAAGTATATTTAGCCCTGCAACATTTTTCTGATGAGCTGTTTACCTTATACACTGGCAATAACTATGTGTATCATATACTGGTCCCTGTAGAAACTGCTGCCTATATAGCTCCAGTCTCACATATACAGGACACTTACCAGCCATACAAAACCTACCATGGAGGTGCTCTTATCCAATTTTTTTTAGGACATCTCTGAGTGCTTTCTGATTTGCCTGGCCATTTGAGTGAAGGAAATGCCAGAAAACTGCTAAAAAAGCAGTCTGTTCCATTCAACCGAGGAGCCGAGATGCACCAAGACAACAGGAACTGAGAAAAGCAGACATTTATGGCCTGGGACAATAACAGAGCCCCAGAGTCAGCACAGCTACCCCTCCACATTTCCTCCCTGCTTTGCTTTAAAAACCCCTCTTTGTGCCTAATAAAGGGAGACCTTGACAAAGATTGCTTGGTCTCATTCCTTCTTTCTCTCCCATTATTTTCAGGTTCTAGCCCATCTCGACCCATAAATAACTAGGCCCCTCTGGTCAGGGCAGGTGGCACCCAACCTGGGGCTCGAGGGAGGGTTTTAACTGAACAGAGTCCCCCTACCCTGAAGAAAGTCGGTAGCATGCAAAGAGAAGAGTGCTGGACCTGCAGACCTGAGAGCTGCAGCAAGGTGAGAAATTGGAATCAATCCTCACAGGTCATGAGTATACTGAATTCCTGGTGAGCCCCCCCCCCCGCATTCCTTTCCATAATAATGGGTTAATCCTTGTCCAAAGAAGTTAAGTTCATTAGGAACTTCAAATCTTCCTTTCCAGAAAGAAGGAATTAGAGCTTCATATAAAGAGTTAGTAAGTTTCTTTTCTTTCCTTTCTAAAAATTGTCCTTAGGTTATTCACCCCCTGACATGGGAAAAGGTGGTTGAGGATCTTAATAGACTACATAAAGAACAGGACCTAGAGGCCCTAAGCCTTAGGAACTCCTGCTGTGGTTAACTCCCAGCCAAGTGTATGGAAAAATTAATGCAACCTGTCAGAAACAGATGAATTTATTGAAAATAGTTCAGACTTTGGATGCTCGTAATTTCAGTGTTGTGTATAAGAGCTCCATTACAAGAAATTTCAATAAGGATGTTTTATTTCAACCAACTAATTTGGTGTAAAGAAAAAGAGATCTAAAATATGTATGTATGCTCTGTATGTATGGTGTGGCCACACATGTGAGTGTCTGAGTGTCCGAAGTGTGATTGTGAATGTGTAAATGTGTGAATCCCAAAAATAGGCACTATTTAAATTGCTTGGGATATAAAAAATCAAAATAAAACATAATACAGAGAGAGAGAGACATCAGGTCATGTCTTAATTGAAAGGATTGGAGATCTGCATCTCCCATGATTGTTTTGCAGAGTGAAACAATAGAAAATGGTCAGAGCCAGAGAAATCTGTATGGACTATTGCGGTAAATAAGGATCAGGATAAACAAATAGGCCGAATAGATGTTTATTCAGGGAGAAATAACTTACAACCTAGACAGATGAACACCAGGAAATTCAACCTGATCCTCTCCTGTCCGAAAACACACCCGAGAGAGCGCCTTCCTGGCCCCCTCCGACCTCCTTCCTCAGGTCACCTCCGCCCATCGCTCCACCCCCCAATGGGCGTGGTCAGTGCTACAGAAGGACTACCTCACTACAATGGACGACTCAAAAGAGTTTAGCAGAGGAGAGAATACAAAAATCTTTCTAAATTTTTATGATAATAAAGAAATTGAAAGAATGGAGATTAATGTAAGATTTGAGAAAAGCTATTGAAAGGAGGTCTGGGGAAACTGCAGTGCCTATAACCACACATGGAGAGAGAGAGAGGTGTCAGTGAAAATGCAAATGAGACCAGGTCAGGTAATGAAAGCTTTACAGGTCAAAGTAGTAGTTTTCAAAAGTATTTGGACTTATGTTACATCCTAAAGAAATTAGGCCTCAAAGATAGCTTATGATCATTGAATGATATTTCAGAAGTTATTAGGAAATATTCCAATGGTTACATCCTTTTTTAAAAGGCACCGTTAAGTATTCTGAAAGGAGACAGTAATCCCAATTCACCTAGACAGCTCACTGAAGAGAATAGACAAGTTCTCTTCACAATCGGAGACTACAATACAGCATGCACTGATATGCTATATTGAGTATACAAAACCATGCAAGGCTTATGTACTTCCCACACAGCATAGTTCAAATTCTTTCTGTCTTATGGCAAAGGGGAACATTATAATGGTTGCATTTACCTGCTTCCCCAGCCAAAGTGTTAAATCAGTAGCTTGTATGTTACAACATACTGTCTAAGAGATATTTTGCCAGAGAACCAGGCGTAATACATGTTCCCTATACCAAATAGTAAGTTAATGGTTATTTCTAAATCTTTACAACCAACAATTAACAGGCAAAGGAATGTTTACTTAGATGGTAAGAGGTTACCTCCCCTTTTCTGAGAGTGGGCTCAGGCACCAGCCCTGGTCCTTCTGACTTGAGGAGTTAATTTTCTTTTCTCATTAGAAATTTCCTTCCTCTGTATAGATTTAAGGCCTACGTTTTCAAGCTTTAATTAATTATAATTTTTTGGTCCATCAGATTTGCTCAGTTTTTGGGAAAAATTGATAATCAGTTTATAGACATTACAATTTGTACTAATAGATCCCTTTGTATTCCCTAAAATTTTAAAGAGTAATCCTGTTAAAAAATTCTATGTTATTTTTTAGTGATTGTTCTTATGATGGAAAAGCAGCTTATGTTATTGATGGAAAAGAATATGTTGTACAGACAGATCCAGCTTCAGTTCAGATAGTTGAGTTACAAGCTGTTACAATAATTTTTCAGTGTCTAATGAATGATTCATTTAACTCATATACTGATATTCATTATGTTTTCAGAACTCTTCAAGTTTTAGAGGTAGTTCCATACATTGAATCTAGTAATTATCAGGTTAAATTATTGTTTGAGCAAATTCAAAATAGCATTCATCAAGGAAAGGCACCTTGCCTTGTGGGTCATATAAGAGCTCATTCAAACTACCTGATCCACTGGCTAAAAGTGATGGGTCAGCTTATAGTCACTATCTCAGGTAGAATTAGATAAGCAGTCACACAGATTTCCTCATGGGAAATAGTTTAGGAAAACTGTTTGGTTTAACTAGAGAGACACAGAAGGATTTTCAGGTTACTTCCAGCCTCATATCCTGGCTGGCCTCTCCAATAATTTGAGGGGAAGAGATCTCTTAGAAGAGATGGAAGTTGTCCTTACTACCCAAACCCTCACCCGAGGCACTCTGCCAAGAGACAAACTCTCCAGATGATGTGTAAAATGGGCTTGGAGCAAAGGACAAGGGCTAGGTAAGATGGATCAAGGAGAAGTTCGCTCTGTGGCCACTCTCCCATTAGACACTTAAGGTGATAGAAAAGAATTTAGCTATTTTTATGGAGGGTTGCTGTTGCACTGCCAGCCCCAATTCCCATTACACAGATTTCTGACATCCAATGTGAATGGAACAATGACTCTTAATGGCAGAAAATCTTCTGGAGACTTAACAACAAGTTCAACAACAATTGGAGGCAGGACATGTGATTCCCCTCCACCTCTCCTGAAATTCCCTTCCATTTGCGATTTAAAGGGCTTCAGGAAAAGGAAGATTGCTCCAGGATTTGAGAGTCATTAATGCAACAATGCAGCCTATGGGAACTCTTCAACCTGGCTTGCCCTCACCTATGGTTATTCCTAAAGTTTGACATCTAATTGTTATTAATTTAAAGGATTGTTTCTTTTCCATTCTTCTGCACTCCCAAGTTAGACACAGGTTTGCATTTAGCCTTCCTTCAATTAAATTTCTAATCACGAGCATCCCCTTCACTTTCAATGGGTGGTGCTCTCCCAAGGAATGGCTAAAGTCCTACAATATGCCAGGCTTATGTGGCTGCCTGCCTGGATCCTATCAGGTGCAAGTTTTCTGGTCTTTACATTATCCATTATATGGATGATATTCTACTGGCAGTGCCTGCTGAGCAGAGATGTCTTAAAGTGTTTGCTAAATTACAGGAGCTCCTGCAGGCTCGTGGATTTATTTTGGCCCCAGAGAATATTCAAAAGAAACCTCCTTACACCAATCTAGACCATCAGATCCAAAAGACTGTCCTCCAGCTTCAAGGACTCCAAACTGATTGTTCAAATTTAAAAACCCTTCATGATTGGCAAAACTTTTTGAGAGATGTTCAATGGATCCGCCTCTCTCTCCATTAAAACAGAGGAGATTAGACCAATATATGATATTCTTCCAGGGGATCCAGCTCTGACCTCTCCCAGAAAAATTACACCAAGGAGAAAGTGGTCATCCAATTCTATTAAAAAGCATTGAAAAAGCCCATCTTTGCCGCCTAAATTATGAACAGCCTCTTGTTGGAGTTGTACTTTCCTCCAGTTTTTCACCCACTGCTGGTTTTTGGAAAAATGGCCTTATATATTGGATTCATTTGCCAGCCTCCCCTAAGAAGGTGGCGTCATCATCAAAATAGAAATAGTCTAAAAAATAAAAAAAGAGTTTGGTTTAACTACAGAGACTGCTCAACAAATCGTCAAACAATGTGATATGTGCCCACAATATTTACGAGTAACTAATGTAGGAGTAAATCCTCAGGCCTGCTTCCTAATCATTTATGGCAAATGGATGTTACTCATATTACAAAATTTGGCAGATTAAAGTATGTACATGTGACAGTCGATATGAATTCAGGCTTCTTAATGGCCACTTACACAAACTAGAGAAGCCACTAAACATGTGATAAGTCACTGTTTAAAATATTTGTTTACATGGGAGTTCCAAAAAATTATAAAGACAGACAACAGATCTGGATATACTAGTGAAGCATTTCAACATTTTTTGCCTATTAAAGAAATTAAACATATTACTGGCATTCCTTATAATCCACAAGGTAAAGGAGTTGTCGAAAGAGCACACCAGATGTTTAAAAATATGCTTTATAAACTGTATTCTGGGGGAGAAATATTTTACCCCGATAAAAATAATCCTAAAAATCTTCTAAACCATGCCTTGTTTGTGCTTAATTTCCTTACCTATGATAAATTTGAAAAGTCAGTTGACTTTGGCATCCAACCACAGAACATGATCATACCCAGGCATTATGGAAAGATCTGCTTACCAACCAATGGCATGGACCAGATCCAGTGCATATTTGGGGAAAAAGACATACCTGCATATTTGATAATCAGGCCAATAATGCCAGATGGCTGCCTGAGCGCCTGTTAAAATTATATAACCCACCCAGGGGAAACCCTGAGAAAAATTTCAACTGTGTTTAAATTCTAGATACAAAGATGCTGTTTCTCTGGACCGCCTGCAGCCTGCTGTCCTTGGGAGTTCCTGCCATCTCTAACCAGTATCGAATCTACAACAAAACATGGATCATATTCAATGAAGCAGGAGATGTAGCCAATACCTCCTCATATGTTGAGCCCCAACCCTCTTTTGATTCCTTAATTGTTGATCTCTGTGCCCTGGCCATGGGGACTTCTGAAACCAGGTGGGGAACACCTAGCTATTACTTGCCCCTGTCCAGACCTGTCAATACAAATACTAGATCTACTTCCCTACAGGGATGTTTTAATGGGCAGGCCAGGACTTATCTTACTATGGCACCTGTATATATCTGCCCTGGATCCCATCGAGACCGATCTATAGATGACAAACGTGGCCTTGAAGAAGATTACTTTTGTGCTGCCTGTGGATGTGAGACCACTGGGGACACTTATTTGAAACCCTCCTCTAGTTGGGAACCTTATAACGGTTAAATCCCCCTTCTTATGAGTTAAATTCAGGACCTGTTCCCTATAATCGACAATGCTCCAATCACTAGTGTAATCCTTTGTTGATCTCTTTCACCAATGGGAATAACAATTACAAAATTGGCCAACTTGAGGGGCTCAATGGGGTCTCCGCCTGTATATTTTAAGAATAATATAGGCCTTACCTTTAAAATACAGCCACAAAAATCTCGTCCCTCAAACCCTAAAACAGCTGTCGGCCCCAATCCTGAATTACACCAGAAGGGAAATATCCCTCTTAGGCCTCCTGTTAGACCCTCTGCCAAATCTATCCCTTCCCCCGTGAAGGTCACAGGAACTATTCAACCGACCTTACCTCCTTCCTCTGCAGAATTGATTCTTGCATTAGCCAATTCAACTATTCATACCCTCCATCTGACCAAAAATACAGATCTACAAGAATACTGGATTTGCTTTTCTCCAGGTCCCCTTTTTACAAAGGGATTGCTGTTTTTGATAATGTTATCTTTACTAATGATACTAGCCAGTTAAGATGGAGCCCTACTTCCCCCAAAGAACAAGGCCTAAACGTTGGCCAATTCTCAGGACTGGGTCTTGTCTTCTTGGCCCTCACATGATTCCTCCCTCCTCATTAACTTCAATATGTAATCAAACAGTCGTAATTTTCTCACAATACATTTATGTTACAGCACCAGAAGGAACCTATCTTGCCTGCTCCTCTGGATTGACTACTTATGTGGTAGTCTCAGTTTTTCTAAAGGAACGAGAATATTGTACCTTGGTACATTTGGTACCTCGACTTACTATACATGATCCAGAACCTTCGTTAACTTCTGGGGTCGAGATACTTGCAGCCATGTAAAAAGAAAACCAGTGAATGATATTACCTTGGCTGTTATTCTAGATCTTGGAGCTGCTGGGGCAGGGACAGGAATAGCCTCTCTGGTATAGATTAACTCCCATTTAAATCGACTCACAGTGGCAGTAGACAAAGATATTAAAGAACTACAATGTGGACTAAAAAATCTGAAGGATTTACATATTTCTTTAGCAGAAGTTGTATTACAGAATAGAAGAGGGCTTGATCTATTATTCTTACAACAGGGTGGCCTTTGTGCAGCCTTAAAAGAGGAATGTTGCTTTTATGCTGATAAGACTGGCTTAGTGGAAAACAGCTTAGATAGAGTATAAAAAAAGTCTTGAGGAACATAAACGACAGTGGGAACAGGCAGAGTCCTAGTATAAAAATTGATTTTCCACCTCCCCTTGGCTTTCTACCTTGCTTCTTTCTTTCTTGGGACCATTGGACTACTGACTTTTGGGCCGTGGGCATTCCAGAGACTAACTCAATTAATCAAAACTCAAATTGATTCCATACTCAAAAAACCTATTTCTGTACACTACCATCAGCTTTTGGAAAAGGAACACGACTCCTCTGAGGAACCTGTTGAGGATGGTGACAATGCCAATTCTGATCCTCCTAGACAAGGACTTGATTTCACAGGACTTGAAAAACAGAGGACCTGGTTCTCTCAAATATGGAGACGTCAATGACGGAAGTATAGCAGTGCCACAAAGCGGATGCAAATCCTCCTCTTCGGCTGTAGTTCCCTCAATGATGGGAGTAGCATAGGGCCGTCTCTCAGGAGCCCACTCATCTTGCTTGAGTTTCTTGCCTGATTTTTGACTATGTCCTTGAGTGCTGAGGGCAGATGCACCCTATGTAGCCTAAGACAGAGGTCCTACCCATCTGTCACATAGTGACAAGCCCATCCCCAGGGTCCCGATTGTGGGAGTCCACATTGTAGCCTAATACAGACCCTCCATAAAAAATAATAAAATAGGGGGCTATGTTCGGAGCCGGCCTTGAGTCAAATCCTCTTGCAAAATTACTTATACCTTAAAACTCTAATTGAGCCTTATCTTGGTAAAACAGAGAAATGCTAAAAAAAAAAAAAAAAAAAAAAAAAAAAAAAAAAAAGCAGTCTGTTCCATTCAACAGGAACTGAGATGAACCAAGACACCAGGAACTGAGATAAGCCGACATTTATGGCCTGGGACAATACCAGAGCCCCAGAGTTAGCATAGCAACCCCTCCTCATTTCCTCCCTGCTTTTCTTTAACAACCCCTCTTTGTGCCTAATAAAGTGAAACCTTAACAAAGATTGCTTGGTCTTGTTCCTTCTTTCTCTCCCATTATTTTCAGGTTCTAGCCCAACTCGACAAACAAATAACTAGGCCCCGCTGGTCGGGGCACATTTGTGTCTGAGTAGCCCTATGTGGCCCTTTTTCCCGACCACTAATTATATTTTGGGTATACCTGTTATATATTTGCATTTTGATCCAAAGGATAAAAATTTCACTCTCATTTCAAGCACTTGTGTTCTGGTTCCCTTCTTTTTGTTGTAACAAATGCTAATAATTTTGGATGAAGCTTTAATTGTTGCCAGCACTTCTGCCGACTGGTTAGCTGCTAAACATATGTAGTAATAGCTATAATGGGCCACTTATCCCAGGTAGTACCTATGGAGAAACTTCTACAGATGACCAATTTGTGCAGCAGAGAGAAACGAAGATGTGAGGATCAAGGCTGCCAGTGCCACCTTCACCATTGAAGAACAGTTTCTAGCACAGCACAGTTACTACAAAAAAAGAAGGGAAATAGAACATGAAGGTGAAATACTTATTTTTTGGACCAAAATGTAAATAAATTTTTAGCTGCTGTACCCAAACTATAATTAGTGTTCAGGAATTGGGCCACACAGGACTAATCAGACCCCTCAAGAACTTACAGACTCTTCATCTCCGATTTGAATGCTGTCTCCTCCAGAAAGCCCCTCCCACCCCCATGTCTAGTGTAGATGCTGCTGGTGTCTTTTCCTCACTGTGCAGGTAAACTATAATTGTATCTTTATAACAAGTTTTAAAGGATGAGATTTTTGTATGTCTGCCTAATCACTTCATTAGATGATGCAAGGTTTTTCATTCTCTCCACAAAACACTGGAAGGATCCTGGGGATCACTCTAGAATAGCAGTTCTCAACTTGTTTGTATGGACCCCATAGGGTGGTCAAACAACCCTCTCACTGGGATTGCCTACGACCATCAGAAACCATAGATATTTGCATAAGGTTCATTACTGGAAAAATTACTGTTGTAAAGTAGCAGGAAATAATGTTATGGTTGGGGGTCATCAGCCAACAAGGAACAGTGTTTAAAAGACTGAAGCATCAGGAGTCTTGAGATTCTCTGCTGTAGAATTACCTTGGAAGAGCCTCAAGAAGTGCTTATCTAGATGTACTCTGCCTCTGTAGATAAGAGTTTACCTGGATTACATTAGGTGGGAAGAAGAAACCTCAAGGCATTGGGTGGGCGTTATGTCCTGGGTTTGAGTGAGCATACAGGCATTTACTGTTTCTGATTTTTAAAAACATTATTTGATTTTATTTTATGTGCACTCGTGTTTTGCCTGTATGTATGCCTGTGTGAGGGTATCAGATTAAAAGAGTTATTGACATTTCTGAACTGCCATGTGGGGGTTGAGAACTGAACCTTGGACTTCTGGGAGAGCAGGCAGTGCTCTTATCCACTAAGCAATCTCCCAGGCTTTCTAGTTTTGTTTTGGTTTTTGTTTTTATTTTTGTTTTGTTTTGTTTTGTTTTGTTTGAAAGTTGGCCTGTGCCTGTCTAATGCTGTGGTGAAGTAGCACCAAGTTCTAGGTCTACAAACTCCAGTGACAGAGAGCTTGGACATTTTCTAAATAATCTCCCAGCAAGTTGAAAACCTTGTAAAAGGTCTTCTTCACTGGCAGGTGTCACTCAGGTTTCACTAATGTTCATGATCTACATAGATGAATCATGTGTATAATTTAAAAACTGATCTCTCCAAAATCCTTGGAGAAAAATAACTACAGGTGATGCAATAAAACAGATATGTGTGAAAGAGAGAGAACAGGAAGCCATATGAGCCTCTCACAAAATATCCAATGTTCATATAGGAACGTAGTTTGTAGATTTACTTTAAAAATGTCATTATGTACTAGATAATCAAGTGTGTTTTTGTAGCTATGGCTTCAGGCACATCACCTGACTTTGCTTGTAGTATTTACAGGTTGGGAGAGGGCTTTTTCTCATGATAACTGAAGTTCCTACAAGCCACACAACTTGTTTTGTTCTGTGAAAGCATACACTACTAGACTAGCTCATCTTTCAAACAAAATCTGAAGCTTCCTCTAATCCTCAGGCCAAGTTCCCTTTGTTTTTATTCATTTCTTTTTGGTATTTTTCATTTATTAAGGCCAGTTTATTATTTTAAATTTATTTATTTTTGATTGTGTAGGGATGTCAGAGGATTTGGATTGTCTGGATGGTCAGACACAATAGGGAAATAGGTAAGAAAATAGAATAGATACATACATGGGTAGATAGATAGATAGAGATAGATAGATAGATAGATAGACTTAAAAGATAAAATTACTGGGAAGTAGTTATGTGAGCTTTTAATAACAGCACTCTTGTCAGTGGCATCTCTGTGAGTTTGAGGTCAGTCTGAATTACAGAGTCCCAGGGCAGTCAATGCTACCTAGAGAAGCCATGACTTGAAAAACAAAAAGAAAAAGAAGGAGAAGGAGGAAGAGCAGTAGAATTAGAGGAGGAGAAGTAGTTTGAGGATGCAGACAGGAGGTGGAGGTGGAAAAAGAAGTAGAACAGAATAAAGAAAGAAAGGAAGAACAAAGAAAATCCAGTTTGGAGCAGGAAATTTTTGCACATACATTTAATGTCACTACTCTGGAGGCAAGAGGATTTATTAGTTGGTGGCCACGCTGATCTACAGACTGAGTGCTGGGATAGTCAGATCTACACCAAGAAAACCTATCTTGAAAAATTGAAAAATATCTCCTCACACAAAATCAAATTCTAATTGTGAAATCTTCCATGTTGTAACGGTGAGTATGCACATTGGCAGGAGACAGGTTAGATGACCACACATAAAACAAATCAAAAAGTCAAAAATAAACAAATGACAAGAGTTCACTGCCCATCAAGAGAGAGAGAGAAGGAGATTAACAACAGTTCATTGATTTAAAAATTCACAATAAATCCATAATTACACATGTATGAGAGTCAGGGCCAATCATTGTAAAGCCCTGTTGCCAGGAAGTCGCCTTTGCTCTTTGACCGGGCTGGATTTTCATGTATAGCTCTGCCTGTTTTTGCTGTATAGTAACAGAAACAGCATCACTAGAGGTGAAATAATTTGGAGTAGCCCACTTCTTTCATATCTGTTCTCAGAAAGAAGTCCTGGGCCACACAGTGGAGCACAGATAAAGAGAAAGACCCTGTCTTTAAAAAATCAAGTTATAGAGTAAACCAAATACAGGTTTTTTTTTCTTCATAAACCTGAAAATAACTGAATTCCAATCATCAATGAAGGCTTCCCCTCCTCCATCAATGTTTAAGTGGAACGCATGACACATGCATATCTAAGTATTCCAGTGGAGCTTGGTGCCTGTGGCACATGCCTTTAATCCCAGCAATTTAGAGGCAGAGGCAGTTGGACTCTTACTTTGAGGTCAGCCTGGCCTACAAAATGAATTTCAGGACAGGCTCACCAGCTACAAGGACAAACCCAGTTTTGAAATCAAATCTAAGGAAGGGAAAGAGGGAGAGAGGGAAAGAGGGAGGGAGGGATAGAAGGAGGCAGAGAGGGAGGGAGGGAGAGAGTGAGGATGAAAGACAGAAAGACAGACAGAAATGTGAATATAGAGACAGGAGTGAAAACAAACAAACAAACAAAAAAAAAACAAAAAAAAAAACCAAAAAATATCACACAAGACCCTAAGGCAGAACACCGTTGATTCATGAATTTGCTTCATCTACTATTTGATTTGCACCCCCCGCATAGTAAAACATTTAAAAAAGTCCATGTTTTAAACACAGATTTCCAGTCAGGTTGTGTTCTCTGAAATCATGAGGCTGACAATTAGCATCCCACCTGGACTGCAGAATGAGTCTAGGACTAAAAAGAGAAACCCCGATAAAAGAAGAAGAAAGACAGAAAGACAGACATACATGAAAGCAGTGCCACGCCTCCTTTTATATCCTACCTACCCAATGATTCCAACAACCACCAGAAATGGCTTTTTCTGAGTCTGTATTTGGCAATGCCACAGGTTATTCACTCATAAGGGTAAAACCAGTGATGGGAGATGTCATTCTGTATATGTTTATCATACTGGTTAATAATAAAGCAATGTTGGCCAATAGGAAAGGAAGATAGGCGGGACTAGGAGTCAAGGAGGAAATAGGAAGTAGGGAGGAGGAGTCAACACTCACCGGTAAGGAGACCACGTGGAAATACATAGAAATGGGTTAATAATTAAGACAGAGCTAGCAGATAAGAAACAAGTAACTGGGACAACAGCGTTGCATCAAATACAGAGTCTCTGTGTATTAATTGGGGATGGTGCAGCAGCTGGACCAGACCAGGCGGCAGGCGGAAAAACCATATACCTTAAAAATGGCGCCCACTTAAGAACTTCCACTTAAAATTTAACAAACGGTTAAAAAAAAAGGGTTTTAAAAACAAAAGAACAGAGACAAGCAAGGTTTCTTGGTAGCAGCATTTTTCTCGGACTCTGACTTACAAGAGACAAGCAGATTGTGCGGCTCCTTTAAGAAAGGTTTCCTGACTCAGCATAAGCGGCAAAAAACCACATGGCTTTTAAGAAACTCTGTTAACAATTTATTGGTGTGTATGAGAGATGGCAATGGCAGTGACCACATCTCCAAGCCAGCAGCATGCTTGGAGATGGCAGCCCAGACCAAGGCGGTGAGCACAGCTTTCAGTGCTGGCAGTAAAAGTATGTGCAGCCACCATCTTTGATAAACAGTGGCTGACATAGCTATGACTTTCATTTTAGCAATGTTGTTGTTTAACAGATAAAGACTTGTGGCCAGATGAAGATAAAAATTTACGTAAAGACAGATTCATATTAAGAATCTAAAGGTTTACAGTGTGTTTTAAAATAAGGAGACATGGAAAAAATAGAATGGGTTTAAAAAGACAAAGACGAACTGGGTGTGGTGGCACACACCTTTAATCTCAGAACTTGAGAGACAGAGGCAAGCGGATCTCTTGTGATTTCAAAGTAAACCTGGTATGCAGAGTGAATACCAGGACAGATAAGAGTTACACAGGGAAACCCTGTCAAAAAAAATAAAAAAATAAAATGTAAAAGAAACAGAGTAATAATCAAGCCACGTAAAGATGAAAAGCTCAGAGAGGAGCTGGTTACTGTATGCTGTTGTGTTGTCTCTGCATTGTTTGACTGCTGAGAAAATAACAACAACTGATAAAGGAAATGCTGCTGCATTAATTCAATTTATGTATTTTAAAAAAGCTTTGACTCCAAAATTTAAGTCTAAGGACAAGTTACTGGGGAAAAGGATTTCTAATTTTGTTTCCACAGAAAATAGAAAGCTGTGGATTCCTTCCAGACTAATGTGGTTTGAACAAGCCAGGCCCCCTGAAACAGTGTCACAGGTGATCCAACATTCAAAACAGCTTGGACAAAGCAGCCTCACAGACTACAACCAGGATTTCTGCATCTTCTTAGGATTCCCCAATGACAGCGTCCTTTACCAGCAGGAAGTAGTTTGGAAAGAACGACTCCCAAATTCCCAAATATTGTTTATAAATGTTTGTTTTCATTTCAATGGACTTGGTTATAAATGGTTAATGATCACAACCAATATCTTTTTAAAGGTAAAAAGGGGATTATGATATAGATATAAATACTTTGTTTTGGAATGGATTTTCATTTATTGATACAATTTAAGGTCAATTTTGTGATATGTATATTTTTCCTCTTGTTTAGGCATTGTGTTTATATAGCTCATTTAAATATAATGTATAATTTAGTACAGATTTTAGATAGTTACCTATAATAGAAAAACTTATAGCTAGGTGAGTTAGGTTTTCTAGATATATAGAGATGTATTTGAAATAGATAGGAATTCTTTAAACATTTCAAAGACCTACATAATATGGCATTTAAAATGGTTTAGGGTTTTTCTTGACAGTGAGACATAACTGCTCCTGTCAACACCACCTACATCAGAGAAGAAGATGAAAGATGGACATTTAAGAAACTAATAATGGAGTTTGCCTTCAATATGGCAAGACTAGCCATTTTGATAAGATACTGCTCTTGTCTGGACTGTTTGATTTTATGCTGTATAAACTGGACATGCAGGACCCACAGAATTGCTGATTCAAGATGGACATTGCTACAGAGTTCCTGCTTCATGAAAGAATCTGCCAGACAGTCTGCAGGACACAGAGAAAACTGCCAATACAAGAAGACAGTTTAAGGTTTCCTACTTTGCTGAAGAGTCTGCCAGACACACTATGGCCTATGGGATGAAGATGGAAGATTACAGAACTTCGGGTGACCACGCAGTGAGTTGTCTCTGTCATTTCTAGAGTTTATATACTATCCTTCTGTGGTCTTTGAGGGACTTGAAGACAGAGAGTTATGGTTACAGTTTTCCTTAGTATTAAAGATAAGTTAGACTTTAGACACACAAAGATATGATAGATGATGGAATATTTTCTTCAAATCTTGCTAAATGTTAATGGACTAAATAGTGTTAACTGTGATTCTTATTTGATAACTGTTATGTGATATATTTTGCTATGTTAAGGTTAAAACCCTTCTTTTTATTTAGCCAGAAAAGAGGAGATGATAGGAGATGTCATTCTGTATATGCTTCTCATACTGGTTAATGAATAAAGCTCTGTTGGCCAATAGGAAAGGAAGATAGGAGGGACTAGGAGACAAGGAGGAAATAGGAAGGAGGAAGCAGGAGTCAAGATGAAGAGTCTGCAGAAAGCTGGATGCCAGCCGCCTCCCCGGAAAGAAGGCCATGTGAAAATACATAGATCAGCAGAAATGGGTTAATACTTAAGACAGAGCTAGCAAATAAGAAACTAGTACCTGGCCAATAGCATAATATCAAATACAGAGTCTCTGTGTATTATTTGGGGCAGGCGTGGCGGCAGGACAAGACAAGCGGCGGGAGGAAAAACCTTACACCTTACAAACCAGTGCTCAGGACACATTAGTATAACTCAGTTCCTCAAACAATACCTCTCATAGGTAAATAGATCATAGATGATAGATAGAGAGAGACAAAGAGAAAGAAAGAAAGGAAGGAAGGAAGGATGGAAGAAAGAAAGAAATGAAGGAATGAAGGAAGAAAGGTAGATAAATAGGCAGATAGGTGATGAATGAGAAAGGTGAAATTAGACAGGATGTGGTGGTAGGACTTAGTAGGCAGAGGGTGTCTGATCTCTTAGTTGGAGGTAACCCTGGTCTACAGAGCTTGTTTCACAAACACCTGGATGGCACAAATAGATGAAGTCTTGAAAAAATACATTAAATAAGTAATCATAAACACAAATACAATCCATTTCAGAACTTTCAATTGACACCAGTGCTTGGGATCTTGTTTATGAGGGAATGTGTAAGCCCTGGGCTCCAGGCAGCTCAATGCCATTCTGGTCTCTTTTATATATTATTTCCTTTTTATTTGCAAATGTGATTTTTGATGTGTAGAACTTACAATGTTTGAATTGTATCTGTGTGTTACACAAAATGTGAACTCAGAAATCCTGCTGCCTGTTTCCCCAGTGCTGGGAAGAAAATTGTGAAATGCTCTACTAGGCTTCCTTTTACTTCTTTAATCCCAGGAATGTTTAAAATAAAAATACTTGAGGCACTGGACAATAAACACACATACACACAGAGAGGGGGTACATTGGTAAAGAAGAAGAAAAAGAGAAATATATGTGATTATAGTTAATTTTGCTTAATTCCAGAGCTATGCAGAGAGAGACCAAGTCTACATTATATTAGAGAAAGTGGTTGCAGGAATTAGTATTCAAGCCCTTTTTGGGGGATTCTCATAGGACAGTCCCTCTGTTTCAGCCCTAAGAGCATCTCTCTCTCTCTCTCTTTCTCTCTCTCTCTCTCTCTTTCTTTCTCTCTCTCTCTCTCTCTCTCTCTCTGGTTTTCCAAACAGAATTTCGCTGTACCTTTGGAAACTGTCCTGGATCTTGGAATTCACTCTGTAGACCCGGGTGAAGTCTTAGCCAATGGGATCCAACATCCTTTGAGATTTTAGTTTTTTCCAATGGCTTTTTTTTGTACTCTGTACTTACTGGTCCCTAGATGAAAGGGACCCAAACATAGAGTACCTTTAATTAAAAAGAAAATCACAAATACTTGTTTTAGAATGTAACATATAGAATAATATCTATTTAGTGATTTTTTACAGACAGATAAATATGAGAAAATGGAGAACTTGTGGTAGAGCAAATGATACACAATTTATTGTTTATGCTTGGGTGGTCCTTCTTACTCACCCACCTCTGCTTCAGCTAGAAATAACTTGAACTTATATCTGGAAGCATCCAATTTTTAGATCCATTCAGGAAAAGGAAAGAAGGAGGGGAGGAAAGAAAGGAAGAAGTGGGAAGATAGATTCTCAGTTATATTATCATTATGCAATTAGAGCTGCTCTATAAATGAAAGGTAAAATGGTTGAATTTTCCTATTTTTAATTTTTATCTTACCTAAGGAATTACCCAGATCTTGCTAAAAATACAGGAGAGGACCAATGTCTAAGGAAAGAAAGCTAACAAAGCAAAACAAACAAACACACAAAAATCATGCAATCTTATTCCTATACATTGTACCTTCTGAGTAGTTTGGTTTCAAGTTTCCTTATTAAGGAAATTTTACACAGTATTATCTTGAAAGAGAAGCCAATTGCCACTATCTGTGCAGTCAATTGTATGCCTGCTTTTGACAAATAGACAAACAAAGAAATAAATAAATAAAATATCTAGGCCATGTACAGATTACGCCAGTTGAGGTCCCTGTGCTGACAGGGAAACTGTATAGAAGAATCCAGTTTCTAAGCCAGAAGTTACTCCAGTTGATAACCTCTCAAGAAGGAAATATTTTTCTCCAACAGAGTCTTACTTACTGAGTGAACAAACCATACCTAATAGCAGGCCCCACTTGGATTTTGCTGGGTGGAAAGAGAGAATGTTGAAGGAACTGTGGGAAAGTAAACTGTGGTCAGAAAATATTTTATGAAATTTAAAAAAAAAAAAAAAAGAAGTAAAGAAAGAAAAATACAAGCTGGTGGGTGATGGCACATGCCATTAATCCAAGTTCTTGGGAGGCAGAGACAGGTTAATCTCTGTGTGTTTCTGGCCACTCTGGTTTCCAGAGCAAGTTCCAAGGTCAGTCTCCAAAGATACAGAGAATACCTGTCTCCAAACAAACAAAATGAAAAATAAAATCAAATAAAATACAAGGCAGCAGAACTCTGCGATTGAAGTGATCCTTTTCTTCATATCCAACCACTCTCAGCTAGCTAGGGTGCAATTCTGACCCAGGTGAAGAATATCCAAAATATATTGGGTATTCAGTGTAGGCAAAGAGGGATTCAGGTGTATGCTTACGGAAAAACAGCATCAATACATGGTAAAAATTACAGTTAACACAGCAGCTCTCAATCACCCCTGAATATGCCAGGGTCAGCAAAGAGGAACGAAAAATCCCACCCTTCCCCCCAAAAAAAATGATCAAGTGAGGCTTTCCTTTGATTTATCCTCACAAGAGGAGAGGCATTAATTTGCCTAAAGAAGACTGCAGGAGCCAGAAGTATGATGGTGATGTTGATGAATAACAACAACTCAGGATATCTACACAACAAATATGATATAGGATCAAAATGTTTCTTTCCCAGTTCTCAGAGATAATGAAAACCTAACCATCTGAGATGATGTTACTTGGATGTCTATCACTCAACAATGTTTGTCTTCCTGAATGACAACACTCTTTCTGCAAGAGTACTTCTCACATCCATCATGTGTCACACAGTGGATGGATGGAAAGGAGCCATGGAAAGGAAGGTGGAGATAGGGAATAACACAGCCATATCAGATTGAAAGTGGAAAATTTCACAAGGCCATCACAGCTGTTTGGTAAATGTTGCAAAGCTGAGCAACTTGAAAGCTGCCTGAATACCTTTGGTTTTCATTTCCACCTGTTTTGGATTGTGAGCTCACCACGATACCAAGAAGCAAGCAACCATGTGACTTACTCTTCTAGGTCCTTTTTATTCTTTGTGTTTCCTAGTCTCTAAAAAGGGAGAGCTTAAAACCAATTTTCATGTGAGGAATTGTGAGGAAGCTCTACTGAGTGAGACAGCACACTCTTAAATGAAAAGGAAAACAACACACAGGTTTAGATTCTTGTCTGGAGTGATGGAGGAAAGAAAAAGAAAAGAAGAGTGAAGAAATGTGATTTACAGACCAAGGGAAAGGAGAAAGAAAGAAAAAGGACTGACTAGGTGTTGGTGACACAGTCGCATTAGCACTAGGGATGCAGACAAAATGGATCTCTGTGAGTTCCAAGCCAGCCTGATTTCAGAGAGTGTTCTAGGACAGTCTCCAAAAGGACAGAGGAATTCCAAGTCTCAAAAAAAAAAAAAAAAAAAAAAAAAAAAAAAAAAAGAATAATGTGGTGATGTAGCTCCAAGTGCACTTGTCTCTCTGAGCCCATTTCCTTAGTTATACAGCATGCATATGTTAATACCATGTCTCCAACGAATTTTTCCTATAAAAAGTCTTTTTCCAGCGACCATCCTAAACCTGCTGTATAGAGTCAAGTTCTTTCTAAATTAACGTTGTTTAAAATAATACAAATAAGGCTTTATTCTGTATACACAGAGAAGTTCTTAGAAGGAAAAGATTGTATAATGATTGGAGTTCTAGAGAATGTCAGCTTGTGAAACCCCTCCAGAGATGTGCACATATCACAAGGGCATACATCAACACTTGTCTGTCCTTTTACTTGAAACAAACTCTTGGTGAAAATTAAACCAGATTTAGCCTACTCCTTATTTCTTGGGGACATTCTAGGGCAAACCTCCAAAGACTTGTGTAAAGGAAGGAAGCTTGGTTCTGTCAGTATACAGGCAAATACAAAAGGAGGAGCCATTACTAGACAAGAATCTGGTGGATCCAGGTCAGGCCAAGAGGACCGGTCACATACCACAGTAGACTCTAAATGTCCAGAATGGAGTGAGGAACCTACTTTTTGACAATGATAAAATTACCAATATAGAGGACTTTTCCCATGTGGCTTAAATGAATAGAGCCAAGAACACTGGAGCAATGAAAGCGGGAGGTAAAATCCAGCTTGCCAGTATAGCTCAGTAGAAGTAGATCTAACTGGCAGAGATCAAGAGTTTGGAGGAAAAGGGTGAGTACCCCATTGTGTAGAAGGGCCAATCTTGATTTGGGTGCTCATTTGTAAAAATAATGAAGTGCTCAGACCCCAAAGAGCTCACTCTAGGAGCCCTCAGAGGGACCTGTAAACTGAAGCTTTACTGTTCTCTGGCCTTTGTTTTACCTGATCTCAGCCCCTTACCTGAATTCCACTGCTTCATTGTGAATCTTGCCTCAAGCTCCACAACATGCCTTTCTAGGCTATGTCTTCTCTGTGACATTTCTATAAAGTCCCTCAGAGACCTGGGTCTGCCTGGGCAATAGCAGACTCTGAGCTGGAACCTCTAGACTCTCCCCACTGGTTTCAGCCCTACCCCTGGAGAAGCAAGTCTCTGGGCAGATACAAGCCTGATTATAAAACATCTCTACCCCATGGCCTGTAGAAGCCTGCCTCTAGTGTGTTGTGTGTTCCCTGGCAAAAGGGAATCATCTGCCATGGCAGGAAATGTGATAAAGTTTCTTGTCTACTTTCTACTTTCTTGGCCTCCAGTCTGGGATTCCTGAAGATCATTGAGGGATTAGTTGTCATGTGCAGAACTGGCTCTGCCAGTCTGTGAGTTTGGGAACATGTGGATGGGAACTGCAGAGATGGGAAGAAATACTTACATGAGGCCAGGAAAAGAGCAGCATAGATTCCATGGCAAATGGCATCAGCCACTGGGCTTTCACTGTTGGTATCTGACTAGGAGTAATGGGGGATGTTCTACATGTGACAGCCTCTAAATGCAGCAGCTATACTCTTCTCAGTTAGCGATTGCCATGTGCGAATACAGGCCGATGCTGCTGAGTTTTTGACGTTCAAGGGAATCCAGACTTTTGAAATGACTTCCGTATTTTATAAGTAAAAGTGGAAGGGCAAGATGATTCCATGGCTAAGAGTGCTTATTGTACAAGCACAAATATGATGCTAGGGTTTGGGGAACACAGAGAAAGGAGGATCACTGGGGCTTCCTGGCTGCCTGCACAGCCCTAGGCTCAGAGAAAGATTCTGTCTTGGGATATAGAGTGATAGAGCTGGATGCCTGATGTCCTCTGGCTTCCACATATATGCATACACCTGCACATACTCATGTTCACATACACCATACCCCTGACACACATAAAAGCTTATAATACATCCTGCCAAAATGAAGACATGGACTCCGTGACAGCTACCAGTTGTAGCCTTATGTTAAAGGATAGAGGTGTTAGAATGACTGATAGATCTCTGTCCTCCTCAGGGACTGTCTTCCAGTACAACATCAAGCCCTTTCTGCTTGTACGGGGCATTTCTTTCATCCAGTGTAATTGCAAAGACCAATATGTTGCTTAATGAAAAGTAGAGAGGAAATGGATGATGGATGGATGGGTGGATGGGTGGATGGATGGATTGATAATCATGAGTGGATGGATGGATGGATGGACAGATGGATGTGTGGGAGGTGAATGGATGATGGGGGGGATGGGTGGATATATGGATTAATGGATGGAAGGATTGATGGATGGATGGATGGATAGACAGATCGATGGTGGGTGGGTAGGTGGATGGTCATATGGATATGTGGGAGGTTCATGGATGGTGGGTGGATAGATGGATGGATGTGTGAGTGGATGGGTATTAATCAGGTGAATGAGTTAGATGAATTAGTAAACTGAATGGATAGTTAATCTGTGTATGTGTGAACAGATAATGAATCTTCAGCCTTCTTCATGCAAAGAAACAGAAGGGAGGAGCTGAACATTGGCCAAGCACCTGCTATGTGCCAGGAGCATTGTTTAGGCATTCTTGTCCAGATGGTAGATGTAGTAATTTTTTCCCTAATTGTTTTTATTAGTAAAAAAGCTAGTATTTGCTTGAGGTGTTTGCTTGAGGCAGAATCAGGATATAAATAGCAGAGCTAGACAGGATCTGGGTCTGACTCTAAGGCCAGTAGGCCCTTCTACTTCCTGTCCCTGCAAGGTAAAACCTCACTCACACCACCCATCGTAAGCCCATTGGTAAGCAACTCACTGGTACATTCTCGGCAGCCTCCCAGATAGATGACTTTGCATCTTTTCCCTAACGCAAATCCTCTTTCAATTTTAGAACTGATCTTTTAAATACTCGTTCAGAGAAGGAGCCAGGGGTGGTCCCAAAAATATCTACAGCTGGTATCAGAAATCCTGCCCTATCCCCAAACCAGGTATCCCTGTATGTGCCTATTGCTAATCTTTCTTTCATACTTGAAAGTGTGTGCCAGAAGATGTGTCCATGTAGAATCCCAGTGCTTGCCCTGTCAAAGAAGAAGCACCAAACATTGGATGAACTGAAAAAATGATGGATTAGCTGGCCACCTCATCACAGCCATGCAAAAACCTCCACACTGCTTACCACTCAGTGCTGGGCTGAGTGTCCCTTCTGTGGACCACGTAGAATGTTTGTGCTGGTGCACCAGTGGTTATCATCCATCTGTCACTTCCTCCTAAGAGGCAGTAAATTCTGTGTTGTCTTCATGTTTGATTCCTTGAAGCCTGAAGGCTCTGCACACAGCAGATAGTCCATCATTGTAAGTGAACCATGAAAAGAAGACTTCCTAGGGTCATGGACGTGGCTCACTGTGCAAAGCACTAGCTGCACAAGCAAGAACTCCAGTGTGTAAATCCTCAGTGCTCTAGTGAATAAGTGGCCATGGTACCCTCTATGCATCCAAGGACTCCTAAATGAGTGGCCATGGTACCCCTGCCTGCACCCCATTACTTGTAAACAAGTAGCCATGGAACCCTAACTGCATCCAAGGACTGGTAAACAAGTGTCCGTGGTAGCCGATCCTTTGTCTCATAACTCTTAAACAAGTAGCCATGGTACCCCTGCCTGCATCCCAGGATGTAGTGGGGCTGGAGGAGGATCCCAGCTAGCTAGCTGAACTAGCAGAATCCTCAACTCTGGGTTCTAGTAAGAGAACCCACCCAGCTTCATTGGCTTCACAAGCTGATAGATCTGTCAGAGAGTCCTGCTCTGATAAAAGCAGATCCCATTTGTGCTCCTTCCCTGGCTACTGCAGGAAAAGAAGGCAGTGTCCACCTCTCATAATTCTCTCTCACATACCACCACATCCCTGGGCCCCAAGCTAGGGATTTCCAACTCCAGGCAGCCCTAGGTTATACTATACTCCTTCCTGGTGCATTTAGTGTGGCAGTAAAATGTGAGGCTACCCACAGAGACAGAAGCCCGCTGAATTATTCAAGGAGCTCTGAGGATGGACATATTAGGACACTGGGATGAGACTGATAGTGGGAGACAAAGCCAATGGGCACCATGGATCCATCTGTGTCTGCCTGAAGTCAAACAGCCAGTCAACAGCAGAGACAGTGGGCTCCACCCCCAAGGCATCTAGAATTCTAGGCCATCCATCCCCTTCCCTCTCCCAGAAAGAGCTGTTCTGGAGCTCCTCCAGGCTGAATGGGCCCACCCTTCCACACTCACTCCCCATTTCCCATTCAAGGAGGCAGCAGTATGTGTGGCCAATCAGGAGGCAGACTTCTGACTACCAGGCAGCTTGCTTGTCAGACCCAGCAGTAAACATTCCAAAGACTCATGGCAAGGTGAAGCCTCTTCAAGGCCAGAGCAACTTGGGTGGTGTGTAATGCAGTGTTCTGGTTTCAAGATTGAAATCAAGTCCAAGGCTGTCAGTCCTGCAGGTTGGGTATTCACACAATGACCCTATCAGGAAAGATGTAGATTTGTTGATTTCAATGATTTGCCAGTAGGTGGCAACAAAGCATCACAAGGAAGGGTTGCAGACAGGGAAAATACTTACCTGTTTAGCAAACTAGTGGGAAGCACAGTATTGTACCCTGTTGCACTTGTGCTGTGAGGAGTTCATGGTTCCTAGGAGCTAACAGACTGGATGTTTTCAGGCAGGGAACAGGTACCAGACAAGGCAAAATGGTACCATAAGTGTTGAGAGTTTGTGTGCCCAGGGGCCGAAGGAGCCACCCAGCCCAGATGGGACCAGAGAAGATCAAAGATCTGATATCTACCATGAGGATTCTGGAAGGTGAAAAAGAGATGATCTGGCCAAACAGAAATGTGAGCCTGTGCAAAAGACACAAAGCATCCAAGCAGAAGAAATATTGACACATCACAGGAGATATGCATATCCATGGAAGCAATATTAAGACAATGCATGGATAAAGTGGGCCAGCTAGTACCAGGCAGGGTTGCCATTAGGAAGGAACATGATGTTCTGAGCTGAATCCTGAAAATCTGAAACTATGGGACAACTGGAACAGTTATGAGACTTTGAAAAGTGACTCCTCTCTCTGCAGGATATGGGAAGTGACCCAACCCCATCCACTCTTGGGGTTGGTGGAAAGGCCAAGTATTAGAAGGAGAAAAGCAGAATCTGCAGGTTAATAGGGCAGAGTGGAGAGTACCTGAGAAACTAGGGAAGAGTGTGAATTAGGGCTGAGAACCAATAGCTTGAAGGGAGATGTCATTCTGTATATGTTTCTCATACTTGTTAATATATAAAGCACTGTTGGCCAATAGGAAAGCAAGATAGGAGGGACTAGGAGATAAGGAGGAAGTAGTAAGGAGGAGTCAAGATGGAGAGTCTGGAGAGAGCAGTATGCGGCAGCCGGCTCCCGGTAAGAAGAACACATGGACATACATAGATTAACACAAATGGGTTAATAACTAAGGCAGAGCTAGCCAATAAGAAAATAGTACCTGGCCAATAGCATAATATCTAATACAGAGTCTCTGTGCATTATTTGGGGCTGGCGGCGTGGCGGCAGGACAATACCAGGCGGTGGGAGGAAAAACCGTACTCGTTACAAAAGCTGGTTATTATGATGCTGCTATAGCCTGGATGGAATTCCTTAAGACCTATGAGTTGTAGTCATCAAAGAGGGAATGCAGACATTTTATTTAGATGTTTGCTTACTTGCTCATTTTAAGCGTTAGTTTTAACTGTCATCGTGTCATAATGTAGAATTGCCTGAGAGCATCAGTGCAGGAATTTATTAGATAAGGTTGGCCTCTGAACATGTCTGTAGATGATTGTCCTAGTTGTTAATTGAGAAAACTCAGACAATTGTGAGAAGCAAGTACCATTCCCTACTAAAGGAAGCTATATGAGGGCAAGCAGGCAAGAATGAATTTATCTTCTCTTTAATTTTGACTGTAGATGTGGTATGACTGCTTGAGCTCATGCCTTGACTTCCCCAAAATGATATCCTGTAACCTGAACTTGGAAAGAAAACACACACATACACACACACACACACACACACACACACACACACACACACACACATACACACACACCTTTACATTTCTAAGTTGCTTTTGGTAGATCTTGTACTCCAGCAACAGAAATTAAATTAGAATATTCATCAACTTTAAATATTAGTCATGTACCTCACAGGCCATTTATTGGTTTTCTCTGTGCCCCACAAATACAGGAGGTGGAATGGAAAGTGCTGACACTAGCACCACACTTGTCAGCCAAGGATGCTGGAGGTCTTGGGGAGACCTGGCACTGACTGAGAATTAATGGGGGCTGTAAAACCAGAGAGAGTGGAGCTGTATAATAGATTGTAGAAAAAATTATTCACAAAGATTGAGAAAATAGTTGACAACATCTTTGCTCCAGGGAAAGAATAGAATGAAGAAACATAAGGGAAGGTTCTTGAATGCGATGCTTAAAAATTTTTGACATGTGGTCACATGTTACTTAGGGGAGATTTGGAACCACATTAGATAAATGTTTATCTAATCCATAAACATTTCTGCTGTGGGAAAAGTAGAGAATGGGCTAGGAGGAAGAAAAGGGCTGCCTCCATCCCTAAGAAGGTTTGAGGAAATGCTTAAAGTAGTGTCTGGTTCACAGCAAATGAATCAAGCATTTGTTTCATTGCAACAGCAGTGGGAAAGGGGAAATGTAAAATTGGGTCTTTCTCATTATATCTGGAAAGATATCTAAAAACCCCTAAACACCCTTCTGTTCTGACTTCAGGGTTGAATGGGAGCACAGACACAGAGAAGAAAGCCTGGGTGAAGATCCCCCTTAGGATATGCAAGTGTTTAGTCAATGACATTTGAGTTTCCTCCTGAACAAAAGAGAAATAAAAATGCCTGCTTCATGATGGCAGTTGTCCACATTAAATGAAAACTATCACAGATTAAACCCTACAAATTTTCATTTATTCACTAATTAATTCAAGAGATAACAAATGCATTCCTGTGGTGTGATGCACATTCTGCTGGTGTTGAAGATAAAATGATGGGTCAAAGATTTGATGAAGTCCTATTGTCATTCACTGACATACAGGCATTAAGCACCCTTACTGTTTTTAAATATACTCATAATCACATTAGGAGAGACAGTCCATATCAGAAGAGAGAAGAACTATGATCAGGAGTAGGGTGCTAATGGAGGAGAATAAGCCAGTGGGCAAGTGGGAAAAGTTGAGAATCAGTCAGAGGGTCAGCATGGAAAGGGAAGATGAGGTCATAACAATGCTATCTACTCTTTTGCATTGATCAATGTCATGGTGATAATTAGCTTTGTAGAATAAAGTCATGGGAGGGTGAGTGGGTGAATGAAAGGATTCCTTAGTTGTTAACATTAGACACATGATACAGAGATGAGGAAATAGATCAGTAAGACCTTGATGTATGTAATTTAATAAAACACCACCAAATCAATACTGCATTGTTTATGTTTTCCTTGTCTGATTGAGTCTTTCAAATCATCCCTAGAAGTAAGGAGCTTCTTTTAGAGGCTTCCTTTTAGAGGCTGCAATTGAAGCAGAGGAAGTCGAATCTCCTCTACTCCCATCCACTATTTCTCCTCTCCTCCACCATTCTTTCTCTAAATACCAGGCAGAGAATGGTCAGGGGAAGACAGGGGCAGGTTGAAACTATCTTGGTTTATGCCTTTAGGGGTCAGGCCTCTGGGAAAGGGAAGAAAGGACAATGGATCCTTATTGAGCAGGTCTCTTTTTTCTCCTTGCAGGTCAAAATATTTCCATGGGAAGAAAGTGAATGGTAACATTGAGATCCGAGTGGAACTGGTGGGTTAATGGTCCCTTCCCTCACACTTTCTACATCTTTCCTTTTCTGAGCAGGGGCCATTTCCAAGAGAAACATTGCCTCATATCTTGTGTGGTCATAGTGAATTAAGAGTGCCAGAAAAATCCTGGATTGTATTTGAGAGTCTCATTAAGTTCCAGAATTTTCTTGTCCACTTATTTTTCAAACTTTTGGCTTTAGGTAGATTATGAATCAGGGTCCTTTAGAGGAACAGAACAGCAGAAGTGTGTGTGTGTGTGTGTGCGTGTGTGTGTGTGTGTGTGTGTGTGTGTGTAAGGGCGGATTTATTTATTAGACTGGCTTACAGGCTGTTGTCCAGGCAGTCCAACAGTGGCAGTCTACCAATGGAAAATCTAAAATTCCAGCCATCTTTCTGCCCTGTTATGAGCAGTTTTCCTGCTGGCCTGGTCCCAGAGCTATGCCAACCTCAAATAACACACAGAGACACTATATTATACATAAAGTTGTTGGCCTGTTATTAGCATTTATTAGTGGCTAGTTCTGACTTAAATTTTAACTCATTTCTATTAATCTGAGAATTTTCACGTTGTCTTATGTTATCAGAGAGAGGGTCTGGACCTCTGCTCTTTTGGTTTTACATGTTGACTCTCCTCCTACCATTTCCCAAAACCTTCTTGTCTCCTAATCCCACCCATCTTGCTTTCTTATTGGCCAAAAAGGCTTTATTTATTAACCAATAAGAGAGATATATTTACAGAATGACAACACCTATCATCTTCTCTTTTCTGTCTAAAATAAAAAGAAGGGTTTTAACTTTAATATAGCAAATTATATAACAAAACTGTTATCAAATAAGAACCAAAGTTAACGATGTTTAGTCTATTAACATTTAGCATGATTTAAAGAAAATGTTTCATCTATCCTATCTTTCTGAGTCTAATGTCCTATTTTTAACTTATCTTTAATCTTATTTAAGCAAAACTATAACCATAACTATCTATCTTCAACTTCCTTAAAGACAACAGAAGGATAATATATAAAATCTAGAAATGACAGTGACAACTCACCTGGTTGGTCACCAGAAGTTATTCTGTAATGTCCCATCTTCAGCACGTAGGTCGCAGTGTGACTGGCAGACTCCTCAGCAAAGCAGGAAATTTTAAATTGTCCACCTTTATTGGTAGTTTGTCAGTCACTTTTCTCTGTGTCCTGCAGAATGTCTGGCATACTCTTCCATGAAGCAGGAAACCTGTAGCAATGTCCATCTTATTTTACAAGTCACTTTCCTGTGGGTCCTGCATGTCTAGTTTATACAGCATAAAGTCAAACAGTCCAGACAAGAGCAGTATCTTGCCCAAATAGCTAGTTTTGCCATATTGGAGGAAATTCCATAACGAGTTTCTTCGATGTCCATCTTCCTTTCTGACACAGGTGGTGTTGCCAGGAGCAGTTGTGCATCAATATTAAGAAAAACCCTAAACCATTTCAAATGCCATATTCTATTGGTCTTTGAAAGGTTTAAAGAATGATATTCATCTCAAATATATCTCTGTATATCTAGAAATACTAACTAACTTAACTCTAAGTTTTGACTATTATAGGTAACTATCTATAATCTGTATTAAATTATATATTACTTTTCTTTCTTTCTTTATTTTTTATTTTACATGTTGATCCCAGTTCCCTCTCCCTCCCTCTCTCCCTCCCTCCCTCCCGATTACCCTCATTGCCCCCTCACATGCACCTTGACCACCCTCCCCTCCCATCCCCTACCATAATTCCACATGTAGGGAAATGTATATATTACTTTTCTAAATGGGCTAAATACCTAAACAAGAGGAGAAATGAACAAATCATAAAATTGCCTTAAATTTGTATCAATAAATGAAAATCCATTCCAAAACAAAGTATTCCTATCTTTACCATAGTCTCCATTTTACCTTTAAAGAGAGATTGGTTGTGGCCATTAACCATTTATAACCAACTCAATTAAAAAGAAACCAAATATGTATAGACTCTATATGGGAATTTGGGCATAGTTCTTTCCAAATTGCTGCCAGCTAGTAGGGGGCGCTCTCATAGAGACCCTAAGAAGACACAGAAATCCTGGCTGTAGTGTTCTGCAAGGCTGCCTTGTCACAGCAGCTTTAAAGGTTGGATCACCTGGGACACTGTTTCAGGGTGTCTTGTTTGATCAAACCATATTAATCTGGAAGGAATCCACTGCTTTTCATTTTCTGTGGGAACAAAATTAGAAATTCTTTTCGCCAGGTGCCTGTCCTTAGACTTAACTTTTAGAGATAAAGTATTTTTAAAATATATAAATTGGATTAATTTAGCAACATTGATAATCAAATGTATTGTAGCAATTTTTTTCTTCCTCAGTAATTGAGCAATTCAAAGACAACATCATAGCTTATAGTATCCAGATTTTCTTTTTGTGCTTCTCATCTTTATGTGGCTTTTTTATTACTCTATTTTTTCTATTTCTATTTTTTTTTTTATTGAGACAGGATTTCTCTGTGGAACTTTGTCTGCCCTGAATTTAACTCTGTACACCAGTTTTACTTTGAAATTACAGAGATCCACTTGCCTCTCCCTCCAGAGTGCTGGAATTAAGGGCATGTGTCAGTAAGGCCACAGCTACTCTCTATTTTTTCTTTTTGCATTTTTTAAACCAGCTGTTCATACACACCATTGAATTGTTAGCAGAACTTCTTAAAACCCTTGCATTTTTTTCTTTGCTTGTTTGTTTTTGCTACTATGCTGAGTCAGAAAACCTCCCTTAAAGGAGCTGCTGTGTGAGTCTTCTTGTCTGTAGCAAAACAGAGCCCAACTGAGAATAATGCTGTTACCAAGAAGCCTTGCTTGACCCTGTTTTTTTGTTTCTAAAACCCTTTTTTAAGCTTTTGTTAAGTTTTAAGTGGAAGTTCTTAGTTGCCATGTTGCCAGTACCATTTTGTTATGATAATGTTTTCCCACCAGTCTGGTCCCACAGTCCTGCTAGCTCCAAGGAACACACAGAGACACTGTATGACATATGAAGCTATTAGTCTGTTACTAGCATTTCTTATTGGCTAGTTTTGTCTTAAATATTAACCCATTTTTATCAATCTATGTATTTCCATGTGGTCTTATCTTACCAGAGAGAAGGTCTGGACCTCTGCTCGTTTGGTCTTACAGGTTGACTCTCCTCTTACCTCTTCCTGAAACCTCCTTGTCTCCTAGTCCTGCTTATCTTGCTTTTCTATTGGCCAACAGGGCTTTATTTATTAACCAATAAGAGGAATATATTTACAGAATGACATCTCCCATCACTGTCAACTAGCCAAAGTGTCTCAACTGGTCTTCAGTATATGCCAGAATTTCAAAGAATAGGCATTTACTATAGAGATTGAGAGTAAGTAGGCAAAGAGCAAGCATCCTTCTTCCATGTCCTACATATAGGCTGTTAACTGAAAGTGTTGTTCAGAGTAAACATGGACCTTCTTCCCTCAAAAGATCTGGATAATAGGTATGACATTGCACTCCAAATTATCTAATTAGAAATAAATCCTTCAGAGGTATCCACAGAAGCTTGGCTTTTAGTTAATTCCAGATGTAGTTGAGGTGACAACTTAGTATAATCATCTCAGATAGAGAATTGTTCTTCAAAGGAAATATCAAAAGGAGTTCATGCTGCAGAATTCAGACAAGTGAATCAGCTCAGATAGAAAGCCATGTGTCCCATCTGTGACCTGTGGCTCTGAGGCATCTTCTTTGAATTTGACTATGGAATATAGTGGATATATTTTTTGCTTTTATATTACTGTGACAAAACACAATGATCAGGACAATTTAAATAGAAAGCATTTAATTTGTCTTATAATTTCAGAGGTGAAAAGCCCATGATGATAGAGCAAATGCATGGTGGCCATAACATCTGAGAGCTCATATTTTGATCTTCAAATGGGAGGCAGAGAGAGACACAATGGGAATGGAAAATCTAGTGACACACCTCCTCCAACAAAGCCATACCTTCTCAAACAGTTTCACAAACTGGAGACCAAGAATCCAAATAAAAGAGCCTCATTCAGACCACCACAGTGGAAGATCATATGTTTCTACCCTGACTCTCTTGTTTCTAGGTGTTCAGCAGGTGATTTCCTCCCAATGTGCTGTCATTTTCTTGTATCATTGCACTGGGGAGGAAATCTTTGGGAAACTTTGAAAGAGACCAGAATTGAGAATGCCATCTCTCATTATTACTTATATTATCAATATCCAGGCCCCTGGTTTTGTGTGGTAAGAAACATAGGAAATCAAGATGGAACTCCAGACCTCCTGGTTCCTGACCAGGGACTCCTCAGTCAATAAAATGAGACCCTCCTTTATAGGAGCACCTCACACAACCTTAGGAGAGCAAGGACTCTGGAGTCAGATTCCAGGTTCAAATCCCAGGCCCACCTCTTAATTGGCTGTATCATGGCTGAGCAAGATGAGCCCTTTCCAGCTCTTCATCTGTGTTCTTGTGGTAATCACTTTGTGGTGATGGGGTGGCTGAGATGATTGCATGACTTAGTGACAGGACATCACAAATGTTTCTCTATTCTTTTCCATCTCTATCTTCTTTTCTGAAGGGGATGTCCCTATTATTGGTTAACTCTTTTCTTCCCATTTCTATTTCCCCCTTTCTGTCCTCCTGCTTCTCCTGCTTTCCCTCATCCCATCCATCCTTCTGCTGTTTCTTTTGCTATCAGAATTTGTAGTTGTTAGTAAATCTCCTTTCTCTCTCCCTCTCCTATTCCCCCTTCCCACTCCTTTGTACCACCACCCTCCCCCTTCTTCTTATTATTATTCTTTAGTGAATAAGAATAAAATTAATTGGAAGATATACCACTTGAAACTCAGAAACAGAAATGGCCTATCACTCCAGGCTCACCCCTGCACTTTTGTTTGCCCTGTGAGTCGGAGGAAGGGAGCAAACTTCTGAGCACCAAATCAATGGAGGTGGCTTCATATTAAACCACCTGCAGTTTGAAATTCAGTAAGATCCAGTGGCTTTTAAGTCTATCCAATGCTTACTAATTTTCCTTTCATGGTAAAAGCAGGATATTCTTGTCCATTTTACAAATATTTGGCAGTGTCTATAATGCTAAATTGCTCATGTGGGGAAGGATAAAGATCCAGTGATCCCATCCTTATACAGAAATGGCTTTGAGGATGGAATGCTGTTTGAATTGAAATAAACAGTTGCTGGGCTCTTAACCAGTGGACCTGGTGGCATGGAGAGCATGTGAAGTTGAGGACCCAAGGGCAGAGGAAGTTGACCAGTATAGGGTGAGACACTAGTCCCATTTTTTTTTAACCACAATATAGAACTCACTGTCTCCAACTGCCCCTCTCACAGTGGAGAGTGCCACCTGGACATTCCTTCCATCTTAGCTGCAAACCTGTGCAGCCTCCTTCTGCCCACACACCTATCCTCAGTTATGTCCTCTTGACTCTGTATATCATGATTCCTTAGTACATCTATCACTGTCCCCAAAGTGTCAATACTGTACCTTTTCTGGACAACCACCAGCTCTCACCTAGACTTTGAACGGCCTCATAGCTTTATTTGTTTATCAACCTCCAATTTACTGTTCATGCCCAAAACCAAAGTGATATGTCCCATGGGGGGGGGTTGCAGGAGCACATGCTTCATGCAGGTGTGTGGTGGTCAGAGAATCACTTCAGGACTTGAACCTTACCTTCAACTTTTATGAGAAAGGGGCTCTTGTTTTGCTAATGTGTATGCTAGGCTAGCTGTCTTGCGAGCCCCTTGAGATCCTGGAATCTATCTTCCTCCTTATCAGCATTGGGAACACAGATGCCTGCAACTGCACCCAGCTTAGTGTGAGCTCTAAAAATCCTAACTTGGGGTCCTACTCTTGCACAGCAAGCCATTTGGCCCACTGAACCATTTCACTAGCCCTAGAATCTTCCTTTAAAAAAGAAAATTGGGCCCTTTAAAGTCTTTGCTTAGCAGTGACTTCCACACAGACTCCTTCCCTGAACCCTCTAAGAGTCAGGAAGTCCGTGGCTCTTTCACAGAGCCTCCCTCCTTCCTTCCTCATACTCACCTTGGTATCTTGGTGATATATTTAGGATGGCATTATTTGACTGTGAGGACATGACTTTACCAGAGATCTCATTGTGTTAAGTAGCGTAGGTCCCAATATAAACTAGAACTGAAGGAAATGTTGGCAGAATGAATAACAGAGTGTCCACAGATTATGGCTGAATGCTAGTTTCCAAGAGTAATAGATCACTGCTTTTTAATCTTTTCCCCAAATCTTGATTTTCTGTAAATCATGTGCCAAATGTTCAGTTGTCAACCAAGCTGGACCTACTCCATCTACTTTGTGGTAACTGTGAGGCATATTCTTACCACCACCCCCCACTTATATCTTAGCACTTCCTTTGGTCCAAGTGGAATGTACAAATACATACATACATACATACATACATACACACACACACACACACACACACACACACACACACACACACATATATATATATATATATATATATATATATATATATATATATCTGAGGGAGCTGCTACAACTACACAGGGATGCTGGGGACACTTCAGAATTCTGTGGGAGCTACACTTATGCTGCAAAATGTTTCCTGGTTCCATCAGTCTCATTTCCAGCCATGGAAAGCCAATAAGTAAATTAGTCAGGAAACCAATTATTATGTCATTTGGGCATTTGTCCCTTAGAGATAGTCTTCAAACACTTCTTGAATGGCTTGTCTTTGGCCCATCTGGTTCAATGGGTGGGTCACATAAGCAATGCCGACCCCATGGATCTTCACACTCATCCTCTAGCACTCAAAAGAAGCTTTAGAGTGGAAACTACTGTTTAGTCTAAGCTGGCCTCTCAATGAAGGGCCAGATTAGCCAGAAAATTGTACTGTCTGGGCTTTGTTGGACAGAGTCAAAGAATGAGTTGTGGTTGGCCTAGAGGAAGTCTCCACCCTATCTCTCCTCCCTGTTCCCCACATTTTTGAAATTACTTGCCTGGCTATAGCAGAGCCAGGAATCAGGAGACCCTGGGAAACAAGTGGAGTACTGCATCCTTTTGTATCCCATTTCCAAGTGTACCATGCTGCATCTGGTGGAACCTCCTGTGGTCTCCTAGGGCCAACACAGAGTATCTGCCTAGGGTAGATGGCCTACCAAGATTTCCTGTTTGTTTTTTGAGGCCAGGGCATTTTCCCACAGACATATGTCACTGTCTGTAAGACCAAGAAGTAGGGTCTATGGATAAATAGACTGAGAGACATTTTACTAGAAATTAGTAGTATTGAACCCCTAACTCTGGTAAAGTTAGAAATGAGAAGATGTAAAAGGAAAGAGAGAGGCAAAGAGAGAGAGAGAGGGATGGAGAGAGAGAGAGAGAGAAAGAAAGGAAAGAGAGTGAGAGAGCTGACAATGTTCAGTCATTTCTCTGATTTAATGGCGGTATCAACACCTAGCTCCAGCCATGTCAGACAGAAAAGCCAGAAGAGAAGGAAGCTGGATAAAACACAGGCTTACATATGAAGTCCCTGTTCTAAATGATGGAGTGAGAATTACTTCTGTAATTCTCAGTCCTATAGAATTTTTACAGGATCTTGTTCTAAAAACTGTGGACCAGGAGTGTTCAGGTTTCAATTTTTTTCAGATTTAAAATGTTTGCACATATATGATGAGATATCATAGACAGGAACCTGAATCTAAATATTAAATTCATTTCTGTCTAATATGTGCCTTGTATACATACACTGATAGAGACTGTACATATTGATAGTGTACTGTAGTTTGATTATGACCAAATTGTATGAGGCCAGGGGTGTCATGCTGGCACTCAAATAGTTTTGGACTGGGAACATTTGGGAATTCAGATTTCCAGTTTAGAGGAGCTTAGTATGTATGTTATATGCAATATGTACACACATATGTCCAGCTGTGTGTGTGTGTGAATGCCAGGGACGCCCCCCCCCCCTTTTTGAGACAGTTCTCTCTCTGAACCTGGAGCTCACTGATAGGCTAAACTGGCTAGCTAAGAGCATCCATCCTTCTCATCTTCCCACCCCCATCTACCTGTCTCTCCCTGAAAAGTGTTGGAGTTATAGATTTATACTACCACACCAAAATTTTCTGTGGGTGCTAAGGATCTGAACTCAGATACTTGTGATTGTACTGAAATCAGTTTATTCTAGTATCTATCTCCCCCACCCCACATCAATTTTATACATATTTTAGTCTTCAATTCATACTTCTCTATGATTTAACATTTCTCAGACTAGACTTTATTTGGTGGATGGCATAATTCCTCACCCCTCATTGAGGATCTATTGACAGCTGGTGGCTATTAAGGGTGGGAGAATCAGTTTTCTCTCTCAACATGGCCTCTTGTAAGTTGACAATTCGGCAATAGATAGGCCCACACCGACACACATGTGCACAGCACTAATCAGACATAGTGGATCAGAAAGGGGAGCAGAGGTAAAAAGGGAAGTGAATATAATCAAAATGCACTGTTTACATGTATGAAATTCTAAGAAAATAAGTTTTAATAGTAAGTCTTGTTTTTAGATAACTATTTTTGTTCACTTTTTAAATTATTTTTTTACATTTCAATCCCAGTTACCCCTTCTTCCTTTCCTTTCAAACCTCCACTACCCCTTCTTCCCATCTGCTCCATGGAGAGCAGACTTCCTCTAGGAAGTCTACTAATTCTGTCACATCATCTTGTTGAGGCAGGACCAAGGCACCTCTCCACCCCCCACACCCCTGTGTCTAGGCTGGGCATGGTATCTCTCCATATAGAATGGACTCCACTAAGTCATTTTATGCATTAGTTGTTAGATCTTGTACCCACTGTCAGTGGCCTATATATTGTCCCAGTCACACCATTGTTACCTATATTAAGGGAGTCTAGTTTGGTCTTATTCAGGTTCCCCTTTTGTCGGACCTGAATCAGTAATCCCTCACTAGCTTGGGACAGCTGATTATATGGCTTTCCCCAACATGGTCTTGACTCCTTTGTTCATATATTTGTTCCATCCCACTTTGATTGTACTCCAGGAAATTGGCCCATTCGTTAGTTGTTGATTTCTGCATCTGCTTTCATCTGTTTCTGGAGGAGAGTTCAAGCTTCACTGGAGTTTTGGATTGTAGGTTGTGTATCTTTTGTTTTATGTATGGTATCCACTTATGAGTGAGTACATGGTATATTTATCTTTCTGGTTTTTTGTTATCTCACTAAGCATGGCTTTTTCTAATTCTGTTCATTTGCCTGCAAATGTAAGGATGTCATTATTTCTTACCCCTGAGTTGTACTCCACTATGTAAATATACCCCATTTTCTTTATCCAATTTTCAGTTGCAGGGCATGTAGGCTGTTTCCAACATCTGGCTATTACAAATAATGTTTCTGTGAATATAGTTGAGAAAATATCTTTGTGGTATGAATGTGTCTCCTTTGGGTATATGTCCGACAGTGGTTTGAACTCTCATCAGCAACAAAGGAGTGTTCCCATTAATCCTAATCCTCTCCAACATAAGCTGTCCTTGGTGTTTTTGATTTTAGCCACTCTGATCAGTGTAATTTGGAATCTCAGAGTGGTTTTGATTTGCATTTCCCTCTTTCCCTATCTCACCACCTAACATGCATCCCTCCCACCCTCCCCATCCAACCCACACCACTTCACATGTAGGGTGATGACATTCAGGAGGGGTCATCTAAATCTGTCAAGAAATTTGAAGTAGGGACTAGGACTTCTTTCCTGTCTCTAGGTTAAGGGAGTATCCCTCCATGGGAGATGTGCTGCAAGGTCCTTTTGTGCACCAGGAATAAATCCTGGTTCCACTGTCTGAGGTCCCTTAGACTGCTTAGGACTTCCAGCTGAGACCATGTTCAGTCCCATGCTTGATTCCCAGCTATCAGTCTGGGGGCTCATTAGCTCCTCCTTGTTCAGGTATTCTGACTCTATGTGTTTCTGCATTATGGTCTTGTCCTCCCTCTCTGCATCTGGATTTTATTTTGGCTCAGTGTTTACTTGTGGGTATTTGCTTCTATTTCCAACTGGTACTAGATGACAGACACATGATGATGGATAAGGTAGTCATTGATCTCATTATCAGGTAAGGGCTTTTATGGTAGCCCTTCTGCTTTTGCTCAAATTGTTAGTTGGAGTCAGTCTTGTAATTTTCTGGACATTTTTTATTTTCAGTTTTCTCTTCAAACCTATAATGGCTCCCTCTTTTATGTTTTCTTTCTCTCTCTGTTTCTCTCTCTCCCCCTGTCTCTCTCTTTTCTCTTCTATCCCTCCCCTGACTCAATCTTGCTAGTCACACATGCTTTCATCTCCTCATGTCCTAGTTCTTTCTCCACTCACTGCCCCCTCACTCCCCATGTGCTGTGGAGAACTTGTCTCTGCCCCCTTCTGTGAGGGACCATATATGAATCTCTTAGAATTCACCTTGTATCCTAGTTCCTCTGGCAGTATGAATTGGAGGCTGGTGGTCCTTTGCTCTAGGTCTAAAATCCAAATAGAAGTGAGTACATAACATGTTTCTCTTTCTGTGACCAGGTTACCTCATTCAAGATGATTTCTTCAAGTTCCATCCAATTGTCCATAAAAGTAAAGATTCCATTGTTTTTTTCCCCACAGAGTAGTATTCCATTTTATAGATGTGACACACCATCTTTATCTATTCTTCAGTTGACGGACATATAAGTTGCTTCCAGGTTCTTGCTATTACAAATAATACTGTTATGGACTTAGTTGAGCACATGTCTTTGCTGCAGAGATGTGGATCATTAGGGTATATGCCTAAAAGGCAGTTGGCCGGGTCCTGTGGTAAACTGATTCCCATTTTACTAAGAAGACACCATACTGATCTCCAAAATGGCTGTACAAATTTGCACTCCTAACAGAAGTGGAGGAGTATTGCCTTTTCTCCATATCCTCTCCAGCATAAGTTGTCACTGGTGTTTCTAATTTTAGCCATTCTGGCAGGAGTAAGGCGGTATCTCAAAGTTGTTTCAACTTGTAATTCCATGACAGCTAGGATATTGAACACTTTTTTATCTTTGAGCCTTTTGAATTCTCAATCTCAGTATCTGTTCTACTGGAGTTATGTTCAGGAAAGCAGTCTTCTATAACAATTAGTTCAAGGGTACCTCCCACTTTTTCTTCTAAGAGGTTCAGTGTGGCTGGATTTAGGTTGAGTTCTTTGATCCATTTGGACTTGGGGTTTGTATGTGGTTGTAGACATGAGTCTTTCTGCAGTCTTCTACACATCATCATTCAATTGTGCCAGCACCATTTGTTGAACTTGTTTTCCTCCCCCGATTGTATAATTTTATCTGTTTGTCAATAATTAGGTGATCGCAGGTGTGTGGGTTAATATCAGGATTTTCAATTTGATTCCATTGGTCTAATTGTCTATTTTTGTGCTAATACAAGGCTGTTTTCTGGACTATAGCTCTGTAGTAGAGCTTAAAGTCAGAGATGGTGATGCCTCCTGAAGTTCTTTCACTATACAGGCTTGTTTTGGCTATCCTGGGTCTTTGTTTTTCCATTTAAAGTTGATTATTAATATTTCTTGGTCAGTGAAGAATTATGGTGGAATATTAATGGGGATTGCATTGAATCTGTAGATTGCTTTTGGCAAGATTGCCATTTTTACTAGGTTTATCTTACCTATCCAGCAGCATGGGACGTCTTTCCATTTTCTGGTATCTTAATATCTTTCTTTAAAGGCACATAGTTCTTAAATATAGGTCTTTCATTTGTTTGGTAAGCCTTACTTCAAGATACTTTATGTTGTTTGTGGCTAATGTAAAGTGTGACATTTCTCTGATTTCTTTCTGAGTGCCTTCCTCATCTGAATAAAGTAGTACTACTGATTTTTTTTTTTTTGAGTTAATAGTGTATCCTGGTAGTTTGCTGAAGGTGTTTATCAGCTGTAGGAATTCCCTGGTTGAGTTTTTTAGGTAGCTTATGTAAACTATCATATCATCTGCAAATAGAGAATGTTTGACTTCTTCCTTTCCAATTTGCATCCAATTGATCTCATTTTGTTATTTTCTTCCTTTAACTAGAACTTCAAGTAAAATATTGAAGAGATGTGAAGAGAGGGGGCAGCCTTGTCTTTTTCTTGATTTTAGAAGAATCACCTTAAGCTTCTTTCCATTCAGATTGATGTTTGGGTATGTTCCTGTTATCCATGATCTCTCCAAGATCTTATCATGAAATGGTGTTGAATTTTGCCGAAGGCATTTGAATCATCTAGGGAGATGTTCATTTGAGTTTGTTTATATGGTGGATCAGGTACATAGTTCCTGCTTCATGGAAGAGTCTGCTAGACAGTCTGCAGAACACAGAGAAAAATGATTGACAAACTGCCAATACAGGTGGACAGTTTAAAGTTTCGTGCTTAGCTGCGCAGTCTGCCAGACACACTATGGCCTATGGGCTGAAGATGGAACATTACAGAAGAACTTTGAGTGACTGCCCAGTCGAGTTGTCTATGTCATTTCTTTCTTTCTTTCTTTCTTTATTCCTTTCTTACTTTCTTACTTACTTTCCTCTTAAACTTTTAAAAGAAGCTTTCATTTATTTTGGAGTATTTGCATTACAGGAAACAAAACACAAGAAGTGAAAAACAGTCTCCCAGTCACAAGCAGCTCAGCTTGATGTGTACTTCTAGATGCTGCACATGTACATACATTCAGCTAATTGAGATTATATAGTATGTACCATGCTTTCCCCCACGTTGTAGATATTCACCGACTAAAACCCCCATGCTACAAGAGTATTTTGATAACCAAGAATGCAACATGCCATCTCAATCTTTCAGACAAAACTGTAATCCTGTCTTCCTTGGCAACAAAAATTTCATAGAAGACAAAAATGGCAGCAGGCTTCAAGATAGAAGTACTGTCAATGGTACAATTAAAATGCTGCATTCCCTCAATGCTCAGCTTACCAGGAAACACAAAGCAACAGACCAACTAAGTACAGCATTCTTAAGTTTATCATCAGATCTACTTATTGAAATACTAAGGTGTTTTCCTGCTCAATTAATGTATTCCTGTGGAGTATTGAATATGCACTTAGAGTAGGGATCCTCAGGATGTCAATCTCACAGGGCTGCAGATCTTGCCCTGTGAACCTCTCTGCCCCTCCAGTCAGCCTAGCAACATGAATTAACTCACTGTCCAGACATGGCTTAACAATTCCATGTTCAAGAGGCACCTATCTCTCTGTCAACTTATGAAGCTATACTTTTAACCAAATGTTCTCCTTTAGGACATTCCTGCAGGTCAGATGTTTTTGGATGAATTTTGTGTTCAATAAACACAAGTATCTTCCCATATGCACACATGGATCCCTGCATACAACTCTGTCTTATAGATGGGGTGGTCATAGCAAAGAGCCCCTCCTTCATCCACCTTCTCTGCACAACTCCAGTCCAGGATGATTGTCCTGACAATATTTCAAAAGTCAACCACAGAGGACAGCTCTTCCTTTGGGCACTGGGTGTTACTCTCTAATTGGTAACATTCAGCATTAACTGAAATGCAAACTAAACAATGGCAGACAGTGGAACCAACCCATAGGCACAGTGCCTTGCTCTGCACTATTCTTTCCCCTATCCACCACCTGGTAACAAAGTTTAACAATTCCACCCCCCAACCATTCCTATGAAATAATCTTTAAAAGGTGTTAACCTTCTATTTTTTACCATGTGCATTTTTTACAATTATTGATTAGTACATGTGGGCACATGCATGCCACTGTACCTGTATGGAGGCCATCAGACAATTTGTGAATCAGTTTTCTCCTTTTATGATGTAGACCCTGGAGATAGATTACTCAGGCCACCAGCTGGGTGGCAAGCACCTTTACCTGCTGAGCCCTCACCAGTCCATTCTGCATATTTTCTGACTGTTTTGAGACAAAGTATATGTAGTCCTGGCTGGCCTGTAGTAACTCACAAGATCCACCTGCCTCAACCTGGGATTAAAGGTGTGCATTACCACACAAAGTGTATTATGCACTTAAAGTCTAAAGACTAGATGTTTCCAATAACACTTCTGTTTCCCCAGGATAAGTACAGCGCAGTACAGTAAATAAACTGCATCTATAAACAGCAATGTTCTGGTCTAGAACCTCTCCCATCTCTCAACTCAGGGGTCAGGTTTATGTAACTTTTTTGTGGGATTATTAATAATTTCACTTCCTATGTGGTTTTAAGAGTTTTTTTCTATGAATTTTAACACAACTTTAAAACATGTCTTTTCACTAATTCTACTTTTTCATACACTGGCAGCCTCTTCACCACCTAGGAAGACTAAGACTTGCCTGACTTCTGCATATACCATGCATTGCACAAATAAGATGCACAGATAAATGGGATGATGGCTAATCTTGCATTACCAAAATTGACATTAGTATTAGGCACTTCATATGCTTTCTTTCTTTCTCCCTCCCAAACCAGCACAAGTCTATACTGCTCAGAAGTAGTTCTTAGCTTTCCCTTTCCAAAAGAGAACAATTCATCACAAGTTTAAACAGGATAATCTACAACGTGTATTATTTACTACATCTACCTTTAACATACTTTGTGTACTTCTAAACACCTAGAAGGGCTAGGTGATTCAGATGATGACATAAATGTGCCCCTATATACAGAATAGTGTTGAAACCACACACACGTAACAATGGTTAGAACTCAAAGTGTCTTCTGCTGAGAGTATTTTGGTCTCCTGCCTCCTTTTGCACCAGCCCTTCTCCTGTGTCATGCTGACACAGGCACCTGCCACTGGGAAGATACACAACCCCTTTCAGAAGACAGCCTTGCTATGACTTTTAACAGAGTATACACAATGTGCTAGCTTACTAACTCTTCTTTTGTTATATATCAGCAACCTCTTTAATGCCTAAAACTAGATATCATAAAATCAGGACCTCTTTGTCCAATATGTACAATATACACAATAAAGCAAAGTTAAATGAAATGCATATAACATACAGGGTGATGGGTAAGCTAAAAGGATCTATCTAGCACACGAAGGGATTCGTTTTGCACTTTCTTCCTCCCCACCTCCTCAATCCACTGAACAAGTACAGGTGGTACTGTTCTCAGAGGTGGGTTAGCAATTCTTATTGCTAAACATCGTATCTCCATTTTTTCAAAACCATTTACACAACGTTTTTTTCTACTACTTCTACTTTTAAATGTACCAAGCACTTTAAAAATATCTAGAAATACTAGGTAATTCATGTAAGACCTTATCTGCTTTTCACACTGCACTAGTGAATAAAACTATGTAAAGCAATGGTTATGATCTGAGGCATCTTCTAAATATAACCATCTGGGTTTTTGACCCACTTTCTTTTCTCCCTTCTCTCTACCCCCAAACCAGTAGACAAATATCGACATATGTAACGCTTACATATTGCTGAACAAATTCATATCCCACAAGTTATTTACAGAGCAATCTTTCCTATAAATTTTAACAGTGTACACAATGTGCTAATTTTACTGTTTTGCCATACGATGGCAACCTTTTTATCATTTAGAGACTAGAAGCTGAAAATTTTAGACATATTTGTCCACTGTATGCAGTATACACACAGCAAAACAAAATGCAAATATACAGAAAGGGCATCTGAAAAGGTCCCATATAAACACACTAGTACATGACCTCCCTGCCTCCCAGCCCTTCCTCTCTACAGCACTAAGCAAAGTACAGACAGCACTACTCACATAATTCTAGCAAAAAGATATTTACAAAGTGATATTTTACTACCTCTACATTTAACATATGTTGGGCACTTCTAAACATCTGGATAGACCAGATGTTTCAAGTAAGGACTGTTGTCCACTATGTACACAGCAGTCCAGTAAACAACACACATGTAACAGTAATAATTAAAAATTCTTAACACAGAAAGAACATTTTTAACACAAAAATACAAAATATGTTCTAATACTTCTTCTTTGTCATACACTGGCAACTATTTTAACATCTAGAGTGACTAGGTGTTGTGAATAGGACTCCTTTGTCCTTTATGTACACAGGAAAGACAAACTGGATGGGACAGTGGTTTCTTCCCCACACTTGGAGCAGTGACTTAGATCTCTACGTTTCTACGAGAAGGAAACTTCAGCATAAACACAATTTTGTCAACTCTGGAGGGCTTAAGCTATTTCTTCCCTAACATTATTTCAAATGAATCTCAGTAAAAAATGTATTTACATAATGTATTGTCTTACTACTACTATTACTTATAAAATATTTCAGGCACTTTAGAGGATCTAGAAAGATATCACCCCCCCCAAAAAAAAACTTGGTATTGTCCAAACACACACACACACACACACACACACACACAGAGAGAGAGAGAGAGAGAGAGAGAGAGAGAGAGAGAGAGAGAGACACGGAGGAGAGGGGATTGACATGAATAAAATACACACATAATACAATAGAACACACACACACAAAAAGATGTCTTCAATGACCAATCTGGCTCTGGAACTCGTCTTCCTCCTACTGGGTCCTCTAACATATTGAACAAACAAGGAGTTAAGAGCATTAATGTTAAGGGTAAGTAAAAACCATTGATTGTTAATGCTGGTTTGTTTTAGATTTGTTGTTGGCAGGGATATTGTGAATATATTTGTCCTGCTTTACCCTTGGGTTCTGGTGAAGTGGGATTACCTGTTGCCTATGTCTTTGTGAAGTGGAGTTTTCCTTCCAGCAATTTCTGTAGGATTGGATTTGTACATACATACTTTGAAAATTTGGGTTTGTCATTGTATATGTTGTTTTCTATGTCTATATTGATTGAGAGTTTTGCTGGTATACTATCCTAGGCTGGGGTCAGTGGCCTTCCTATTCATGTGGTCTTTGTGTTTTCTACCATGGTGTTCCTCATCAGGGCTGGCAGGTGAAGCCCATCACCGTCATTTTCACACACTTGAAAAATAGCTCTTGGTTTTGGGTGTGGCTGTGTAAGCAGATGAATACTCAAGAGAGGGTTGAACTGTGGGTTTTGGCAAGTACATGCACCTTGCATTAGGTGATGCAGGAGAGATTCATTCTTAAAAAAACGTCAAGAAAATGTCTTAGGAGAATCATTCTAAAAGAAGATAATATTATCTGCTCCAGATCATTTCCAACTATAAATCGTCATATTGAGAGAAGTTGGGGTGTGTAATATTTTTAAACGTGTCTTCTGTTGGAAACACAGTCTGTAACTTTTATTCCTATTGTTTTGATAGGTGATAGTGAATGCTGTGAGAAAGTTTTTGTTTGGAAAAAAAAAACTGAAAGGGTACAAATTGGCATCTGAGGAAAAGTCTTCATCAGGTTTTGCCCCTAATGATCTTGTTTTCTTCCATGGAATAATCATTATCACTTGGGATTTTCTAGAAAGGTTTTAAATGTGTAAAGGTATGTCAGGATATGAAGCTACAATGTATGTTCATAAATGCTTGTTGGTGATGTCTATTTAGCTTTAAGTGTCAAACTGACATGCCCTAGAATTATCTGTGAAGAGGATCTCAATTGAGGCATTGCCTAGATCAGATTGACCGGTAAACATGTCCATGGGGGTTTGTCTTCACTGAAAACAGATGTATGGAAAGCCCAGCCTACTATGGGCAATACCATCCAGTAGGCAGATAGTCCTAAATTCTTTAGAAAAGAAAGCTAAACATGAGCCTGGAAGCAGTATCTTCCATGGATTTTATTGAATTTCTCTAAATATACGTGAGTTATTTCATCACAAGTAATTCTGTGCAGACTATCAAGAAGGCCTTCCTTTGGGTTCCTGCCTTGATTTCCCTCAATGATGAGTGTGACCTGGAAATATAAGCTAAATAAATCCTTTCTTCCCCTAGTTGATTTTTATCAGAATATCTTTTCACAGTGACAAAAAATGAGACTAGAACAGTCAAAGGCACAGAAGTGTTTCTAGATATGTTGTGGGAGGGAGTGAATAAGGACATATTACAACTTAATCAAAAGGGAAGTCCCTTTTCCCAGAGCCTCAACAATTTTTCTTCATGGCTATCACTGCTCTAACTGTCCAGGGAGACCATGAAGCCACTAGTCTTTTGGCACACACTAGAGTCTAACTACTGTTGCTGGCAGTGAAGCCCATGTAAATGACCCTGGAAGTAAATAGGTTGATGCCTCTTTCCCACTTTACTTCCTGCTTAAATAACTTCCATCAGTAGAAACAAAGATGGACACTTGAGACAAAAGAATATGGAACATGAAGACTCTGTGTTTGAACTCTTATTTCATAGGAAAATATCTGAAGGGGTGAATGTAGAGCTAAATACTAATTCTCTGACTACAATCTACTCCTTTTGCTGCACAAAATAAATATTCTCTTACTTATCTACATTCAGCACTGATGATTTTTCAATTTGTTTTTTTTGGGGGGGTATTGTTGTTTGTTTTTCTTTTGTTTTCTTTTGTATTTTTGGGACAGGATTTTCTCTATGTAGCCCTGGCTATTCTGGAACCATGTGGATCAGGCTAACTTTAAACTCCAACATTTGCCTGCCTCTGCCTATAGAGTTCTGGGATTAAAAGTGTACGTCACTACAATCCCTGTCATTTACTATCACATTTCTGTTAACAATTGCCTAGAGTTCTGTCATAGGGACATTCCAGAATTTCTTTTCCATAACTTTTCTCTCACAGATGGTGCTACACCCATGTCACTTCAAACTTTGGCTTAGTGTGACAATAGAATTAATTCATCACAGTAGAATGACTCCATCCAAAATTGCCATAACATAAATTGAAGAATGAAGGACTTGGGGCTAAGCAGATGGCTCTGCAGTTTAGAGCATATACTGCCCTTAAAGAAGACCGGACTTCATGCTGGCATATATGAGAAATGTTGCCCCTAGGCTTGGGAATGTGAACGCTTAAATCTCAGTTGGTGGCATTGTTTGGAAGAGGGTTAGATAGTGCATCCTTGGTGGAGGATGTATAACACTGAGAACAGGCTCTGAGAGTAAAAGCTTAACATCATTTCCTTGCTTTCTGTTTTGAGCTTATGTTTGAATATGTGAAACCTCAGTTTCCTTTCTCTACACCTAGGCCTACTGCAGTGTCTCCCTGACATGCTATGATGGACTCTTACCCCTCTGGAATCATAAATTCAATTAAACCTCCAAAAGTTGCCCTGGGTACTGGATATATTATGTTATCACAGCAACATAACGTGACTCATATCAAAAAAAAAAAGTGACTCATTCGAAGTTCAGAGACTCACAACTGGCTAAAACTCCACTTTTGAATTCCACAGGCACCTGCAGTTACATATACACATTATATACACACATACACACACACACACACACACACACACACACACACACACACACACAAAAGAGATGAAATTTAAAACAGAAAATAAAGTAAAAGGGAGAAACAGAGTGACAGACTTTTCACTTCTTTGAATAGCCCTCAATCATAAATCCTCTTTTACACATGCCTTCTGTTAGGAGAGCTGCCTGATCTAGGTAACACCACTTTCCTGGTTATATAGGAACTAAGACCTTGGCTAAGAATTCCCTTCCCCCTGCTGCCTTCTGGGCAGGCAGCTGTAAGCCTAGGAAAAGCAAAGCAGGCTTATTGAGTCAAGGTATAACTTTTTTCTCAGCAACCTTGAGTCAAGCACCTGCAAGTGCCCTAACAGGTCCTTGGAACCTGATATGACTAACTGCCACCCTCTGCTTCCCCCTCCTCCATCTGGTCCCAGGGTATATAAGCCAGCCCCCAGTGTAAAATAATAAATAAGAGCTTTCTTAATATCAAGCAAGAGTCCTGTGTTATCAATCTCGACGCACTCTACAGTATCTTCAGTAGCTCGCCCTCTTCCCCCCCTCCGCCCCATGAAGGCACAGCAATTGAAGGTCCCCACCAATATTCTGAAAGTGAGGTAAATAGATGGGGTGATCCCTTGTGCTGGCTGGGACATATTGGGGTAAATAAGTAAATAAATAAATAAGAAAATGAGAGATGGGGATACACCCAGAAAGTTTGAATTAGAATTTCAATTAAAGGAACTTCTAGAGGAAAAGGAAACTGTAGTAAAACAGAAACTATTGAAGGCTTTTTAAAGTCCATTCAACAGGCTAGTAAAGATATTTTAAAAGAGATGCAGAAGACAGAGATTCGACAGTTATTGTTATTTTGTTCTGAGTTGGAAATTGAGGAAGATGAGCCCAAGAGGTTATCGAAAAAGACACTGGCTGCCCCTGCAGATCAGAGAAAGATTATATGTTCAAGGAAAGACAGGGCCTTTCCAAGGAGAGGCACCTTCCTTAAAGCCACCACCATAGCTGTCTCAGAGCTGCACCAGGGCTTGGGGAATGAAAGGGGTGGCTCGGCTTATGCACTAGGTCAGCGGGAACCTAGAGCTGCTACAATGGTGATTGCTTGCTTTTCAAAGAGCTGCAGTCATAAATGAGCTGCAGTTGACCAAACCAGGCTGAGATATCAATGCAGGATGATACCTAGATGCCTGCTGCTTTAGGGGCTACTGCTGTGGCTACTCCCCAGCCAAAAGAATGGAAACATTAAAACAGCCTGTCAGAAAGTGTTTTAAGCCCTCATAAAAAAGAAAAAAAAAGAGAAAAAGAGTGACATATGTTGTTATTGGTTCAGATTTTGGATGTTCATAATTCAAGTTTTAGCTACAACAGCTGCATTACAAGAGATTTCAATTAGAGTTGTTCTATTTCAACAATCTAGTCTTGGTCTAAAGAAAATGAGAGCTGAAAGATGTATGTATGTTCTGTATGTATGGTGTGGCCAGGCATGAATGTTTGAAGTGTGATTGTGAATGTGTGAATTCTAACAATAAGTAGTACTTGAATTGCTTGGGATATCGTAGAAAAAATGAAAGAGATAATCAGTTTCCAGCTCATAGACTGTTGCAACTTGTGTTAATGCATCCTTTTGTATTCCCTAAAATTTTAAGGAGTAATCCTGTTAAAAATTCTATGTTAGTTTTTACTGATGGTTCTTCTAATGGAGAAGCAGCCTATGTTATTGATGGAAAGGAATATGTAGTACAGACAGATCCAGGTTCTGCTCAGGTAGTTGAATGAGGAACTGTTGCAATTGTTTTTCAGCTTCTAATGAATGCTTCATTTAACTCATATGCTGATAGTCATTTTGTTATCTGAGCACTTCAAGTTATAGAGATGGTTCCCTACATTGGAACTAGTAATAATCAGGTTAAATGACTGTTTGTGCAAATTCAATGTGCCATTCATCAATGAATGGCACCATGCTTTGTGGGCCACTTATGAGTTCATTCAAACCTTCTTGGCACACTGGCAGAAGGTAATGAGTCAGCTGATAGGCTGACAAAAACAGTCGGCCATTCAGGTTACTTCCAGTCCTATAACCTGGCTGGTGTCCCCACTAAATTGTGAGGATGAGATCTCTTGCAAGAGATGGGAGTTGTCTGTACTACCCAAACCCTTGCACAAGGCACAACAACAAGAAACAAAGCTCTCCAGGTGATGTGTAAGATTGGCTGGGACAAAGGACAAGGGCTAGATAAGGAGAAGTTCGCTCTGTGGCCACTCTCCCATTAGACACCCAGACTACAGGTGATAGTAAAGGATTTGGCCATTTTTAAAAACTTCTCTGTTGAGCTGCCAGTCCACATACCAATTACATGGACTACTGACATCCAATGTGGATGGAATGGTGGCCCTTAACCACAAAAAAACTTCTCATGGCTTGCCAGCTAGTTCAAGAACAATTGGAGGCAAGACATGTGGTCCCTTCCACCTCTCCCTGGAATTCCCCTATATTTGTGATTAAATTGGCTTCAGGAAAATGGAGATTGTTCCAGGATCTGAGGTGCATTAAGGCAATAATGCAGGCTATGGGATCCCTTCATCCCTGCTTGCCCTCACCCATGGCTATTCCTAAAGGCAAGTGCAAGTTTTCTGATCTTTAAGTTATCCATTATATGGATGATGTTCTACTGGCAGTGCCTGCTGGGAGATGTCTTGAAGCATTTGCTAAATTGCAGGAGCTCCTGGAGGCTCATTGATTTATTTTGGCCCCAGAGAAGTTTCAAAAAATAAAACCTCCTTATACCTATCTAGGCCATCAAATCCAATAGACCGGCCTCTGGCCTCAAAGGCTCCAAATTGATTGCTCAAATTTAGAAAACTCTTCATGATTGGCAAAAGATTTTGGAAGATGTTCAATGGATCTGCCTCTCTCTATTAAAACAGGGGAGCTTAGACCACTTCATGGTATTCTTCCAGGGTATCCAGCCCCAATCTCTTCCAGACAAATTACACAGGAGGCCAAGGATACCATCCAATCATTATTAAAAAGCATTGAAAAAGCCTTTCTTTGCTGCATAGATTATGAACATCCTGTTGGGGATGTACTTTCTTCCAATTTTTCACACAATGCTGTTTTTTGGCAAAATGATCCTATACATTTGTTTCATTTGTCAGCCTCCCCTACGAAGGTGGTGTCCCCCTATTATGATTTGATATTACAATTGTTATGGAAAGTGCATACATTTCGCATCTAAACCTTTGGAAATCCCCCTGAAAAGATTATTCTCCCCTATGATAAGGAAGAGGTTGAGCATTTACAGACTTCTCATGATGGATGGAGAGTCTTTATCACATCTATAGGAGCTAAATTTGATAACCATTACTCAAATAGCACCTTGCTGTCTTTTTTTTAGACAGCACCCTGTAATTTTTTCTAAGTTTATAAAGGAGGCCCCCCTTCAGGGAATTCACTCAGTGTTTATAAATTGCTCCTCTCAGGGTTTTGCTGTAGTAGCTTCTAATCAAATGCAAAAGAGGACACCTACAGGGCAAATGGCCACCCAGACTGCTGAATTCCTTGCTTACATAATGGCCTTTCAGTTGTTTGATAAAGAATCTTTTAGTCTATATACTGATAGCATTTATGTTGCTAATATTGTAATGCCTAATGGACTTCTCCATATATCCTTCCCACCTCCTAAGTTCATTCTCTTCTAGTTAAGCTTCAACATCTTATCTGGCAGGAGATTCACCCAGCATTTGTGGGGTACATATGTGCCCATACAGGCCTCCCATGACCGCTTGAGAGGGCAATCCACTTCCTCATTCTTTAACTCGGCCAGCAATAGTAATGTTCACAGAGGAGCAACAACCTCGACAGCTTCATGAGCTAAATGCACATTCTCTTAAATTTCATACTAACTGTTCCTTGCCTGTTGCCACTCAGATTACTTCTTGATTCCCTAATTATGCTCCTTATCATAATTCCCGCAATGAGGGAGTCAATCCCCAGGGACTAAGGGCTAACAACCTTTGACAAATGGATATCACCCATCTGCCTCAAGCAAAAAATTAAAATATATGCATGTTTCTATAGATACAAAATCTAAGGTGGATTTTGTGTCTCTACACTCTGGAGAAAAGATTAAAGATGTCATCTCTCATTGTTTATAGGACTTTGCCTATATGGGTATTCCTTATATCATGAAAACAGAAAATGGCTCTGCATATGCTAGCCATTGCTTGCTTCCTTCTGCAAGGAACATTATATTAATCACTTATTTGGCATCCCACATAACCCTACGGGACAAGCCATCGTGGAACACACTCATGAAGGGGGAATATAGGACCTCCCCCAATTCTCAATTATCTGTCATACTTTATATTTTAAATTTCTTAACTGTAGGTAAAAATAACTTGTCTGCCATGAAGATACATTGGAATAAACCCTCTCAAATGTTGGGATGGGTTAGGTGGAAAGATATAATTACAGGAAAATGGCAACTGCCCACACCCTATTAGCTAGGGTCTTAGGGGCTGTTTGTGTTTTTCCCCCAGGAACTGTGAAACCTATTTGGATACTAGAATGACATGTTTACCCTGTGGATATTGATCAGGAATCTACTCCTGCTTTACTGGAATCACTGGCCCATGGAGTTACAGAAGGTTTGGGCCTTGATGGGGAACCCCCACGTCCTGATGCTAGTTAGTCAGGAGAGAACATGCCCTGGGACTACTGACTGCCAATGGGTGGCTGGAAACTTTATTACTGAGTAATTTGACCTTCCTGACACAGGGGAGACTTTGCTTCCAGAGAATGCTTAATGTTTCTCAATTGCCTAATGGGTCATTCAAAGTGTCAAGCATAGCTTTGAGTAATGCATCCATTGCTGATTTTCACTCCAATACCAGTATGAGCAATTGCTTAGGACTTAGAGTGGTCTTATATCATAAATTTCCAGGGGGAACAGGAAAATGCTAATACATGGCCCCTTATGCTGGAAGCTCCCCAAGAAATTACGACTTGCATAGGCACTTTCCTTGGGGACACTGTGCTCCACCTTTAATGGGTCCTTGTGGGAGGGAGAATCTCTCAATTGTTCTTCCAGAACCTGCTTTCTGAGCAACTGCTGGCCCTGGACAGAAGCCAGTGCCCTGGTAATTTGAGTTCCTGTCCTCGCCCCCATGGTGATGGACAAGTGACATGGGATACCAGAAATTATCCTCTACCACCAAGAAGGGACTTTGGTATTACTGCTGCGATACTTTTCTGCCATTGCTGTGCAGCCGCCTGCTGCCTCTTTTGCAGGGATTGCTATTGCTCAGTCCGCTGCCAACAGAGAGACTGTTAACCAGCTTGGAGGAAGGATCTTCCAAGCTCTATCTATGCAGAATGCCCTGCCTGAATGCTAATATTCAGTTTGGAGTTCTTAACTTAAATCAGCTAACTGCCTTACTTCAGAAACAAGTTGGGGTTTTGTGGTTGGTGTAGCAGGCCTCCTGCTCATACTTTGTCATTCCTCTTGTATCATTCCTCCTGCAAATGTCTAGGTAGGGGTTAACTGCATCATTGTTGGCAGGGCCTGGTCTTTTGTAACCTTTCCCAATGTTTCGCCTCACCAGATAGTAGAGGTCAATAAGACTTCATGAGAAGTTACAAAGGAGGCCTAGCACCACCACTCCTGGAGAGGTGTAGACTGAAGTACAGAATATGCAGTCTCTCATCTCCCATATGGCATTGCTTTCTCTACATCATTCTCTCACCTGTGAATGTGGTTGTTTCATTTTTGTTCATAGTTTTAAGAAGCCATTAGTTCATTCTTAATGAACTAATGAACTAATGAAAATATGAGATTCATATTTTCAACACTGACCTGTAAAAGGCCTTCTTCAGAGGGATCTAGACTGCAGTACTTAGCTTTGGCAGCTTCCCTGATTCTAAACACAGCAGGATCCATTTTGCCGCTTGGATATTCCTTCTGGCCTGCCTCATTTTCTCTGTTAGAAGAGATTTTTATCACCCCGGTATGATTGAGGACATGAGCTAAATCTTGAAGAATTTATGGCAAATTGTGTAAAAGGATACAAGAGAGAGGTTATCCCTGCCTCAGGCATAATTTCCTAGGCACCAATAACAATGAAAGGGAGGGAATTGAATGGTATCATCATCTTTCTTTCCTCTTTTTGAGACAGGGATTCACTATGAATTCCATGCTCCACTTGTACTCATTGTAACTGCAAGATCAAGGCTACCCCAGCTTAACATACTGGAATTACACATGTATTACCACACTACCATGGATGCTGTTGTCTTACACCAGGATGCCAAACTCATAGGTCTGGCCTCTAGACACTGTGTTTGGTAATTTAGCTTTCCTTACTGCCATTCCACTTCACTAACACGTGCCGTGCCTCCATTATCTCAAGGAGATCCCAGTGGAAATTAGGTTGATATCCAAAAGGAGAATTCAGGAAGCCCTTTGTTTTCTTGAAGGTTACATAATAATTAAATGCACACACACACACACACACACACACTGTTTCTTCTATTCTCTTTTTTTATTTTATATAATCATGTCAATTTAAATGAAAACAAACATTTATTTACAATATTTGGGAATCTGGGCGTCATTCTTTCCAAACTATTACCTGTTGGTAAGGGGCACTGTCATCAGGGATTCTAAGAAGTTGCAGAAATCCTGGCTGTAGTCTGTAAGGCTGCTTTATCCAGCTGTTTTGAATGTAGGATCAGCTGGTACTCTGTTTCTGTTGGACTGGCTTGATCAAACCACATTAGTCCGGAAGGAATCCACAGCTTTTCAGTTTCTGTGGAAACAAAAATAGAAATCCTTTTCCCCAGTAACTTGTCCTTGAATTTAAATTTTGGAGTCAAAGCATATTTCTTATTATTATTTTATTATTATTATTACTATTATTATTATTTATTTATTTATTTTACATATCTATCAGAGTTCCTTCTCACTCCCTCCCTCCCTCGCTCCTTCCTTCACTCCTTCCCTCCCTTTTACCCTCTTTGCCCTCTCAATGCACTCTAAACACCTTCCCCTCCCATCCCCCCACCACAATTCCATATGTAGGGGAATGCCATCCAGTTGGGGTCATGTAGATCTGGCAGGTCTTGGGAAGTACGGACTAGGACTTCTCTCCTGTCTCTAGATTAAGGCAGTTATCCCTCCATGGAGGATGTGTTCACAAGGTCCTTTTGTGCACCAGGGATACATCCTGGCTCCACTGTCTGAAGTCCCTTAGACTGCTCAGTCCTTCTGGCTGAGACCCATATTCAGGGGAACCTGTGTCAGTCCCATGCTGGCTTCCCAGCTATCATTCTTGTGGCCCTTTAAGTCCTCCTTGCTCAGGTAAGCTGTCTCGATGTGTTTCTGAAGCCTGGTCTTGTCCTCTCCATCTGCATCTGGGTTCTACTTCGACTCAGTGTTTATGTATGGGTGTTTGTTCCTGTTTCCAACAGGCATTAGTTGAGGGCTTCATGGATAAGTTAGTTGTTGATCTCAATCTCCAGGAAGGGCATTTATGGAAGCCTTTCCATGGAAGCTCAAATTGTTTGTTGGCAATAATCTTATAGTTCTCTAGACATTTCTTTGTGTTCAATTTAATCTTCAAACCAATAATGGCTCCCTCTTTTATGTTCTCTCTCTCTCTTTCTCTCTCTCTCTCTCTCTCTCTCTCTCTCTCTCTCTCTCTCTCTCTCTCTCTCCTGTCTTCTACTCCTGACAGGACTCAATCTTACTGGTTGCACGTGTTTTCCTTTCCTCACCCATTTTTTCTCCTACTTCTCTCTCCATTCGCTGCCCCACCCTTCAACTTTGCTCTGGGGGGACTTGTCCCTTCCCGGTTCTGTGAGGGACTTTATACGAATCTCTTAGAATACACCTTGTATCCCTGTCCCTCTGGTGGTGTGAATTATAAGCTGGTGATCCTTTGATATATGTCTAAACTCCATATATGAGTGAGTACATATCCCACCCATGTGGTTTGTTCTTCCCCTTGCTCTTCTCATTGGAAAAATGCCATTGATGCCCTCACTTTGACATGACCCTTACTCTTCCCACACCCAGCCCTGTCTTCCTGTCACAGTTTAATTTTCCTATCCATCCATTTTACAGTCTCTTTCTCTCTCTACAGTATAAGCCCTACTAGGAAAAGAGATATGAACTGTCACCAGTTTCTGTCCTTGGCAGATGTCTTAGTCACTGATCTTTTGCTGTGAAGAGATACCATGACCAAAGAAACTTTTATAAGATAAAGCATTCATTGGTGTTGGGAGCCGGCCTTGAGTCACATCCTTTTGCAGAATTACTTATACCTTAAAGCTCTAATTGAGCCTTATCTTGGTAAAACAGAAAACTGCTGAAAAAGAAGTCTGTTCCATTCAACCCAGGAACTGAGATAAGCAGACATTTAGGGTCTGATATTTTTTGGCCTGGGAAAATACCAGAGCCCCAGAGTCAGCACAGCTACCCCTCCACATTTCCTCCCTGCTTTGCTTTAAAAACCCCTCTTTGTGCCTAATAAAGTTAGACCTTGACAAGCATTGCTTGATCTCGTTCCTTCTTTCTCTCCCATTTTTTCAGGTTCTAGCCAACCTTGACCCATAAATAACTAGGCCCCTCTGGTCAGGGCAGGTGGCGCCCAAAGTGGATGCACGAGGGAGGGTTTTTACTGAAAGGAGTCCCCCCACCCTGAAGAAATTCGATAGTGTGCACCGAAAAGTGTGCTGGACATGCAGACCTGAGAGCTGCAGCAAGGAGAGAAATTGGAATCTGTCCTCACAGCTCATGAGTATGCAGAATTCCTGGAGAGCCCCCCCCCAGCATTCAGTTCCATAATAATGGGTTAATTTTGTCCAAAGAAGTTAAGCTCATTAGGAACTTCAAGTCTTCCTTTCCAGAAAGAAGGAATTAGAGCTTAATATAAAGACATAGTAAGTTTCTTTTCTTTCCTTTCTAAAAACTGTTCTTAGGTTATTCAACCCCTGACATGGGAAAAGGTGGCTGAGGATCTTATTAGACTACTTAAAGTACAGGACCTAGAGGCCCTAAGCCTTAGGAACTCCTGCTGTGGCTAACTCCCAGCCAAGTGTATGGAAAAATTAATGCAGCCTGTCAGAAACAGTTGAATTTATTGAAAATTGTTCAGACTTTGAATGCTCATAATTTAAGGGTTGTGTATAACAGCTCCATTACAAGAAATTTCAATAAGGATGTTTTATTTCAACAGTCTAATCTTGGTCAAAAAAAAAAAAGAAGCTAAAATATGTATGTATGCTCTGTATGTATGGTGTGGCCACACATGTGAGTGTCTGAGTGTCCGAAGTGTGATTGTGAATGTGTAAATGTGTGAATCCCAACACTACTTGAATTGCTTGGGATATAAAAAAAATCAAAACAAAACATAATACAGAGAGAGACATCAGGTCATGTCTTAATTGAAAGGGTTGGAGATCTGCATCTCCCATAATTGGCATGCAGAGTGAAACAATAAGAAATGTTCAGAGCCAGAGAAATCTGTATGGATGTCTCAAAAGAGTTTAACAGAGGAGAGAATACAGAAATCTTCCTAAGTTTTGATGGTTAAAGAAGAAATTGAAAGAATGGAGATTAATGTAAGATTTGAGAAAAGCTATTGAAAGGAGGTCTGGGGAAACTGCAGGGACTATTAGCCACACCTAGAAAGTTGTCAGTGAAAATGCAAATGAGACTAGGTCAGGTAATTTAAGCTTTACAGGTCAAAGTAGAAAGTTTTCAATAGTACTTGGGACTTATGTGGCATCCTAAAGAAATTAGGCTTCAAAGGTTAAAAATTAGAAAAAACAGCTTATGATCAATGAATGATTTTCAGAAATTATTAGGAAATATTCCAATGGTTACATCCTTTTTTAAAAGGCACCTACTGGTGATTTAAAACCTAGATAATTCACCTAGACAGCTCACTGAAGAGAATAGACAAGTTCTCTTCACAATCAGAGAATACAATACAACATCAGCAGATATGCTATATTGAGTGTGCAAAACCATGCAAGGCTTATGTACTCCCCACACAGCATAGTCCAAATTCTTTCTGTCTTATGGCAAAGGGGGCCCTTATAATGGTTGCATTTACCTGTTTCCCCAGCCAAAGTGTTAACTCCTTATTTTGCCAGAGAACCAAGCGTAATACGTGTTCCCTATAGCAAATAGTAAGTTAATGGTTATTTCTAAATCTTTACAACCAGCAATTAACAGGCAAAGAAAAGTTTACTTAGATGGTAAGAGGTTACCTCCCCTTTTCTGAGAGTGGGCTCAGATGTCAGCACTGGCAATCCTGACTTAAGGAGTTAATTTTCTTTTATCATTAGCCGTTTCCTTCCTCTGTATAGATTTAAGGCCTAAGTTTTCAAACTTTAATTAATTATAATTTTTTGGTCCATCAGCGTTTACTCAGTTTTTGGGAAAAATTGATAATCAGTTTATAGACATTACAATTTATACTAATATATCCTTTTGTATTCCCTAAAATTGTAAAGAGGAACCCTGTTAAAAAATGCTATGATAGTTTTTACTGATGGTTCTTCTGATGGAAAACCAGCTTATTGATGGAAAAATAATATGTTGTACAGACATATCCAGCTTCAGCTCAGATATTTGTGTTACAAGTTGTTGCAATAGTTTTTCAGCGTCTAATGAAAGATTCATTTAACTCATATACTGATATTCATTATGTTTTCAGAGCTCTTCAAGTTTTAGAAGTAGTTCCATATATTGGAACTAGTATTAATCAGGTTAAATTACTGTTTGAGCAAATTCAAAATGCCATTCAGCAAAGAAAGGCACCTTGCCTTGTGGGTCATATAAGAGCTCATTCAAACTTCGTGATCCACTGGCTAAAAGTAGTGGGTCAGCTGATAGCTGACAAATATAGTCACTTTATCTCAGGTAGAATTAGCTCAGAAGTCACCCAGCTTTTATCATCAAAATAGTAATAGTTTAAGAAAACAGTTTGGTTTAACTAGAGAGACGGAAAAGGACATTCTGGTTACTTCCAGCCTTATAATGGTGGTGGACCTCTCCACTAACTTTTGGAGAAGAGATCTCTTAGAAGAGATGGGAGTTGTCTTTACTACCCAAACCCTGGCCCAAGGCACTCTGCCAAGAGACAAAGCTTTCCAGATGATGTATAAAATGGGCTGAGACAAAAGACAAAGGCTAGGTAAGCTGGATCAATGAGAAGTTCACTCTGTGGCCACTTTCCCATTAGACACTTAAGGTGATAGAAAACCATTTAGCCATTTTTGAAGAGGGTTCCTATTGCACTGCCAGCCCCCATTCCCATTGCATAGATTTCTAACATCCAATGTTGATGGAACAATGACTCTTAATGGCAGAAAACCTTCTGTTGACTTCCCAACTACTTCAAGAATAATTGGAGGCAGGACATGTAATCCCCTCTACCTCTCCCTGAAATTTCCCTCTATTTGCGATTTAAAAGGCTTCAGGAAAAGGAAGATTGCTCTAGGATTTGAGAACCATTAATTTAACAATGCAGCCTATGGAAACTCTTCAACCTGGCTTGCCCTCACCTATAGTTAGTCCTAAAGATTGGCATCTACTTGTTACTGATTTAAAGGATTGCTTCTTTTCCATTCTGCTGCACCCCCAAGTTAGGCACAGGTTTGCATTTAGCCTTCCTTCGATTAAATTCATAATCAGGAACATGTCCTTTGCTTTCAATGGGTGGTGCTCCCCCAAAGAATGGCTGAAGTCCTACAATATGCCAGGATTATGTGGCCGCTTGCCTGGATCCTATCAGGCACAAGTTTCCTAATCTTTACATTATCCATTATATGGACGATATTCTGCTGGCAGTGCCTGCTGAGGAGAGATGGGCTGTAATGTTTGCTAAATTACAGGAGCTCCTGGAGGCTCATGGATTTATTTTTGGCCCCAGAGAATATTCAAAAGAAACCTCCTTACACCTATCTAGGCCATCAGATACAACAGGCGGTCCTCCAGCTTCAAAGACTCCAAATTGGTTGTTCAAATTTAAAAACTCTTCATGATTGAAAAAAGTTTTTGGGAGATGTTCAATGGATTCACCTCTCTCTCTCTCCTTTAAAACTGGGGAGCTTAGAACAATACATGATATTCTTCCAGGGGATCCAGCTCAGACCTCTCCCAGACAAATTACACCAAGGCCAAAGAGGCCATACAATGCTATTAAAAATCATAGAAAAAGCCCATCTTTACCGCCTAGATTATCAACAGCCTCTTGTTGTAGTTGTACTTTCCTCCAGTTTTTCACCCAGTGCTGGGTTTTGGCAAAATGGCCTTATATATTGGATTCATTTGCCAGCCTTCCCTAAGAAGGTGACATCATCATCAAAATAGGAATAGTCCAAGAAAAGAGTTTGGTTTAACTACAGAGACTGCTCTACAAATTGTCAAACAATGTGATATGTGCCCACAATATTTACGAGTAACTAATATAGGAGTAAATCCTCAGGCCTGCTTCCTAATCATTTATGGCAAATGGATGTTACTCATATTACAAAATTTGGCAGATTAAAAGTATGTACATGTCACAGTCGATATGTATTCAGGCTTCTTGTGGCTACTGCACAAACTGGAGAAGCAACTAAACATGTGGAAAGTCACTGTTTAAAATTATTTGTTTACATGGGAATTCCAAAAAACTATAAAGACAGACGACGGATCTGGATATTCTAGTAAAGCATTTTAACATTTTGTGCCCAATAAAAAAAATTAAACACATTACTGGCATTCCTTATAATCCTCAGTGATAAGGAGTTGTCAAAAGAGCACACCAGATGCTTAAAAATATGCTTTATAAACTGTATTCTGGGAGAGAAAAATTGTATCCCGATAAAAATAATCCTAAAAATCTTCTAAACCATGCCTTGTTTGTGCTTAATTTCCTTACCTATGTTAAATATGAAAAGTCAGCTGCTGATCACCTTTGGCATCTGACCACAGCACACGATCATACCCAGGCATTATGTAAAGATCCGCTTACCAACCAATAGCATGGACCAGATCCAGTGCTTATTTGGGGAAAAAGACATACCTGCATATTTGATAATCAGGCCAATAATGCCAGATGGCTGCCTGAGCACCTGTTAAAATTATATAACCCATCCACTGGAAACCCTGAGAAAAATTCTAGATACAAAGATGTCATTTCTCTGGACCGCTTGCAGCCTGCTGTCCTTGGGAGTTCCTGCCATCTCTAACCAGTATCGAATCTACAACTATACATGGATCATATTCAATGAAGCAGGAGATGTAGCCAATACCTCCTCATATGTTCGGCCCGAACCCTCTTTTGATTCCTTAGTTGTTGATCTCTGTGCCCTGGCTATGGGAGCTTCTGAAACCAGATGGGGAATGTCTAGCTATTACTTGCCCTGGTCCAGACCTGTCAATACAAATACTAGATCTACTTCCCTACAGGGATGTTTTAATGGGCAGGCCAGGACTTATCTTACTATGGCACCTGTATATATCTGCCCTGGATCCCATCGAGACCAATCTGTAGAGGACAAATGTGGCTTTGAACAAGATTACTTTTGTGCTGCCTGTGGATGTGAGACCACTGGGGATACTTATTGGAAACCCTCCTCTAGTTGGGAGTTTATAACGGTTAAGCGCTTAAATACCCCTTCTTATGAGTTAAATTCAGGACCTGTTCCCTATAATTGACAATGCTCCAATCACTGGTGTAATCCTTTGTGGATCTCTTTCACCAATGGGAATAACAATTACAAAATTGGCCAACTCGCGGGGCTCAATGGGGTATTTGCCTGTATATTTCAGGAGAAGATATAGGCCTTACAGCTACAAAAATCTCTTTCCACCAGCCCTAAAACAGCCGTTGGCCCCAATCCTGAATTTCACCAGAAGGGAAATATCCCTCGTAGGCCTCCTATTAGACCATCTGCCAAACCATCCCCTTCCCCTGTGAAAGTCACAGGAACTATTCAACCAACCTTACCCCCTGGAATTCCTTCCTCTGCAGAATTGATTCTTGTATTAGCAAATTCAATTATTCATACCCTCCATCAGACCAATAATAACAGATTTACAAGAATGCTGGATTTTCTTTTCTCCAGGTCCCCCTTTTTACGAAGGGATTGCTGTTTTTGATAATGTTATCTTTACTAATGATACTAGCCAGTTTAAATGGAGCCCTACTTCCCCCACAGAACAAGGCCTAACCGTTGGCCAAGTCTCAAGCCTGGGTCTTTGTCTTCTTGGCCCTCACATGAATCCTCCCTCCTCATTAATTCCAATATGTAACCAAATGGTCGTAATTTCCTCACAATACATTTATGTTACAGCACCAGAAGGAACCTATCTTGCCTTCTCCTCTGGTTTGACTACTTATGTGGTAGTCTCAGTTTTTGTAAAGAAAAAGTACCTTGGTCCAGTTGGTACCTTGACTTACTATACATGATCCATAAACCTTCCTTAACTTCTGGGGTCGAGATACTTCCAGCCATGTAAAAAGAGAACCAGTAACTGCCACTAACTTGGCTGTTATTCTAGGTCTTGGAGCTGTTGGGGCAGGGATAGGAATAGCCTTTCTGGTACAGATTAACTCCCATTTCAATCGACTCCCAGAGGCAGTAGACAAAGATATTAAAGAATTAAAATATGGACTAAAAAATCTAAAGGATTCACATACTTCTTTAGCAGAAGTTGTGTTACAGGATAAAAGAGGGCTTGATCTATTATTCTTGCAACAGGGTGACCTTAAAAGAGAAATGTTGCTTTTATGCTGATAAGACTTGCTTAGTGGAAGACAGCTTGGATAGAGTACAGAAAAGTCTTGAGGAACATAAACGACAGCGGGAACAGGCAGACTCCTGGTATAAAAATTGGTTTTCTACCTCCCATTGGCTTTCTAACTTGCTTCCTTCTTTCCTGGGACCATTGGTGGGATTACTGTTACTACTGACTTTTGGGCCTTGGGCATTCCAGAGACTAACACAATTGATCAAAACTCAAATTGATTCCATACTCAAAAAACCTATTGCTGTACACTACCATCACCTTTTGGAAAAGGAACACGACTCCTCTGAGGAACCTGTTGAGGATGGTGACATTGCCAATTCTGATACCCCTAGACAAGGACTTGATTTCACAGGACTCGAACAACAGAGGACCTGGTTCTCTCAAATATGGAGACTTCAATGATGGGAGTATAGTGGTGCCACAATCAGATGTACACCCTCCTCTTCGGCTGTAGGTCCATCAAAGAAGCGAGTAGCTTTGGGACGTCTCTCAGGAGCCCAGTCATCTGGCCCGAGTTTCTCGCCTGATTTTTGATTATGTCCTTGAGTTGCTGAGGGTGAATGCACCCTATGTAGCCTAAGACAGAGGTCTTACCCATTTATCACATAGTGACAAGCCCATCCCCAGCGTCCCGATTGTGGGCGCTTCCCTCGTAGCCTAAGACAGACCTTCCATATAAAATACTTAAATAGGGGAATATGTTGGGAGCCGGCCTTGAGTCACATCCTCTTGCAGAATTACTTATACCTTAAAACTCTAATTGAGCCTTATCTTGGTAAAAGAGAAAACTGCTGAAAAAGCAGCCTGTTCCATTCAACCCAGGAACTGAGATGAAACAAGACACCAGGAATTGAGATAAGCAGACATTTAGGGTCTGATATTTTTTGCCTGGGAAAATAACAGTGCCCCAGAGTAAGCAAAGCTACCCCTCCCCCATTTCCTCCCTGCTTTGCTTTAAAAACCCCTATTTGTGCCTAATAAAGTTAGACCTTGACAAGCATTGCTTGGTCTCATTCCTTCTTTCTCTCCCATTATTTTCAGGTTGTAGGCCACCTTGACCAACGAATAACAAGGCCCCGCTGGTTGGGGTACATTGGAGGGTGGGTTGTAGATTTAGAAGTTTAGTCTACTGTCATTGTAGTGGAGAGCATGTTAACTAGCATACATGGTGTTGAACAATGGCTGTGAGCTACATTTTGATCTGCAGGCTGAGATAGCTAATTCTGAAAGCTCTATGCCAGTGATAAACTCCCTCCAACAAGTCCACACCTCATAATCCCTCTAATCTTCACCAAAGGGTCCCACTCCCTGATGACTATTCATTCATATATATGGACCTATGGGGGCCATTCTTATTTAAACCATTACATTCCACTCCCTGGACCCTGTAAAATTATAGCCATACAACAATGCAGAATATATTTAATTCAACTTCAAAAATCCACATAGTCTTACAATCTCATATTGTTTGCAAGTTCAAAGCCTCTTCTGAGTCGCAATGCACTCTCTTAATTGTAAGCCCATGTGTAAGCAAAAAAGCAATCACATACCTCCAACATACTGGGTACACATTAGCATTTCCAAAGAGAGGAAAAGGGATATAGTGTTTCCTCACAAGAATCAAGACCTAAAACCAGCAGGGCAAATTCCAAGCATCTCCATGTGGGATGATAAAGTGCTCTCAGCTCTCCAACCCTTTTGGTCTTCGTTGACTGTAACATCAAAGTAGCCATCCATTGAGGATTAGTTAAATTGAATGCATTAATAATAACTATGCAGACACAGGGCCCTGAGCCCAACCTCTCACAGTCCTGCCAGTAGATTTGTGACCTTAGCCAAGTCATGTGTCCTCTATGCCCCTCAGCCTTCTTACCAACCTAACAAATGCCTATTCCTAGATCATTAAGTTGTTGTCCTAAGCAAGTTAGGTTACAGCTGTGACCACTAATATTTATTACATCATGTTTTACTGTGATATACATTGTCTGGTATTTCACCTGGGCAAACATCGTGTACCTTTTTCTGGGGAACACAAATGTATCTGTCCACTCCAGAAAACATCTAGATACAGATTGACTCAAGCCCTTCTCAGTGAATCAGCAAGTTTATTAGGGTTACTTCTGGGGACCATGACTAAAAGCCTAACTGAGCACAGGCAACATATGGCTCACCAGACCTGCATCTTCAGCTCTCCCTACTCAGCTGATAGGCAGCTCCACTGAAGAATTTCCTCTTCACAGTTATTCATAACCCTGGGGAAGCACCTTGTGGATCCCAGGTTCTAAGCCCTCTGAGTCTCCTAAGTTGCTTTTGCTTTCTAAGGCAAGGAGGAAAATTATGATTCTGAGGCAATAGCTACATAACAGCACTGGCCTTTTAGCTTTATACACTAACACCTCAGTGATGCACATAAACAATGCCACTGCCTAACTTTGCAGGTAAGAGGTGGCCACTTTCATAAAACAGTATAAATAGAAAATGAAAAATGTGGCAGTGGCATGGCCTCTGGATTGAAATAAACATGGGAGTGTATCATGTTGAAACATCAAATAATTGTTATTTTGGTTTGAATATTCCATTCTTTAAACATTTAAGAATGTTGAGTATTATCATTATTTTTCAGTTTTCTTAAATATTTACATTGACAGGTTTTCATAAATTTATCTCTCTCCACCTTGTTGGTCATGTGCACTTGTGAATACACACATTCATTCTCTCTCTCTCTGTCTCTCTCTCTCCTGCCCCCAAACCCTGTACTTCTTGCTCACCATTTTCAAACACAGAGACACTCTGATTTTCTAGTAGACTGAAAACACTTTTGATCACACATAGAAACTGGTCCTGTGCACTACAGGGAGGTCACTGGGCTCTATGCTTCTTCTGACCCAGTGACCTGGAGCTTTCCTGAGATGCCCAACTTTGTTCCCAAGTAGAACCTCCTCATCAGGACAGGCAGCTGAGCTAGGGCACAAATTTTCAAAGCCTCCCCAGTCTGTAAGGTGGACCTGAGTTAGGAAAAGAGCTAAGCCTCAGATGTTAGTTGCAGAAGTCATTGAGCAGTGAGCAGTGAGCCCTGAGCCCTGAGTCAATAGGCTATGGGAACTAAACTACAACCTGTATTGGGAAATGAAAAGAAAACAGGACATAGCTGAAGAGCCTTGGAACCTTGTCAAGTACTTGCCAGCATGAGGGCAGGTGGAACAAGCAGAACGGAAAGACCAGTAGGCCAGGCTTTGCTGCTAGATGCTATAGGTCGATATGTAGACTAAAGACATGTAGAGGCAAAAAGCAGAAACAGTAACAGGGGCATCACTTGAGGCCATGGAGTAACTCTGTATGTGGCCCTGCAGAAATCACATCACATATCAGCAACCTCTTGGCATAATAGGAAGCAGCACTGGAGTTTGTGTTCCACTTGATAGAAGTGGAGGAAAAGTTCTCAACTTCCTATGTGCCCTCTCTGACATCAGACTATTTGGCTTCTAGGTAACCTATGTTAGTGAACGAACTACTGCTGCCCTGTAACAGGCAATCTCAGGTCAAAGAAAAGGACAATGGACCACAGGGACTCAGCGTCTGCACTGTAGACTTTCACGTAGAGTTTCTGATTTGGTGAGAAGATGATTAAGTATTTCATAGAGATGAACTTCTGTTTTGAAATCTGGTGTGAATTGTGTTATAGTTCTGTGTTTCAGTCACACAAGAAAACTAGCTGTGGAGTACAATAGGGTTATGTGGTGTTTTGTTGACTAGTTTCTTGAGTTCTTTGTAAATTTTTGTATATTTTGAACATCAGCCCTCTCTCAGATGTAGAATTGGTGAAAAACTTTTCTCAGTCTGCTGGCTGCTATTTGGTCTTGTCACATGAGTCCTTTTTCTTCTAGAAACTTCTATGTTTGAGGAGGACCACAGTATTAATTGTTGATCTCAGTGTCTAGGCTATTGGAGTTAGGTTCAGGAAATGCTCTCCCATATCAGTTTTTCAAGGATACTGCCCATTTTCTCTTCTAAGCTGTTGAGTGTGGCTCGATTTCCATTGAGGTCTTTGATCCATTTGGACTTGATTTCTGTGCATGGTGACAAACATGGGTCTATCTACAGTCTTCTACACACCATCATCCAGTTGTGGCAGCACCATTTGTTGAAGATGCTTTCCTACTCCCATTGTATACTTTTAGTGGTTTTGTCAAAAATCAGGAGTTTGTAAGTATGGGTTAATATCAGGATTTTGGATTTGATTCCATTGGTCTACTTGTCCATTTTTGTGACAATACCAGGATGTTTTCAGAATTATATATAGCTCTGTACTAGAGCTTAAAGTCAGGGATAGTGACGCCTCCTGAGATTTTTTTTTTATTGTACAGGGTCATTTTGGCTATGCTGAGTCTTTTGTTTTCCATATAAAGTTGATTATTATCCTTTAAAGGTCAGTGAAGACTTGAGCTGTGATTTTAATGGGGATTGAATTGAATCAATAGATTGCTTTTGGCAAGATTGCCACTATATTTATGTTACCTATCCAAGAGCATGGGGTATCTTTCCATTTTCTGGTATCTGCTTTAATTTCTTTAAAGACACAAAGTTCTTATTATATAGGTCTTTCACTTTTTTGGTAAGCATTACCTCAAGTTACTTTATGTTCTTTGTGGCTAATATAAAGTATGATATTTTTCTCATGTCTTTCTCAGCCCATTTATCATCTGAAAAAAGTAGGGCTATTGATTTTTTTTTAGTTTATCTTGTATCCTGCTAGTATGCTGAAGGTGTTTATCAGCTGTAGGAGTTACCTGGTAGAGGTTTTTGGGTCGGTTATGTAAACTATCATATCATTTGCAAACTGAGAAAGTGTGAGTACTTCCTTTCCAATTTGCACTGCCTTGGTCTCCTTTTGTTATCTTATAGCATTAGGTAGAACTTCAAGTACAATATTGAAGAGATATGGAGAGAGTGTACAGCCTTGTCTTGTTCCTCATTTTAGTGGAATCGCCTTAAGTATCTCTCTGTTCAGATTGATGATGGCAGTTTGTTTGCTGTTTATTGCTCTTATTATGTTTAGGTATTTTCCTGTTATCCCTGATCTCTCCAAGACTTTTATCATGAAAGGGTGTTGAAATTTGTTAAAGCCTTTTTCAGCATCTAGGGATATGACCGTGTGGTTTTTCTTTTTCAGTTTTGTTATATGGTAAATCACATTGATAGTTTTTCATATGTTAAACCATCCCTGGCACCCAGGGATGAAGCCTACTTGGTCGTAGTGGATGATTTCTCTGATGTATTCTAGGATTCAGTTAGCCAGTATTTTATTGGGTATGTTTGCATCGATGTTCATCAAAGATATTGGTCTGTGGTTTTCTCTCTTAGTTTTGTCTTTGTGAGGATTTGGTATCAAGGTGATTGTGGCCTCATAAAAAGAGTTTGGTATTGATCAGTCACTTTCTTTTGTGTGGAACAATTTGAGTAGTATTCGTATTAGCTCTGCATTGAATTTCTAGTTGTATTCAGCACAGAATCCGACTGGACCTGACCTTTGTTTGGTTGGAAGGCTTTAGAAGACTGCTTCTATTTCATTAGAGGTTATAGATCTATTTAAGTTGTTTGTCTGTTCTTGATTTAATTTTGGTAAGTAACAGTTATCCTTAAAATTTTCCATTTCCTTTGAATTCAAATTTTGTGGAGTACAGGTTTTCAAAGTATGACCTGAAAATTGTCGGGATTTCCTCTGTGTCCTTTGTTATATGTCCTTTTTTTGTTTCTGATTTTGTTAATTTGCATGTTATCTCTCTGCTTTTTCAATAGCTTGAATATAGTTTTGTCTATCTTGTTGATTTCCTTGAAAAACTTACTCTTTGTGGCATTGATTTGTTTGTATTGTTTCCTTGCTTTCTACTTTATTGATTTCAACCCTCAAATTGATTATTTCCTGGCTTCAACTCCTTCAGGGTGAATTTGCATCTTTTTGTTTTAAGGCTTTTATTTGTGCTGTTAATTCTATAATGTAATTTTCTCCATTTTCTTCATAGGGGCACTTAGTGCAATAAAATCCACTAAGTACTAGTATGTTGTGTCCTCATTCTATGTGAATTTCAGGTATGGTGCAATTGCGCATTGTTCAGTTTCAATGAGTTTGTCAGGTTTCTGAGATTTGTGTTGCTGTGGAATTCCAATTTTAAAGCATGGTGGTCTGATAAAATATAGGGAACTATTCCCATTATTTTTTAACCTGTTTAAATTTGTTATGTCACCTAGTATGTGGTTGATTTTAGAGAAGTTTACATGTGGAACAGAGAAATCAGTGAAGAGGGTAAATTCTTTTGTGTTTGGATGGAATGTTCTTTAGATGTCTGTTAATCCCAATTGAGACATAACTTCTATTAGATTTTATGTTTCTTTGTTCAGTTTCTGACAGTTGTTGCTGTCTAGCGGTGTGAGTAGTGTATTGACGTCTCCCACTATAAGTGCTTCATATTTTACATGAGTTTTGAGTTATAATAGCATTTCTTTTACAAATTTGGTTGCCTTTGTATTTGGGGCATAGATGTTCAGAATGGACACTTTTTGCTAATGGATTTCTCCTATAATGAATATGAAATAACCGTCTTTTTCTCTTTTGATTAATTTTGGTTTGAACTCTAACTTGTTAGGTATTAGGATAGCTACATGCTTCTTGGGTCCATTTGATTGGAAGATCTTTTCCCAGCCATTTACCCTATGGTAATATCTATCTTTGAAACTTAGTTGTTTTTATTGTATGTGTGTTTTGTATGTATATTTGTATTGTGTGTGTTAGCCTGTGTGTTTTCATTGGCGAGGAAAAACCATTAATGTTTTGGGAAAGTAAGGACCATTGATTGTTAATGCTTGTTTGTTTTAGATTTGTTATTGTCGGTGGTATTGTGAATATATTTACCCTTGGGTTCTGTTATAGTGAGATTATCTATTGCCTATGTCTTTTTAAGTGTAGTTAACTTCCTTGGGTTCAAGTTTTCTCTCCAGAACTTTCTGTAATGCTAGATGTGTAGATACATATTTTCAAAATCTGGCTCTGTCATTAAATATCTTGTTTTCTCTGTCAATATAGATTGAAAGTTTTGCTGGGTATAGCAGTCTGACACGGCATCCATGGACTCTTAGTACTTGTAGAACATCTATCCAGGACCTTCTGGCCTTGAGGTTTTCCATGGTGAGGTCAGTTGTAATTTTGAGATGTCTACCTTTAAATGTTACCTGTCTTTTTCCTTCCCTGTTATTAAATTTGGTGTTGTGATTTTTATGTATCAAGGGGTTTGTTTTCTTTGGTCCTATCTATTTGGTGTTCAGTATGCTTCTTGAACTCTCATGGGCATATCCTTCCTCAGATTGGGCAAGATTTTCCTCAGTGATTTTGTGAATATGATTTCTGCAAATTTGAGCTCAGCTGCTTCACCTTCCTCTATGCCTATTATTGTTAGGTTTGGCATTTACATGGTGTCCCAATTTTTCTGGATGTTTTGTTTTAAGTATTTATTGGATTTATGATTTTCTTTGGTTGATGAGTCTATTTCCTCTAGTTCATTTTCAGTGCTTGAGATTCTTTCTTCCATGTCTTTTATTCTGTTGTTTATGCTTGTGTCTGTAGTTCCATAATGTTTGCCTAGATTTTCTATTTCCAACATTCCTTCAGTTTGTGTTTTCTTTATTGTCTCTATTTCAGTTTTCATGTCTTGAACAGTTTCCTTCACCTGTTCAATTTTTTTTCTTGGCTTTATGTACTTTCTTTAAGGCATTTGTTCATTTCTTCCAGTTTTTTTTTTTTGTTTGTTTGTTTTTTATTACATTTTTAAGGGATTTTCTCACATAGTCTTTGAGGGCCTCTATCATTTATATGACGATATTTTTATGTCGTTCTCTTCTACTTGATGTGCTTTGGGATGTTCAGGTCTAGTTGGTGTAGAGTCCCTAGATTCTGTGTATTATGCTGGTCTTTCTATTGTTAGATATTTTCTTGTATTGCTATCTTCCCCTTGTTTCTTCCAGTAGGTGCAGGTGAGGCCTATCTCTCTTTATGCTACTCCCCAAGTGGGCTTTTTGGTAAAGAAATTTGATGTCTGTATATCTGGGTCCTCCAAGATCTCTAGGAGGTTTCCCTCAGGCAGTCAAAGATCAAATTCCAGCAGAATACTGGTGATGAGTGTCAAAGATCCAGCAGGCTGGGACACAGGATGTTCCTGTGTATATAGGCAGATCTAGCCCAGGGGCCTGGGACTCTCCAGATGATGCTTCTTTAGCAGAGGCCTGGTGATGTGGGTCCAGGATCCTCCCCACAGGGACTCATGATGGCCCTGAGGGGATAGATTGATCTCTGGGAAGGGCCAGGATCTCCAGTAGAGGACTGGAAATGTGGGTCAGAGAATAGGCAGGTGGGGATTCCAGGTGGTCCAGCATGGATAGGCAGGTCTAGTGTGCTTAGAACAGGACCAGGAAGTTCCCTGAAGTTGCGGGATTGTTGGATCTGCCCTCTGTCCCACTGATCAAACAGAGGTATGTGATAGTGGGTAGACCATCAAGTCTCATCCAGAAGCAGCTCCAGTGTGGGAAAAAGACAGGCAAGTCATGTGGGACAGGGAAAAGGGGAGGAAACCCATTCCTATTATTCATTCCCATACTTTGCTGAAAATTTCAAAAACTTACCAGGGTAAAATAGATTCCTCAGCTTCTTTCCTTCATCCCAATCAGCTGTAATGAGGACAGTATGTCAGTAGGTAGGTTTTGTGCCAGTGTCAGTCATGATTTTGTTGCTGTGAAGAGACACCATAACTAAGGCAACTTATAGATGAAAGAATTTATCAGAGATTACAGTTCCATAGGCAGTAATGGTGAGGAGCATTGAAGCAGGAAGTCAGGCAGAGATGGTAGCTGAACCCATAAGTCATATGCACAAGTGGGAAGTAAAGAGAACTAATTGGAATTGTTGTGGGCTTTTGAAATGTAAAATTCCACCCCATAGGGCATGCCTTCTCAAACAAGTTCCTCTGTTAGGGAACCAAGTATTCAAATATATTAACTTACAGGAGATATTCTCATTCAACATTCCACAAGCAGTATTGTATATCAATGTTGAGAATCTGGGCCAAACTTTAGAACCTTTATCACTTCTCCAGGCTTTGTGTTCTTTACCTGTGAAATAAAGTCATCAAGATGTGTAATTAACTTTGTCAACTTGACATAACTCAGAGTCACCAGAAAATGCAGTCTCAATGAGGGATTGACTACATTGGCTTTGTCTGGTAACATATCTGTGGGGGATTGTTTTGAGTATAATAATTAATGTAGGAAGATCCATCTATTTAGGTTAGCACCTAGACAATGGGTAATGAACTACCTAAGTGTAGAGTTTGGGTTGAGCACAAGCAAGCAGACAAGCAAGTGAGCACATGCTTTGTCATTCCTCTGCTCTTGATTGTGGATGAGACTTGGAAAGTGACCTTACGCTCTTTCTGCTGTGACTTCCCCACAGTGATATTCTATTGCCAAGAATTGTGATCTAAAATAAACCCTTTCCCCAAATTTCTTTTTGTCAAAGTGTTTTACACTAGCAACAGAAAGGAAACTAGGACAGTTATAAAACTCGCTCTAGAATTGTGACTCTTGAATGTGAAGTGCCTGGAAGAACCAGGCCCTTGGTGGTAGCAACATTTGAATTAGATCCAGCTTGGAGTCTAAATTTCAGATATACTTTCTGTTGCATTTAAACATTTTCTACTTTCCACTTACACACAAATACCCCAGGTTCTTTGGTATGGAGAACCTGCAAAGAGTCTTGTAAACATGTCCTTTGCCTTCCAGCCTATACTCCTAATAGACATATTTCTGCACACATATGCCTGAGGAAAAGCTGGCATGAGTGAAAGCACATATTTTCTTCTCATCTAAACAGAGAAGCAAACAGGCAATGGCATTAAGGCAGCCCTGGGAAAATGCCATCTTCACAGAATATTTGTTCTGCTATATTATCATTATATAGCCTGTGGCAAGCTTAGACACGCTATAGCCTTACACCAAGAGTACTAATAATACATATGTCCAAGATAGCTATGAGGATAAGAGCTGCAAAATAAATAACTTTCATGACACTGAGACTGGCAAGGAATGGGTATTTTACACATATTTTCTACTTTTCTTGCATCTAAATTGTCAATGCCTTGATATCTCTGACTAGCAGTCATGGTGCTAGAGAGATGGATGAATGTTTAAGAGTGCTTTCCCCTCTTTCAGAGGACCTGGGTTTGTTTCCTAGCACCCATGTCTGGTGGTTCACAACTGCCTGTACTTTCAGCTCCTGGAAATCCAATGCCCTATTCTGACCTCTATAGACAATTGCAGGCCCGTGAGCAAATGCACACACACACACACACACACACACACACACACACACACACACACACACAAATAATAATGATAATAACAATAATAGTGGTAGAAAACAACATTAGTAACATATACCTCATCATTTAAAGCTCAGAAAATGAATAGATTTCCTGATTTAGACAATGAGGTTGAATGGCTCAAGGTATGGCACTCATTATAACATTGTCATCATTACTATCTTATTTATCCTAATCCTAAGCCATCATATTATAGTTAGGGGCATTGCCTATTTCATGGTGTTTATTCTGTCAAGCTCTACATATTCCTCCATAAACAAGCTCTGTCTCAGTTTTTTTATTTTCTGTTTAAAACATCATGACCAAAACCAACTTTATAGAGGAGCATTATTTTGGCTTATACTTCCCATTGCAGTCCATCACTGATGGACTCAGGGCAGGAACTGAAGCAGAATCCATAGAGGACGGCTTCTTACTGGATTGCGCTCATGGATTGCTCACCTTGTTTTCTTATGTAACCCAAAGCTACTCTAGGAATGACAATGCCAACAGTGGGCTGAGATGTCCCAGAGCAATCATCAGTCAACAAAAGTCCCCCACAGACTGGCCTACAGGCCAGTCTAAAGGAGGAATTTTCTCAATTCATGCTTTTCAGGAATTTTTCCTTCCCAGTTTTAACTACTATATCACTTCTGTGTCAATCTGTGTCATTCTTCTTCAATAGGACATATCTAATTCACAAGAAATTTCCAGATTAGTAATGTTTCTTATTTATTTTATTAATCAAAGGGATATTACTACTCTCAAGGGATCTCACAGATTCTTTTGTAGGATTGCAGAGCTTGTGTTTTGGATTAGGACTATAGTCACCATTCAAATTTTCTCTTTTTCACACAAACTTATGTCCCTTCTGACATGATTTTTAGTATGTATCTGTTCCTGGGCATGTGGAATTATTTAACTAAGAAAATATTTTCTCTCATTTCCTCTTTGGAATGTTAGGACACAATTGTCAGGAGAAAACCCCATGAAAATAGCACATATAAAGATCTATTTGAGCACATGTCAGCTAGGGAAATACTTGCATCACATGATCTTTCTGTTTTATCCTTAGGAACCTCTTTATGTGGCAGGGCCTGTGATGTGCTGAAATATGCAGACACAGGCTACACACTTTCCTTACAGTATTATTTTAAACTATGTCTTTACTCATGGTCTGTGGAGTATATGAGTAAACAATAGCAGTCCATGCATGTGGAATACTATAAAGCACTGAACATTATGCACTCGGGCTGGATATCTCTAACTTGTAATATATCACTTGTCACCAGCACTAACAGATTGTTCCTGATACCCTGTCATTTGCGACACACTGCGACCTCCATGTAGGACTCAGGAGAAGTGAGAAATGAATGTTTCGAGTCCTATGTGTTGTGCAGAGCAAATGTGAGAGAGTGGACAGTCCACTGGTCCTTTTGAACACTTCAAGAGGCTTAAGTCCAGCATATGTCACAATCACCTTTCCCTTCAGTTCAATTTCTCCATAGGTGGACTTTTCTTTTCTAAATCTCAAATCGGTGAGAGAACACAGCCCAGTTAATAAGTTCCAGACAAACAATTTTTTCTTCTATTAACTGTTCTATCTGGATATTAGAGCCTGGAACATCCCAAGGATGCCTGGCAAGGTGCTGATTGGCTGTAAAATACAATCAAAGATTTAGTTGTGAGTCCCAAAATTCTCACTTAGTGGTTCATAAATGCTCATGGAAAAAGAAATGTTCTTATGGTTTCTCCATTCAAATGAGAGTCATATCCATGGTAAAACATTGCATTAGTGTGATCAGGGACTTAGAATTGAATCCCAGCCTTTACCACATTTATGGTGTTTGTTACTACAAAAACAATAACAATAACCACGACAGTCATGAGACTTTAGGAACCAGTTCTTGTCTTTAGTCTCTAGGGTCTTTTCAGTTCCTCTGTGACATCTTGAGATGAAGAAACTGAGACACAGAAAACTCATTCACACTCTGTATGTTACACAGCCAAAATCAAAGCATGTTGTGGAATATTACTTAAACTATGTAAAGACATGTTACTTTTTTATGTTGTAGAATATTACATTAATTATGTTAATGAGCGTTACATTTGTTTATGTGGCAGAATATTACTTCACCTATGTAAAGGAGTGTTACATTTATGTTGTAGAATATTACTTTTTTGTTTTATTTTTTATTTTTTTTTCTTATTTTACATAATTATCCCAGTTCTCCCCCTCTCTCCCTTTGTCCCTCCCTCCCTCTCATAACCCCAGACCCCCCTATCATCCCATCCCCCACCTGCAGTGATAAGAAAATGGGGACATGACTAGGCTACAGAAACCCACAGAGACAGCTGTCCTAAAGAAGAGGAAGCTAATGAACACATTTGCAGCAGTATTGTACTGACTCTGAAGACCCCCACAACATGGGTCTCAGTTAGAAGGGATCCCTGATATTGGAAGCAGAATATTACTTATCTATGTGAATGTGTGTTGCATTTTTTGTGCAACATTTAAGTATGTAAAGATGTATTGATTCTGTTTATGCTGCATTTGTTTATTTATATAAAGATATGTTGCTGTTTCACTTTGCCTGCCTAAGGCATCTGCTGGTCCAAAAGAAAGTCTGCTAAATTTGGTGTTCAAACCTGGGGCCCAAAATTCCGCATAGGGCCAGACATAGCCAAGTATCCAACAAACAATCAAGCAAAACAAAACAAAGCAGGTATGGATCACTTAATAACCTCTGTGGTATAGGGAGCACTTGAGTTGACACAGTAAGTAGAAACAGCAAACTAAGTAGACTTGCCTGCAACAACCTGAACACCATCTTCTCAAAGCTGGGACAGTTGTTGAAGCTCCCAGTTAAATGCTTAAAAGCATTAAGTACAGCTGTCACAGAGCTGAGAATAACTTAGGCACATAACTTCAGAAGTGCCAAGATATAATACATAATGGTGTATTAGCTCTGAACTTGCCAAATACAAATGGCATGGATATTTTAGATAGAATTCTTACTTGATAATTTAGTTTATTTTATATAGACTTACTATGTTAAAGTTACAACTTTTCTTTTCTTTAGAGGAAAAAGGAAATGTTGGGAAATATTACTTTAACTATGTAAAGATGTGTTGTTTTTGTTTGCGCTGCATTTTTTTAATTTTGCAAATATGTGTTGCTGTTTCCCCTTGCCTGCCTAAGGCATCAGATTTGTTTAATAAAAAGCTGAAAGGCCAATATCTTGGCTGTACAGGAATAGGTGGGAATGGTGGGTAGAGAGAATAAATAAGAGGAGGAATATAGGCTTGGGAGAGAACAAGGGAGAAAGAGCAGGAGATGCCTGGGTTCAGCTATTCAACCAGGTAGCCACCAGCTAGGCAGACATAGAGAATGCAGTGAAAGTAGTACATACAGGATGAAAGAAAAGTAAAAAACCCTTTGGCAAAGTGTAGATGAAGAGAAACATATTAAATGAAGTTCTAAGAGCTAGCAAGAAAGGAGCCTAAGCTAAGGCCAAGCATTCATAAGTAATACGTCTCCCTATCTTTATTTGGGAGCTGGTTGGCAGCCTAAGAAAACCTCCCACATAAACCCACTCACAAATTTCAAAAGCACTGCTCTTGGATGTTGACTTAATCTATTGAACTTTAGGTCTGCATGTTTTATGAAAGGGGCAATGAAGATCTATAGTGTCAAATATGTGGCCTCTCATATAATACAGAAGTTGTGCTATACATTGTATGGCAGGTGGAACACAGAGAATGGCAATTTCAAGGCTATCTCCTCATTGTTAATTTGAAAACATACCTCTGTTTGTGAGTGTCATGATAGAATTACTTGCTGGTGGGCAGGCAGGATTGGGCATATTATTCTCACATTGTATAGAAGTTTTAATATCCTTGAAGATGGAAGCCCTTTTCCTTCACTTCACATGTTGGGCTCCTTTTATAGCAGTGTGGTAAAAAGCATGTTCATGATAGGCATAGTTATTAATTTTGTACTTCAGGTTCTGGCTGAGGCTACTCAACCATGACTAGAGAGAATATCACAATTCATTCATTCATTGCTCCTCTGGGCATTAGCACTCTCCATCACTGGGTTGCCAGGCAACTAAACAACACTTGTATCTGGAGGTAAGTGACAGAATCAAGACAGGAAGAGGAAAAGCTTTAGTTCTCAAGTGGGTTGAGACATACCAAACTTTAGAAGATTACTGAGATCTAGAAAATTCTTGTTTTGAGTATTGAAGTGAAGTTGTGCAGAGTGTATGTGAAATCTTTAAGGACAAATCAGGATAAATTTTAATCTAGTGTCCCATAAGTTGTACCTCACATCCCCTATTTCAGGCCTTATTGACATTCTCCCTGTATCAGGATCTCTGCTGAGTGGTATAGAGATGCATAAAGCATATAAATACTAAGCCAAATCAGTGTTAACACTATTCCTTCAGGATCCCCAGACTCGAGAAGTTCAAAATCAAATAAGAAAGAGAAAATTCTGAATGCTTCTCCTTTTCCTCCCCTTCAGGACACTTGAAGGTATATTAGCAGTACACACTTGCTGACAACTCCTACACTAAAGGCACTGAATTCATTTCATTTAGTTACCTCAGTCTTAAAATGATGTTTGACCACAAACATCTTTCCTGGACATCTATTGTATTTTCTGCTTGTCTTGTTGTTATAACACAGTACATGATAAAAACAACCAAAGGGTTTATTTTTGTGCAAACTCTGATTGGAACCATCTCTACATAACACGGACTGAGAGAACGTGATGCTCTGTCTGCCTCACTCATTTCCTTTTACTACTCATTACACCAACAGGTCTTCAAAAGCATCTGTCAAGGTCTTCTAGAAACCACCTGTGAAGTAAAACACATGCCTGTTTTGAAGATGATAATGTACACAGCAAGAATCTATTGGGTTTTCATGCAACCAAGAAATATGTATAAGGAGATTAGGTGACTTTCGCCATTCTCTACTGGGTAGAATTTTCTGTAGAGATTAGAGTGAGACAGAGACAGAGACACTCACACACGAGGAATGAAGAGCTGAACAGTTGTAATGGGGTTACGTGTTGGATCTTAGAATCTGACTAGTACGCAAAGTTTATAAGAATCATGAGAATCAAATGAAAATCTCATGTTCAGGCCTTACTGGAAGTTGATGGATTAGGGGGTCATATTTTAATGTGGAATTCCTCCATGGGCCCATGTATCACACAAATAACCCTGGAGAGTGGTCGTGGACCCTATCCCTGCACTCAGGAGTTATATTATAAAGTTAATTGAACTAATTAAAAGATATTTAGTAGAGTTGCAAATGGAGTTTTGCTACCTTGAAGAGCCATGGAAGAGATTCATTTTACAGCCTAGAACCACTTTGTAAAAAGCCCTTTTAACTTTTCCTTCATTCTCTTTCTATTCATGGGTGGTCTGGAAGCCAACTGAACTTAAATTCCAACACTCGTATTAACTACAAACGTCTGCACTGTTTGTGATTCTTTTATTTTGGTTTTCCTTTTGGATCTCTTGTCTTGTTTCACCATTTCATTCTTCAACATTTAAAAATTTTCTTTAGTGTGTGGTTTGGGTGTACCTGCCGACCAACAAGTAGTTATAGAGGTTATTGACTCATTGGTAGTCACTCTTTCATGTGATTTCTGGGACATAAAGTCAGGTCTTCAAGCTTAGTACAGACTGAGTGCCTTTAGCATCCCATTTACCCAAGAATTTAGAGTTTTGGTGTTGTTGTTTTATGGTACTGGAAACTGAACTTAAAGCCTCATACACACTAAGCAAGCACTCTGAACTGTACTCCCAGCTCCACATTCTATATATTCCTTTAAGTAAACATCACAATACCACAAGAACTGCAATAACAAGCCAAATTCCACTAATGTCTGAACAAGTCAAGAAAAAGAAGAAGAAGAAAAAGAAGAAGAGAAATAAAAGACGAAGAAATGCCTTTAAGTGGGTAAGGTAAACAATTTAGCAAATGAAACCATAATCTTGTTAACAAGTACCATTTATATGTGTGTCTGGAGGTTACTGAGTGTATCACAGATCATAACCCTGCAGAGACCCAGGTCAATATTGTTCCTTCAGCCCTGGTGGGGCATCACTGATAGTATCTGGAACTTCTTTTCCTATTAGGAGCTTATTTCTGGTGTCTCCCCATCCTCATTTTGAAAGCTCTTAAGAAAACCACTATGTACCCATCCTGGTGACTCATATTGTATGTCTATGCACTGAGCTGATATCACTAGGGACTCAATGTGTCTGGCTTAATCATCTGAGGTTGTGTATAGCATATGCAAATGCTGGAAGAGAATACATGGCTTTGCTTCCTGCTGTTATACTCACATCCTCTTTCTTGGTCCTTATAGCCAGAAAATCCTGCTTCCCTAAGACCCTTGTCTACCCTTTTCTTCTCCAAGAAAATACATTCCTTCATACATCATTGTGATGTAAGGTAAAATAGTTTTGATGTGAATTTTCTTGAACTCTTATGGTCATAAAATATATGAACTATCATGTGAAAAATGGATAGCCTCATAAAATAAAAACATCGTCCCATGACAAGCAGATATACAGAGGAGTAATAATCTAGTCTCCTAGTGAAACAAAATGCATACTTACTCCAAGTGTCTGTTTTTGCATCTAGCTGTTATTGTTTTCCAAATACCATTGTAAGTGCTTTCTCTCCACTGATAATTTTAATAACAATAATATACTTTTAAAATTGCTATTCATACTCTTTTCGCTTTTGCTGATGTGAAATTCTAGGCTCAGGGCTCTTAAGTAAAAAAAATCATTTTTTTTCATTATTGTAATAAAATATCTAGAAAGAAAATTAAGTTATGATTTGTTTCAGTACATATTACTTTACAGTTCATGATGGGAGGAAGGATGTGATAGTCAGACTATGGTAGCTCATATTGTGTCTATAGTCAGGGATCAGAGAGAAGTGTGATTCTTGGAATTTACTTACTTTATTTACCCTTTTTTCAGTCTTAACATAGACAAAGGAATGGTACCTTTTGCATTCTAGATAGACCTTCCTATTTCAGTTAAACACCTTTAGAAACAGCCTCACAGTTTTGTCTAGAAGTAGTATCCTGTCTTGGTTGCTGTTCTATGACCGTAATGATACACCATGACCAAGCAACTTACAGAATAAAGAGTTTATTTGGGGCTTACTATTTTTGATGGTGAGTCCATGACCCTCACGACATGCAGTACAGCAGCAGGCAGGTAGTTTTGACAGTGGAGTAGTACCTTAGTACTTCTATCTTGATCTACAAGCTAATGCAATTGTGTGGGCTTTTAAAATTTTCAAGCCTGCCCTCAGTGATACAGCTCCTCCTATAAGGCCACACATCCTGCAACAAGGTCAGACCTCCTATTTCTTCCAAAACGGTTCCACTAATTTTAGACAAAGTATTAAAACATATGAGCCTATGGTGGGCATTCTCATTCAAACTACCACATCTCCTATGTGATCTGAAACTCCATCAAACTTAACCACCTCAAGTTAACTTTGTACCAAACACTCAGCTGAGTGGTGGAACCAGAATATAAATCAGACTATGGATGAGCATATGCTCTGCTATTAAGAGCTGTACAACACCTTCTCTTTAAGTCCAAGTAGCATAATAGATTGTTCCAAAATAGTGATGTTCATAATCCTATCACTAAAATATTTCTGTAGTTTCAAGGAAGGAGAGGGATGTGGTAGCTCTGATGGGGATGGGATTGAGTGCAGATCTTCTCACTACAAATACTATAGCCTTTTAGCACCAGGATAATAGGAAACTATAAATAATAATATAGGGAAGAACATATATCTAAGAGTAGAACTTAAATGATTGCCTCATTTCTTCCTTTACTCTGTCTTAAGAATTGCATGGAATTGCCACTGTATACCAGATACAAATCACTGGGGGAAACACACCACGCTCCTGCATGGTACCAATCATGAACTCTTGTATTCAGTAACATCTATTCTCGAAAATTGATTTGTGGCTTCAATGGTTGCCCCATTGTTGCAATGCTCCCTCACAAAAGCTAGAATTTCTGTAGGTAAGCTGTTTCCTTTATATCTGTGTTTATTTTGTTCATAAGACTACAGAGCATTGGCAGTTATCAGTTCCATGGATCTTCACGGAGTCTAAATATTTGGTTTGGTTTGGTTTCTCATTCCCCTTCTAGAATCTGCATTCTACTGTTCAGCAATAGGAATATATCCCTCTTTCTTTTAAGAATTATTTGATTTTCTCTTTATTTTTACCTCATACATGATATCCTGACTGCAGTTTCACCTCCCTCTTCACCTCGTAGTCCCTCTTTACCATTCATCATCTTTTCCCTTCAGGAAAGGACAGGTTTCCATGGATATTCACAAAACATGGCATGTTAAGTTTCAACAAGTCTAGATATAAGACCATCACATTAACAACAACCTAATAGGAGGAAACAATTCCAAAGAGCAGGCAAAAGAGTCATAGACAATCCTTGTTTCACTGTTAGTAATCCTGCAACACCAAGATGTACAACCATAACATAGATGAAGAGGATCTAAGTCAGCCCTTATAGCCTCCCTGATTGATAATTCTGTCTCTGTGAAACTCTATGAGCCCTAGTTATTTGTGTCTATGGGTAAATTTCTTTGTCCTGCTCATCTGTAAGATTCCTGAGCTCCACCCAATATTTTGCTCTTGGTCTCTCCATCAGCTCCCATTAGTTACTTGGTGAAACCTCTCTGATGATAATTATGATAGGCTCCTAGGCTAAATCTACTGGAATTGCAAAGTACCATTAGTATTAATTTCATAGATCCCATCTCTCTGTATGTCTCTTTCTCTGACTCTGTTGTTATCTCTGTGTATTTCTCTCTCTTGGTCCTGTTTTGATCTATCCTAGGACTTTGAGACATCCATACTCTGATTCCTGGCTATCCAAGTAATGTCAGGCACAGGATCCCTCTCATGGCATAGTCTCAACTTGGACCATTCATTGACTGGCTACTCCGACACGTTCTGTGACTCTTGTCCCATAGCACATCTTGCAGGCATGATAACTTTTGAGTAAAAGGTTTTGTGTCTGTGTCAGTGTCCTAATACAGCCACTGGACATTTGCCTGGTTACAGAAGATGTCCAGTTCAGGCTCTGCATCCACCATTGGTAGCAGACACTGGGAAGGTCACCTGCATCCATTCTCGGGAGTGTCCATTACACTAGGTTTCTACCACTCCCCTAAATGTGCCTCAATTCCAGTCATCTTTCAGTATTCTCTCTCCCACCACCACACATGATTTCTCCTGTTGCCATCTCCAAAAGTTCTATTCTATTTCCTCCTACCAGGAAGATTCCTGGGTCCCCCCATTGAGTCCTCCTTGTTACTTAGCCTCTTTGGGTCTGTGAGTTGTAGCATTATTGTCCTTTACAGGTAATGTTCACTTTTACGTGAGTACATACAATGTATGTCTTTCTGGGTCTAGGTTAACGTCACTCAGGATTATTATTTTTTCACTAGTTCCTTCAACTTGCCTTCAAATTTTATGATTTTTAAAAAGCCACTGTGTAAATGTACCACATTTTCTTTATTCATTCTTTGGTTGAGTGGCATCTAGGTTGGTTCCAGTTTCTGGATATTGCAAAAAATGCTGTGAACAAAGTTGAGTAAGTAACCTTGTGGTAGGATGGAATGTCCTTTGCGTTTATCTCTTAAGGGAGATTGATTTGCAATTTTCTGAGAAAGTTCCATATTGATTATCATAGTTGCCATGCAAGTTTGCACTCCCATCAACAATGGATGAGTGATCCCCTTGCTCCAGATCCTTGCCAACATGAGTTGTCACTTGTGATTTTGATCTGAGCCATTCTGAAAGGTGTAGTATGCAATCTCACAGTCATTTTGTTTTATAAGGATTATGTATATTTCCACTAAGTGATTTTGAACAACTTAAGATTCTTCTGTTGAGAATTCTCTGTTTGCATCTCTTCCCAGTTTTTAATTGGATTGTTTTTAATGTCTAGTTTATTGAGTTCTTCATATATTTTGGATATTAGCCCAATGTCAGAGATGCAGTTGGTAAAACTCTTTCTACATTCATTAGGTTGCTATTTTATACTATTGACTGTGTCTTTTAATGAACTGAAGCTTTTCAGTTTCACTAGAGTCTCCCTCATGATATTGCTACAAAAATACTGAAGGAAATACTGGAAGACTGTATCCAATACTACAGCAAAAAGATCAGTCTCTATGATCACATAGGATTCATCCCTGAGATGCAGGGATGTCACAGTACATGAAATTATCTCAATGAAATCCACCATAGAGACACACTGAAAGAAAATGCACAGTTATCTCATTAGATGCTGAAAAAGCCATTGACAAATTGTAATACCCTTTATTATAAACAGTCTTAGAGAGATCATGGAAACAATGTATATACCTGAACATAATAAAGTCAAATTATAGCAAGCTTATAGCCAACATAAAATTAAGTGTAGAGAAATTAAAAGCAATTCCACTAAAATCAGGAACAAGACAATCCTTGCACTCTCTTTATATCTACACATACAGTTTTTTTATGTTCTAGCTAGAGCAGTATGGGAGCTAAAGGAAATCAAGATTTTACAAATTGGAAAGGAAGCAGTCAAAGAATCACTACGTTCAGATTATGTGTGTGTGTGTGTGTGTGTGTGTGTGTGTGTGTGTGTGTGTGTATGTGTGTGTTACTCCAAAATTTCTATCAGGAAACTCCTGCAGTTGATAACACCTTCAGTGAAATGGCTGAATACAAGACGAGCTAATGGACAAACCAAAACAAACCCCGGTAACCCTTTTATATACAAAGGACGACAAGGGTGCTGATAAAGAAATCAGAGAAACATCACCCTTTACAATAGCCACCAAAACATAAAATATATTTGGAAAATCATAAGCAAACAATTGAAAGACCTATATAACAAGAACTTTGAGTGATTAAGGACAGAAATTAAAGATAATGGAAAATGGAACGATCTCTCATGCTTTTGTCTAGGTAGGAACAACATAGTAAAAATGGCAACCTTGACAAAAGTATTCTGCAGATTCAATGTAATCTCTATCAAGCTCCCAGCACAAATCTTCACTGACCTTGAAAGGACAATACAAAATTTTAGAGAGAAAAATAAAAGACCCAGGATAGCAAAAACAACCCTGTATAATAATGATATTCAGGAGGCATCACATCCCTGAGTTCAATCTCTATTTTAGAGCTATAGTCCTGAATACAGCTTGGTATTGGCACAAAAATACACAGGTAGACCAATGGAATTGAATTGAAAATCCTGATATTAACCCACACAACTAGTAAAAGCTAGGTTTGATGAAAGAGCTAAAGTATACAAAAGAAGGAGCAAAGCATCTTCAACAAATGGTGCTGGAATAACTGGATGATAGTTTGTAGAAGACTGCAAATAGACCCATGTCTATTGTTATGCGCAGAAGTTAAGTCCAAATGGATCAAAGAATTCAACATGACTCTGAACCTCTTAGAACTTCTTAGAAAAGAATGTCAGAGGTACCCTTGAACAAATTGGTGCAAGAGGCCACTTCCTGAACATAATACCAGAAGCACAGAAACTGATATGGACAACTAATAAATGGGACCTCCTGAAACTGAGAACCTTGCTTAAGGAAAAGGACACAGTTGACAACACCAAATGACATCCCACAGACTGGGAAAACAAATTCACAAATCCTACGTCTGACAAAGGGCTGATCTCCAAAATATAAAAAGAAAACAAGACACTAGTCACCAAAACACCAAATAACCATATTAAAAAGTGGAATACAGTAATGAATAGAGAATTCTCAAAAAAGGAATCCAAAATTGCTGAAAGACACTTAAGAAACTGTTCAACATCCACACCATCAGGTAAATGGAAATCAAAACAACTCTGAGATACCATCTTACTCCTGCCAGAATGGCTAAATTTAGAAATGTCAATTACAGCTTATCCTGGAGAGGAAGTAGAGAAAGGGGAACACCCATCCATTGCAGGTGGGAGTGCAAACTTGTACAGCCATTTTGGAGATCAGTATGGCTGGTCCTCAGGAAAATGGGAATTAGTCTACCTCAAGACCTGGCAATTCCACTCTTAGGCATATACCCAAAATATCCACATCCATGCAACAAAGACATATGTTCAACTATGTTCATCGCAGCATTTTTTGTAATAACAAGTACCTGGAAGCAACTAAGATGCCTCTCAACTGAAGAATGAATAAAGAAGATTGGGTACATTTACACAATGGAATACTACTCAGTAGATAAACACAAAGGAATTTTGAAATAATCAGGCAAAGGAATAGAACTTTCAGAAACCATCTTGAGTGAGATAACCCTGTCACAAAAAGAGTAACATGGTATGTATTCACTCATACATGGATTTTAAGCATAGAGCAAAGGACCACCAGCCTATAATTCACACCGCCAGAGAAACATGGATACAAGGAGGGTTCTAAGAGTTTCATACAAGGTGCCTCACAGATGGGTAAAGGAACAAGTTTTTCTGAGCATATTGGGAGTGGGGTGACAGTGACTGGAGAGGGCATTAGGATAAAGAGAAGTGGAGAAGAGTAGAACTTGTGGGACCAGGAATGTTGAGTCAGGTGGTCAAAAACAGAGAGCCAAAAAGATATACCATAAGAGAAGGAATGCTTATAGATTTGAAGAGAAAAGTGACTCTACAGAAATGTCCAGAGACCTACAAGGATGACTCCAACTAACAATCTGAGCAAAGATGGAAGGGCTACCTTAAATGCCCTTCCCTGATAATGACATTGATAACTAACTAATATGCCATCATAGAACCCTCATATAGTAGCCAATGGAAATAGAAGCAGACATCCAGAGCTAAACACTTAGCTGATCTCCTGGATACAGAAACCCATAGAGACAGCTGACCTGAAGAAGGGGTAGCTCATATACTCCCCAGACTGATAGGTGGGAAACAAGCATCAGATCAACTCATAACTCCTGAATATGCATCTCAGTTAGAAGGCCTAGGCAGTGTAAGTAACCTCTGAAAGTTAAACCTGGATGTATCTCTGATGTACAAAAGGACTTTGGGAGCACATTCTGCATGGAGGAATACTTCCTTAGCTTAAAGGCCAGAGGGCAGGCATAGATTCTACTCCACATGACTTAGAGATTTTGATGATCCCTCCTGGAATGCATCACACTCCCTGTGGAGTGGAAGGGGAATGGGACAGGAGCAGGCATCGGGGGACATGGGAGGAAGAGTGAACTGGGATTGATATGTAAAATAAGAATATATATATATATATATATATATATATATATATATATATGTGTGTGTGTGTGTGTGTGTGTGTGTGTGTGTGTGTGTGTGTGTATAATTATATGTAGGCTATAGATAGTCACCTATGATAATAAAAACTTATAATAATGTTAGGTTTTCTACGTATGTAGAGATATATTTCAAATGCCAAATATACTTTAAACCTTTCAAAGACCTACAGAATATGACATTTAAAATAATTTATTAGAGTTTTTTTATTGCACAGCTGCTCCAGGGAACACCAATTTTGTCAGAGTGTTATATATGCATTGAGGAAACTCATTATAGAGTTTTCATTCAACATGGCAGATAATAGTCATTTGGCAAGAAATTTCTTTTTCCTGGACTGTTTGACTGAATGCTGTATAACCTGGACATGCAAAACCAACAGGAAAGTGGCTGCTGAATTTGGCAAAACAAAATGGGATAGTCCTTCAGGATTCTTCATGTAAGAGTCTGCTAGATATTCTGCAGAACTCAAGTAAAGTGACTGACAAACTGCCAATACAGGTGGACAGTTTAAAAATTCGTGCTTCACTGAGAAGTATGCCAACACACAATGGCCTGTGGGCTAAACAGAGATGCCCCAACATTATAAAAGAACTTTGGTTACTGTCCAGGCATCTAGATGTCTCATTCATTTATGGACATTATATGTTAATCTTTGAGGTCTTTGATTCATTTGAAGGCAGATAGTTATGTTTATGGATTTCTTTAGTTATGATAAGTGATAAGTTACATGTGGAACTTTAGACTCAAAAAGATACGATATAGAATTTTTTCTTTATTTTGCCAAAGTTTGCCAAAATTAATCTACTCAACATTATTAGTTAAAGTTCTTCCGGGATAAGTGTTTTTATATATAATTTTACTTGTTAAAGTTAAAACTTTAGTTTTTATTTAAACAGAAAAGAGGAAATGATGGGAATATCATATATATGTATATATATATATATATATATATATATATATATATATATATGCTTGTCTTATTGATTGGCAAATAAAACACTGTTTGGTCGATAGCCAGGCAGAAAGCATAGGCAGAAGAACTGCCAGGCCCTGAGAAGGCTGGGTTAGGAAGGCAGATTGAGGTGCCATGGAAAGTGATACCATATAATGACGGGGAAGATAGGATGCACCTGGCATTCTTTTGTAAGATAACATCTTGTAGGAATACATAGGTAAGTAGTTATTGGTTAAAATTAAGAGAGAACCAGCCAGTAAGAAGCCCTTGTCTTCAGCCAACATTTTTATAGCTAATATAGTGTATGTGTGCTTCTTAGGGGCTGAAGGGTGGTGGGACCTGGAGGCATCACGTGGGAGGACAGAAACCTCCATCTTCAATAACTAAGCACAAAATCTCAATTCTGAAATCTATGCACCAATTTTAAGGCACTCACATTCATGAAAGAAATGCTCCCAAAACTCAAAGCTCATATAAAACCTAACACACTCCTGAGATGAATATGAATATGAAGTGACCGACTTCATCTTTTAACTAATTTTGGTTTGAAGTCTAAAATGTTAGATATTAGGATAGCTATGCCTGCTTGCTTCTTATTTCCATTTGATTGGAAAATCTTTTCCCAACCCTTTACCCTGAGGTAATGTCTATCTTTGAATCTAAGGTGTGTTTCTTGTATGCAGCAGAAAGATGGATTCTGTCTTTGCATCCATTCTGTTAGCCTGTGTCTTTTTATAGGTGAGTTAAGACCATTAATATTGAGGGTGAGTAAGAAAAATTGATAGTTGATGTTTGTTTGATTTAGGTTTGTTGTTGGCAGTGGTATTGTGAATACATTTGTTCTGCTTCACCCTTGGTTTCTGGTATAGTTGGATTATCTGTTGCCTACATTTTTGTGGACGTACTTACCTTCCTTGGGTTGGAGTTTTCCTTCCAATACTTTCTGTAAGGCTGGATTTGTAGATACATATTGGGAAAATCTGGTTTTGTCATTAAATATCTTGTTGTCTCCATCTATATTGATTGAGAGTTTTGCTGGACATAGTAGTGTAGGCTGGCATCTGTGTTCTCTTAATATTTTAGAACATCTATCCAGGACCTTCTGGCCTTGAGGGTTTCCATGGAGAAGTCAGGTGTAATTTTGATAGGTCTGCCTTTATATGTTACCTGTCCTTTTTCCTTTACTGCTCTTAATATTCTTTCTTTATTCTGTATGCTAGGTGTTTTGATTATTATTTGTCGAGGGGTCTTTTTTCTTTGGTCCAGCCTATTTGGGGTTCGGTATGCTTCTTGTATTTTCATGGGCATGTCCTTTTTCAGATTTCAAAAGCTTTCCTCAATGATTTTGTTGAATATGGGAGGGGAGGGAGTTTAGAGTGCATGTGAGAGGCAGTGACGGTAAAAGGGATGGAAGGAGGGAGGGAGGGCTAGGGGGAGGGAGGGAAGGAAGGAGAGGGAACTGGGTTCGACATGTAAAATAATAAATTAAATTAAAAATATGCTTCGACTCCAAAATTTAAGTTGAAGTACAAGTTACTGGGGAATAGGATTTCTATTTTTGTTTCCACAGAAAATGAAAAGATGTGGATTCCTTCCCGACTAATGTGGTTTGATCACGCCAGACCGCCTGAAACAGAGTACAAGCTATTCCTACATTCAAAACAGCTGGACAAAACAGCCCTACAGATTACAACCAGGATATCTGAATCTTCTTCGAATCCCCGCAAGACAGTGCCCCTTACCAGCAGGAAGTAGTTTGGAAAGAACGTCGCCAAAATTCCCAAATATTGTGTATAAATATTTGTTTTCATTTAATTGGACTTTGTTATATAAAATTAAATTAAAAAAAAAACCTAACACACTCACAGTGGAAGACTTTAACACCCAACTCTGACCACTAGACAGGACCACCAGTGAGAAACATAACAAAGAAACAAAAGAACTAACAGAAGTTATGTCAAAATTGGGTTTAACAGACATCTACAGAACATTCCATCCAAGCACAAAAGAATATGCATTCTTTTCTGCTCCACATGGAACCTTCTCTAAAATCAACCATATATTTGACAACATAACAAACCTCAACAGATACAAAAGAAATTGGAATAGTCCCCTGTATATTATCAAACATGATTAAAGTTGAAATTCAACAAGAAAAATTGCAGAAACTGTACAACCTATAACCATAAATGAGATAGAAGCAGTGATCAAAAGCCTCACCAAAAAAAAAAACAAAAAACAAAAACAAAAAAAAAAAAAAAAGCCTAAGGCCCGATAGCTTTAGTGCAGAATTCAACCAGAAATTCAAGGAAGACCTAAGACAAATACTCCTTAATTTATTACACGCAAAGGAAACAGAAGTTTCATTACCAAACTCTTTTTTATGAGGCCACAATTTCCTTGGTACCCAAGCCACACAAAAGCATAATTAAAAATCAAAATTACTGACCAATATCCTTCATGAACATTGATGCAAAAATAATCAATAAAATACTTGAAAACTGTTTTCAAGAACACATCAGAGAAATCATCCACCATGACCAAGTAGGCTTCATCCCTGTGTTGAAGTGATGGTTCAATGTATGTAAATCTATCAATGTGATCCATCACATAAACAGACTGAAAAAGAAAAACCATATGATCATCCCCCTATATGCAGAAAAACCCTTCATCAAAATTCAACACACTTTAATGATAAAGGTCTTGGAGAGATCAGGATAACAGGAACATACATCAACATAATAAGAAGAAAATACAGTAAGCCAATAGCCAACATAAAAGTGAATGTAAAGAAGCTTAAGGTGATTCCTATAAAACCAGGATCAGGACAAGTCTGCCCTCTCTCTCCATATCTCTTCAATATCATACTTGAAGATATAGCTAAAGATATAAGACAACAAAATGAGATCAAGGGGATCCAAATTGGAAAAGAAGAACTCAAACTCTCACTATTTGCAGATGAAATGATAGTTTACATATGCGATCCAAAAAACTCTACCAGGGAATATCTACTGCTAAAAAAACTCCTTCAGAAAAACTAGCAGGATACAAGATAACTAAAAAAAAAAAAAAATCAGTAGCCCTATATATACGGATGGCAATGAGGCTGAGAAAGAATTCAGAGAAACATCTAACTTTAAAATAGCCACAAACAACAAAGTATCTTAGGGTAAAGCTTACCAAACAAGTGGAAGACATATATAGCAAGAAGTTTGTGTCTTTAAAGAAAGAAATTACAGAAGATACTCGAAAATGAAAAGATCTCCCATGCTCTAGGATAGAAAGGATCAGCATAGTAAAAATGGCAATCTTGCCAAAAGCAATCTACATATTCAATGCAATCCCCATTAAAAAACCATTACAATTGTTCAGTGACCTTGAAAGGATAATAATCTACTTTATAAGGAAAAGCAAAAGACTAAAAATATACAAAAAAACCTTGTACAATAAAGGAACTCCAGGAGTCATCACAGTCCCCGAATTTAAACTGTACTATACAGAGCCACATTTTGTAAACAGCCTGGTATTGCCACAAAACAATTGGAATTAAAACTGAAATCCTGACATTAACCCACAATGTGATGAATATCTGATTTTTTTCTTGACATCACTAAAAGCATACAATGGGAGGATGAAAGCATCTTCAACAATTTGTGCTGGCACATCTGGATGATGGTGTGTATTAGACTGCAGATTGACCCATGTCTATGGCCATGCACAACACTCAGGGCCAAATGGATCAAAGATATCAACATTAATCCAACCACACTGAACCTCTTAGAAAAGATTGTGGGTGGTACCCTTGAACAAATTGGTACAGGAGACTTCTACCTGAACATAATTCCAGTAGCAGAGACATTGAGATATACAATTAATAAATGGGACCTTCTGAAACTGAGAAGCTTCTGTAAGGCATAGGACAGAGTTGACATAACCAAATGGCAGCCCACACACTGGGAAAAGATATTCACCAATCCTACATCTGACAGAATGCTGATCTCTGAAATATACAAAGAACTCAAGAAACTAGTCACCAAAATACCAAATAATCTTATGAAACATGGGGTGGAGAACTGAATAGAAAATTCTCAATAGAGTAAATCAATAAGGCTGAAAGACATTAAAGAAAGTTCTTAACATCCTTAGCTATCAGGGGAATGGAAATCAAGAAAGCTCTGAGATACTATCATACTCCTGCCAAAATGGCTAAATTTAGAAACACCAATAACAGCTTATGCTGGAGAGGATGTGGAGAAAGGGGAACCCTCCTCCACTGCTGATGGTGGGAGTGCAAACTTGTACAGCCATTTGGAGGTCAGTATGTTGTTTTCTCATGAAACTGGGGACCAGTCTACTACAGGAACTTGTAATCCTCTTCTTAGCCATATAACCAAATGATCCACAATGACATATGTTCAACTATATTCCTAGAAGCATTATTTGTAAAATCAAGTACCTGGAAGCAACTGAGATGACCCTTAACTGAAGAATGGATAAAGAAGATGTGGCACATCTACTCAATGAAATACTACTCGACAGGAAAAAAAACCTCAACGGAATCTTGAAATTTTCATGCCAATGGATGGAACTTGCTTGAATCAAACTAAATGAGATAACTCACTACTGAAAGTGGAACATGGCATGTACTCACTCATATATGGATTTTAGACATAGAACAAAGGATCATCACACTATAATTCACACCACCAGAGAAACTAAGATCCAAGTAGGACTCTAAGAGATTCACCTAAGGTCCTCCACAGAAGGGGAAAGGGACAAGATCTCCTGAGCATATTGGGAGTTGTAGGGGTGCAGTGACTGGAGAAGAAGCTCAGAGAAAGAGAAGGGGAGGAGAGGAAAGCACCTGGGACTAGGGAGATTGAGTTGGGGGAGGAATAGATGAGAGAAGACAGACAGACAGAGGGGGTGAGAGAGACAATAAAAGAGGTAGCTTTGATAGGTTTGATGAGAAAACTGAACCTAGAGAAATGTCCAGAGATCTACAAGTCTGATCTCAACTAACAATTTGTGCACCAGTGGAAAGGCTACCCTAAATGTCCTTCCCTGATAATGAGATTGAGAACTAACTTGTCTAGCATCATGGAGCCCTCATATAGTAGCTGATGGAAGTAGAAGCAAACACCCACTACTATACCGTTAGCCGAATTGGATCCAGATGCAGAGAGGGAGGACAGAAGCAGACTACAGAAACATGTAGAGACAGCTGACCTGAACAAGGAGGAGCTAATGCACCCCCTGACTGGTACCTGGAAATCCAGCATTGTATTAATTCAGACCCCTTGAATATGGGTCTCAGTTAGAAGGCCTGGGATGTCTAAGGGACCTTGGACAATGGAACCTGGATGTACAAAAAGGACTTTTGGAGCACATACCCCATGGAGGGATACTCCAGTAATATAGAGGTAGGAGGAAAGGCCTACTCTGTACTCTAAATGATTTGACATTTTAGATGAACCCTTCTGGAAGGCATCACCCTACACGTGAATTGGGGGGAGAGAGGGGAGGATAGTTTGGCGCATGGGAGAGTGGAAAGAGGTAGTTGGGGAGGAGAGGGAATTGGAAACAATATGTAAATTAAAAATTAAAAGAATTTAACAAAATCCTATCATGGATATGTTGTATCTAATGTAGTAGTAGTCCTAGATATCATTTATGTGCATCTGAAGCAGTACTGGATATCATGCATCTGAATAGGAGGACAACCTGAATATGTGGTACCTGAATGTGAAGAACTATTATATATCATATACCTGCATGGGCTTCACTATGCATGCATGGGGCAAAATCCTAGCTGTCATATATTGTCATGATAAACATTCCAGGATATCATGGATCTATGTGGTAATAAGTCTTATGTATCATGTTAAGAGATGGCATGCACATGGGTAGCAAGCATGGGTAGATGTGCTTATTGCTATGCACTAACATAAGACAAAGTTCTGTATATCCAATATTCACAAGGAAAGCTGTCCTTGATGTCCTGGACTCACACGGGAAACATTCCTGAGTATCATTTACCATCATTTCTTATTCATCACAGGTAAAATCCATGAAGATAAAGTGTCAATTCTGAACATCAATGGCCCCAATAAAAAGGCACCCACATTTGTTTTTTTAATTTATTTTATATAACAAAGTCTAATTAAATGAAAACAAACATTTATACAAAATATTTGGGAATTTGGGTGTCGTTCTTTCCAAAATACTTCGTGCTAGTAAGGGGCGCTGTCATGAGGGATTCAAAGAAGATTCAGAAATCCTGGCTGTAGCCTGTAAAACTGCTTTGTCCAGCTGTTTTGAATGTAGGATCAACTTGTACTCTGTTTCAGGCGTTCTGGCATGATCAAACCACATTAGTCTGGAAGGGATCCACATCTTTTCATTTTCTGTGGAAACAAGAATAGAAATCCTTTTCCCCAGTAACTTGTCCTTCAACATAAATTTTGGAGTCCAATCATTTTTTTTTTAAATTTAATTTATTATTTTACATGTCGATCCCAGTTCCCTCACCCTCCCTCCTTCCCTCCCTCCCTTCTTCCCTCCCTCCCTCCTTCCCTCCCTCCCTCCTTCCTTCCCTTTTACCCTCTCTGCCCTCTCACATGCACTTTAACCACCCTCCTCTCCCATCCCCCCACCCCAATTCCATATGTAGGGGAATGCCATCCAGTAGGGGTCATGTAGATCTGACAGGTCATATGAATTATGGACTAGGGCTTCTCTCCTGTCTCTAGATTAAGGCAGTTATCCCTCCATGGGGGATGTGTTCGCAAGGTCCTTTTGTGCACCAGGGATACATCCTGGCTCCACTGTCTGAGGTCCCTTAAATTGCTCAGTCCTGGTTGAGACCAATAGTCAGGGAGGCCTGAATCAGTCCCATGCTGGCTTCCCAGCTATCAGTCTGGTCACCCACATTTGTAAAGGAAACATCACTAAGCTGCCTCTACAGGGAACTTCCTGAAGTTACTCTGAGCACTCTAGACCTGCCAATCCATGTGGGACAACATGTAATTTCCACTTGCCTGTGCTCTGAACCCTACCACAGGTCCCCTACTGGAGCTCCGGGCACCTCCCAGAGATAAACCTATCCACATGGGGCTACTCTGAGTTCCTTCAGGCTGGATCCTTGACACCCATAGCAGGGCCTCTGCTAAAGAGGCCTCAGCTGGCGAGTGCCAAGCTCCAGTTAGATCTGCCTATCTCTGTGGAAACATCCTGATTATCAGCCCAATCTTTGACTCCCACCACCTTTGACCCCCTTCACCAGGCCTTGGCTAGAGGTGAGTCTGGGTCCAATTCAGGTGTAAACTCCCTCCCCCACTCTTCCCCAGAAACGACCTGGATTGCCTCCATATCTCACTGCCCCTGTGTCCTGTCCATATCGAGGGCACTTTCGGAGTTCTCATACACACCCACCTACCCTCACCAGTGTCTGCTCTCCCCCTACCCTGTGCCCTACCCTGCCCACTGTCCCACCACTCTGGTTGAGCACTGGAACAGAGGGTGGAGCCAACAATCCTGCCAGCTTTGGGGCCCTTCCTGGAGCTGCTGTGAGCACAATAGACCTGCACATCTATGTGGGACCACCGTTACTTTCCAACTTCCTGGTCTCTGACCCCACAGCCGGTCCTCTAATGGTGGTCAGGGTGCCTCCTTGAGATCAGCCTATCCCCATGGGGCCAATCTGAGATCCTGCAGACTGGATCCTTGACCCCCATCACAGGGCCTCTGCCAAAGAGGCCACAGCTGGAGAGTGCCAGGCCCAGGCTAGATCTGCCTATCAGACTAAGGAACATTGTGAGTCACAGCCTTCAAGAACTTGGATTCCCATGACCAGTCTTCTGCTGGAGGCTGATTTTTGAACCCCATCACCAGGCCCTGCCTCTGGAGATAACTCATAGAGAGCTTGGACCACCCAGAGCTACAGACATCGAACCTGTGACCCAACTAAGCCCACCTGGGGAGTACCATAGCTACAGGGAGAGACCCTTTAAACACATACTTGAGGAAGCTTTGGGGAGATGGCAATATAAGGAAGGACCAAACAATAGAAAGGTGAGTATAACATCACCAGAATCTAGGAACTCTACACCAACTAGACATTAACACCCCAAAGCAGATGAAGCAGAAGGGAATGACATAAAATATATCATCATAAAAATCATAGAATACTTCAAAGAAGATGTGAGAAAATCCCTTACAGAAATGGAAGAAAAAAATGAACAAAAAATTGGAAGACATTAAGAAATTTATGAAAGACAGTACAGAAAGCCATGAAAAGCAATGAAACAGGTGAAGGAAACAGTTCAAGACTTAAGAACTGAAATAGAGACAATAAAGAAAACACAAACGAAAGTCATGCTGGAAATAGAAAAACTGGGCAAATGATCGGGAACTACAGATGCAAGCACAACCAAAAGAATTCAAAGGTGGAAAAGAGAATCTTAGGCATGAAAGACAAACTAGAGGAAATAGATTCATGGACCACAGAAAATCATAAATCCAACAAATCCTTAAAACAAAACATCCAGTAAATGTGGGACACCATGAAAAGGCCAAACCTAAGAATAATCGGCAGAGAATAAGGCAAAGAGGCCCGCCTCAAAAGTGCAGAAAATATATTTAACAAAATCGTTGAGGAAAATTTTCCCAATCTGAAGAATGACATGACCACGAAAGTACAAAAAGCATACTGAACACCAAATAGAATGAACCAAAGATAAAAGACCACTCAACATATAATAATCAACACACCTAACATACAGAATAAAGAAAGAATATTAAGAGCAGCGAAGGAAAAAAGACTATTAACATATAAAGGAAGAACTATAAAAAATACACCTGACTTCTCCATGGAAACGCTCAAGGCCAGAACCTCCTGGATAGATGTTCTACAACTACTAAGAGTCCACGGATGCCAGCCCAGGCTACTATACCCAGGATAACTCTAAATAACTATAGATGGAGAAAAGAAGATATTTAATGACAATTTCAGATTTTCAGAATACAAATGTAAAAATCCCGCCCTAAAGTGCTGGAAAGAAACCTCCAACCCAAAGAAGTAAACTATGATCACAAAGATATAGGCAATAGATAATCCCACTTAACCAGGACCCAAGTGTAAAGCAGGACAAATATATTCACAATACCACTACCAACAACAAATCTAAAACAAATAAACACAATCAATGGTCCTTACTCTCCCACAACACTACTGGTCTTAATTCACCTATAAAAAATACACAGGCTAACAGTATGTATTTGAAGAGAGAATCCATCCTTCTCCTGCATACAAGAAACACATCTAAGCTTGAAAGATAGATATTACCTCAGGGTAAAGGATTGGGAAAAGATCTTCCAATCAAATGGACCCAAGAAGCAAGCAGGTGTGGCTATCCTAATATCTAACAAGTTAGATTTAAAGCCAAAATTAATCAAAAGAGATGAAGATGATCATTTCCTATTCATCATAGGAGAAATACATCAAACAAGGTCTCAATTCTGAACATCTATGCCCCAAATACAAAGGGACACAAATTCATAAATAAAATGCTACTATAACAAAAACCTCACATAAAACCTCACACACTTAAAGTAGGAGACTTCAACACACCACTCTTACCACGAGACAGGACCACCAATCAGAAACTCAAAAATGAAACAAAAGAACTAATAGAAGTTATGTCTCAACTGTGTTAACAGACATCTATAGAACATTCCATCCAAACCAAAAGAATATACCTTCTTCTCTGCTCCACATGGAACCTTCTCTAAAATGGATCATATACTAGGTAGCATAACAAACCTCAACAGGTACAAGAGAATTGCAATAGTCCCCTGAGTCTTATCAGACCACCATGATTTAAAATTGGAATTCAACAACAACACAAATCGTAGAAACTCATGGAAACTGAAAAATGCCCAATAGCACCACACTTGGGTCAAATAAGAAATAAAGAAAGAAATTAAGGACTTTCTAAAATTCAATGAGAATGAGGACCCAACATACCCAAACATATGGGACACAGTGAAAGCAGTTTTATTGGAGGAAGTTCATTGCACTACGTGCCCATATGAAGAAACAGAGGATATTCATATTAGAGAATTAACAGCCCAACCTAAAGACTTAGAATAAAAACTTCCAAACTTACCCCGGAGCTGTAGAGTCCAGGAAATAATCAATACAATAGAAACCAGGAAAAAATCCAAAAAATTAATGCAACAAAGAATTGTTTTTTCAAAAAAATCATCAAGATAGGCACACCCTTGTCCAAACTAATGAAAAAGCAGAGAGAGAACAGGCAAATTAACAACATCATAAACGAAAAGGGGGATACAACAACAGACAAAGAAGAAATCCAGAGAATTTTCAGGTCATGCTTTGAAAACCTGTACTCCACAACATTTGAAAATCAAAGGGTTTGGAAAAATTTCTGCAAAAGTATCACTTACTAAAATTAAATCATGAACAGAGAAACAAGTTAATAGATCTATACCCCCAACAAAATAGAAGCAGTCATCAAAAGCCTTCCAACCAAAAAAAGCCCAGGGTCAGATGGCTTCAGTACAGAATTCTACCAGTAATTCAAGGAAAAGCTAATACCAATACTCTTCAAATTGTTCCACACAATAGAAATAAAAGATTTATTACCAAACACAGTAAATGAGGCCACAATCACCTTGTTACTCAAGCCACACAAAAACATAACTAAGAAAGAAAATGACAGACCATTTTCCCTGATGAACATTGATGCAAAAATACGCAATAAAATACTGGCAAACTAAATCCAAGAACACATCAGAGAAATCATCCAATATGACCAAATAGGCTTCATTCCTGGGTTCCAGGGATGGTTTATCATATGAAATTCTATCAGTGAGTTCTACCATATAAAGACACTGAAAAAGAAAAACTATATGATCATGTCCCTAGATTCTGAAAAAGCTTCAACATAGTTCAACACTCTTTCATGATAAAGGTCTTGGAGAGATCAGGGATAACAAGAACATACCTTAACATAAGTAGAGCAATATAACCCACAGCCAACATCAAACTGAATGGAGAGAAGGTTAAAGTGATCCCTTAAAAATCAAGTACAAGACAAGGCTGCATCTCTTACAGTATCTCTTCAATATCATATTTGAATTTATAGCTAAAGCTATAACACAAAAAAAAAAAAAAAAAGGACACCAAGGGGATCTAAACTGAAAAAGAAGTAGTCAAACTGTCTCTATTTGCAGATATATGATAGTTTACATAAGTGACCCCAGAAACTCTATCAGGGAACTCCTACAGCTGGTAAACACCTTCAGCAAAGTAGTAGGATACAAGATAAACTGAAAAAGAAAAATCAGTAGCCCAAATTTTTTCAGAAGAAAAAGGGGCTGAAAAAGAAAATAGAGAAAGATCACCCTTTACAATAGCCACAAACAACATAAATTATCTGGGGGTAAAGCTTACCAATCAAGTGAAATACCTATATAATAAGAACTTAGTGTCTTTAAATAAAGAAATTAAAGATGATACCAGAAAATGGAAAGATCTCCCATGCTCTTGGTGAGGTAGAATAAACATAGTAAAAATGGCAATCTTGCAAAAAGCAATCTATCTACAGATTCAATGTAATCCCCACGAAAGTCCCAGCACAATTCTTTACTGACCATGAAATGATAATACTCAACTTTATATGGCAAACAAAAGACCCAGGATAGCCAAAACAATCCTGTAAAATAAAAGGACTTCAGGAGGCATCATCATCCCTGACTTTTAAGATCTACTACAGAGCTATGTTCCTGATAACATCCTGGAATTAGTACAAAATTTGACAGGTAGACCAATGGACTCGAATTGAAAACTCTGATGTTAACCCACACACCTTTGAACACCTGGTTTTTGATAAAACAGCTAAAATTATACAATGGGAGGAGAAAGCATCGTCAACAAATGGTGTTGGCACCATTTTATGATGGTTTGTAGAAGTCTGCAAATAGACTCAAGTCTATCACCATGCAAAAAATTCAAGTTCAAATGGATCAAAGACCTCAACATCAATCCAGACACACTAAACCTCTTAGAAGAGAAAGTATGAGGTACCCTTGAGCAAATTGTTATAAGATACTGCTTCCTTAACATTATTCCACTAGAACAAACACTGAGATATGCAATTAATAAATGGGACCTCATCCAATTTAGAAGCTTCTGTAAGGCAAAGGACACAGTGGACAAGACCAAACGGCAGCCCACAGCCTGGAAAAAAGATTTTCATCAATCTTACATCTGACAAAAGGCTGATCTCCAAAATGTACAAAAAAACTCAAGAAACTAGTCAAGAAAACCAACAAATAACCCTATTAAAATTGGGTACAGATCTGAAGAGAGAATTCTAAATAGAGGAAATCAAAAAGGCCAAAAGACACTGAAGTAAGTGCTCAACATCGTTAGCTATCACGGATATGCAAATCAAAACAACTTTTAGATACTATCTTACTTCTGCCAGAATGGCTAAAATTAGAAACACCAGTGACAATTCATGGTGGAGAGGATGTGGAGAAAGGGGAACACTCGTCTACTGCTGGTGGGTGTGCAAATTTGTGCAGCCATTTTGGAAATGAGTATGGTGGTTCCTCAGGAAAATGGGAATTAGTTTACCACAGGACCTGGTAAACCCCCTTTTAGGCATGTACCCAAATTATCTACATCCATGCAGCAAAGACATGTGCTCAACATCTTCATAGTATCATTATTTGTAATAACAACATCTTGAAGCAAGCTAAATGACCCTTAACTGAAGAATGGATAAAGAAAATGTGGCACATCTACACAACGGAATGCTTCTCTACAGAAAAAAAAAATTATGGAATCTTGAAAGTCACAGGCAAGTGGATGGAACTTGAAACTTGAAGAAACCAACCTAAATGAGGTAAAACACTCACAAAAAGAGGAACATTGTACGTACTCGTTCATATATGGTTTTTAGACTTAGACTAAATGATCACCAGCCTATAATTCACATAGCCAGAGGAACTAGGATACAAGGTGTATTCTAAAAGATTCATATAAGGTCTCTCACAGAAGGGGGAAGGGACAAATCCCCATGAGTACATGGAAATTTGGGTCGCAGTGAATGGAGAGGGATCTAAGAGAAAGAGGAGAGGAGAGTAAAGCACATGCAACTAGGAGGATTGAGTCATTGTAGGAATAGAAGACAGAAGAGAGAGAGAGAGAGAGAGAGAGAGAGAGAGAACATAAAAGAGGGAGCCATTATTGGTTTGAAGAGAAAAATGAACATAAAGTAATATCTAGAGACCTACAAGGCTGACTCTAACTAACAATTTGAACAACAGTGGAAAGGCTACCATAAATGTCTTTCCTTCATAATGAGATCAACAACTAACTTATCCAACATCATGGAGCCTTCTTATAGTACCTGTTGGAAAGAGAGGGAAACACCCATAACTGAATACTGAGTCAAAATAGAAACCAGATGCAGAGAGAGAGACAAAACCAGGTTGCAGAAATACATAGAGACAGCTGACCGGAACAAGGAGGATCTAAGGGGCCCTTCAACCCAATACCTGGGAATCCAACATGTGACTGACTCAGATCAAGTGGACATGGTTCTTAGCTAGAAGGCCTGAGCAGTCTAAGGGACCTCAGACAGTAGAACCAGGATGTTTCCTGGTTCACAAAAGGACCTTGCAGACACATCCCCCATGGAGGGATACTCCCTTAATCTAGAGAAAGGAGAAAAGTCCTAGTCCCTACTTCAAATGAGTTGTCAGATTTACATGACCCCACTTGGACAGAGTACCTGGATGGAGGGTGGGACGGAGGGGAAATCAGCGTTCCTATGTTGGGGGAAGAAGGGAAGTGGGAGGGAGGAGAGGAACTGCAATTGACATGTAAAATAAAAATAAGTAAATTAAAAAGAGAAACATCACTAAAATTCAAATTGAACATAATATACCCACACTTATAATGGGAGACCTCAACACCTCCCTATCACCAAGGGAGACTTCCAGAGAGAAAATTAACAAAGAAAGAAAGAAACCAATAAATGTTATGACCTAATTTAATTTAAAAATCATCTATAGTACATTCCACCCTATCACAAATGAATATACCTTCTTCCTGGCACCACATGGAACCTTCATGGCAACAAAACAAACCTCAACAGATACAAATAATTGGGATAGTCCCCTGTATTTTATCAGATCACCATAGTTTGTAGTCACAATTAACAACCCAAATTGCAGAAACCCTACAAACTCATGGAAATTGAACAATGATCAGATTCATCAGTCCTGAGTCAAGGAAGAAACAAAGAAAGAAATCAAGGTTTTCCTAAAATTCAATGAAAATCATGAAAATACTCATGGATAATTATGGGATACTTTAAAGCAGTGCTAAGAGGGAAGTTCATAGCACTAAGTGCCCACATGAAGAATCTGGAGAATAGTCACACTAAAGAATCAACAGCACACCTGAAAGCTCTAGAACAACAAGGACCAAACTCACCCAGGAGGAGTAGAAGCCTGGACGTAACCAAATTGAGGGTTGTAATTAATAAAGAATAAACTAGGAAAGCATTGCACAGAATCAATATAGTGATGGGTGGGTTCTTTGAGACAATCAAATATAAACATACCTTTACCCAAACTAAACAAAAGATAGAGAGATAACATGCAAATTAACAAAATCAGAAATGAAAAGGGGACATAACAATAGACCCTAAGGGAATCCTGAGACTGTTCAGGTAATAATTTCAAAATCTGTACTTCAAAAAAAAAAAAAATGGAAAATTTAAAGGAAATGGACAATTTTCTGGATAGCTATCACTTACTAAAATTAAATCAAGAACAGATGAGGAATAGAAATAGGCCTGTAACATTAAATGAAATAGTAGTACTCATTAAAATTCTCCCAACTCCCCCCCCCCAAAAAAAAATAAAAAAGCACAGAGCCAGTGCGGAATTCTTCCTAAAATTCAAAGAAGAACTAATAACAATACTACTCAAGTTGTTCCACAAAATAGAATCAGAAGGTTCATTGACAATCTCTTTTTATGAGGTTACATTACTTTGGTACCAAACCACACAAAGACACAAGAGAGAACTACAGACCAATATCCCTCACAAACTTTGATGAAAATTGAAAGTTCCATGTGTGGTCACTAGATGACAGTATCTCATTTTAAGTTAGGACATTTTCATTCTTTTCTTTTTCGGCAAAAGCAGTGGTAGCAATGACACAATAGGCAACATTTATCACGGAAATGTAGATTGTGACTCACAGTGTGTTTTATTACTTTTAATATGGGACAATTACTCAGGAAAGATTACAGATGTTAAATTCAAGTAGAGAAATTTCAAAGAGAAGGAAGGAATTTTGTAAACCTAAAAGCTCTCCATGCAGCGGCCCCTTCTATTGGGGAGTATCTGAGAGACAGCTGGTTCTGTCAGGACTGGAAGAACTGAGTCCCACAGCTGAGGTCTATGTTGATGCCCATCTTCTAACGGTTCCACAAAGGCCACATGAACCCTGGAGTCTAGGCTGCATTCTATGGTTCAAGGCAAATGGTGCCATCATATCCAATCTGATCTGAGTCCATAGCTACCCCTCAGAACAAGGATGACAACCAGGCTGAGCTGTTGCCTGAGGCCCATGTGTGGGTCCATAGCCCAGATTCATAGGAAGTTTGTGTTGAACTCTGTGGCATAGTTTGTCATTAGTTTTCATACAGAAGCAAGGAAATTGGTCCAGAGCCTGCATAAATCTATGGATGGCCAGTGATACCACCTGGGTTCAGGGTGTCATATTGTCCTGGTTCCTGGTCCTGTTGTAGCCAGGGTCCAAATTGACATATATGGTTCCAGTTGCCAGAGAGCACCATGAAGAAGCCCCAGTTTAAATCAGCAACCTGAGTCCTGGTTGGAGTCAGAGGACCAGGATGGTCCCTGACCACAGTGTTCTGCACTCAATGACATGATTACATCTGGGCCCTAATCTGTTGCTGAAGGCCTTGTCAGGGTCCATGGCTCAGCTGGAATGGTGCTGATGTCTGATGTTCATGTTACTATCAAAGGCCTAGCAGACGCTCTAGTTCAAGGGCCAAGTTAGCATCTTGGCCATACTGAATGTAGGGTCAATAGTAACATCCAAACCCAGCTGCTGACAAGGACCACGTTGTTGTCCATGCTCTTACTAAGACTGAGGTCTGAGATGAAGTATGGATACTGCATTGTCACTAATGGGCCAATAGGCCCAGGGTTGGAGCAGCAACCAGAGACTTGGTGGTGTTAAAAGGTGCAAGACTGCCAGAACCATTACCATCACAGTGACCATTCTTTCCAGACAGAGCCAGGATGTTGTCTAGGCCTAAGTTGCTGCCAGGGGCCAAAGTCTAGGTACACAATCAAACCATTACTGGGAATTTGTTGATGTCTGTGACCAGTGTCACCTCAGAAGGTCTTAGGAATCACGTTTTATGAAATCAGAGGTTTATATTGAGTCACATCCTTCAGTGCCCTGGGAAAGATTGCCTTGAAACTCTCTGCCAAGTAAAGCAAGAGAGTTGGTCCTGCTCTTGGGAAAGAGGGCTCCTTACCCCTCATCAATGATGAGGATGAACCTAACCTGAGGGAATTCATGTAGGAGATCTAACTCTATAGCCATAGCCCCAGTGGCTTCTTCTGATCTGTTTGACCAAAACTAGGCCTTGGGTTGCCTTACTCTAGCATCTGCCTAATCTACATCTTGCTGGAGCTTGTGAAGGGACTGGTTCCAGGTAATAGTACCCCCAAAATCTCCAAGAGTGCTTTGGTGAGAATATACCCCAGAAGATCCAGTGAGGATGGTTTACCAAAAACTATAGGTGTTGAAACAGACCAATGACTCATTGTCATTGAGCATTGGGCACTCAAGATTATAGAACTAATTGGTATACTATAAGTCACACTGAAGCCTTCAAGGTCATCAGGATAGATACAGAGGAGATAGAGATGTAGGAGGGAAGGAAAAGCTAAGATTATGCTGTTCATGGTATGTTTTTTGTTCTTTTTTGGTTTATTCGTGTGTGTGTGTGTGTGTGTTTGCTTTGGTTTGCTAACTTGCTTATTTCATTTTGTTTTATTAGTTAGGTGTCAGAGCAGGGATGAGGGGGATATGAGATACCAAGAGGTAAATAAAAATGAGGTGCATGATTTGAAACCTCCAATGATTCACTAAGGAAATTAAAAACACTAATCCATACTAATAAAATTATCAACATCCAGAGTATTGCTTGGTGTACTATATGTAACAGATGAATATTTTATTTTCATTTTTAAAATGAAGTTTTATTTGAATTAAAATAAAATTATTTTATATACCAATCCCAGTTCCCTCTCCCTCCCTTCTTCCCATTCCCCAAACATCTCCCCATCTTATTCCCCACGCATTCATTAAGAAAAATATGGTCTCCTATGTGGGGGATCATCAATTTCTGTCATATCACTTGGGGCAGGATCTAGGCCCATCCCCATGTATCTAGGATGAGTATGCCTGTATAGGGGGTGGGCACTCCAATCTCATTCACACACAAGGGATAAATACTGATTCCATTGCCAGTGACCCTATTGTCTGTCCAAGTCCCACAACTGACACACACAGTCAGAGGTCCTGGTTCAGTCTTATGCAGATGTCCCAGCTGTCAGACTGGGGTCTATGAGCTCCCACATGCTCAAGTTGGCTGTTTCTGTGCATTTCTCCTGCATGGTCTTGATGACTTTGCTCATCACACTTCCCACTATACAGCTGGATTCCAGGATTTTGGCTCAGGGTTTACATGTGTATCTCTGCTTCTGCTTGCATTAGTTACTAGATGAAGGTTCTGTGATGGCATTTAAGGTAGTAATCAATCTCAATATAGGGGATGGACATTTAATGTAGCCTTTCCACTATTGCTTAGTTCCTTAGTTCAGGGTCATTCTTATAGATTCCTGAGAGTTTTCCCAGTACCAGGTTTTTCATTAACCCTATAATCCCTCTATCAAGGTATCTCTTTCCTTGCTTTCCTTTTCAGGTTTTCCCTCAACTAGACCTTCCTATTCCTTCATGTTCTGCTCCCCCTCCCCTTCTAATCTCCTCTATCTCTTTGCTCTCTCTCCCTCCCTCATTTCCCCAAATTACACAGGAAATCTTGTCCCTTTTCCCTGGGAGCAGGGGTTCATGTATGTCTCTCTTAGGATCCTCTTGTTTCCTACCTTCTCTGGCAGTGTGGATTGTAAGCTGGTGACCCTTTGCTGTTTTTGTCATATCCACTTATGCATGAGTACATACCATGTTTGTCTTTTTGTGACTGGGATACCTCATACATGATGCCTTATTCTATTTCCATTCATTTGCCAGCAAATTTAGAGTCCATTGTTTTTTTTTTTTTTTTTTTTTTTTTTTTTGTTCCACTACGTTATACTCCATTGTGTAAGTGTACCAAATTTTCTTTATCCATTCTTTAGCTGTATTGCACAATATTTAAGAGATTTGGAAAGAATGAACAGCTTTGTCTTGTCCTGATATTAGTGGAATTGCATTTAGTTTGTCTCCATTTCCTTTGGTGTTGCCTGCTCCTTTTATTATGCTCAGGTATGTTTTTTTTTTTTATCCCTGATCTCTCCAAGAACTTTATAACAAAGGGATTTTGGATTTTGTCAAAGGGTTTTTTAGCATCTAATGGGATAATCCAGAGATTTTCTTTCTTTTTCAGTTTCTTTGTACGGTGGATTACATTGACAGATTTTTGAATGTTGAACCATCTCTGTATCTCTGGGATGAAGCCTACTTGGTCAGGGTGGATGATTTTTCTGATGTGTTCTTGGATTTGATTGGCAGTATTTTGTTGTGCATTTTCTCATCAATGTTCATGAGGGAGATTGTTCCGTTGAACTATTTCTTAATTGTGTCTTTGTGTAGTTTCGTTTCCAAGGTAATTGTAGTCTTGCAAAAAGTGTTTGGCAATGACACTTCTGTTTTTATTGTGTGGGACAATTTGAGGAGTATTGGTATTAGAACTTTTTTGATTTTGTATTCTTTCTTCCTTTTCTTTGTTGTGAGACTTGCCTGCTTCTATTTTATAAGGAATAACAGTTCTATTTAAATTGCATATCTGTTCTTGATTTAAGTGATAAACATTCAGAAAATTATACAATTTTGTGGAGTACAGATGTTACAATTATGACCCAATTATTCTCTGGTTTTCCTCAGTATCTATTGTTAGGTCTTACTTCTCCTTTCTGATTTTTTAAATTTTGATATTCTCTCTATACCTTTTGGCTAGTTTGGATAAAGTTTTGTCTGTCTTGTTAATTTTCTTGAATAACCAAGTATTAGCTTCATTGATTCATTGTATTGTTTTATTTGCTTCTAATTTATTGACTTCAAGCCCTACTCCTGGGAGAGTTTGCTTTGTTTTGTTCTAGAACTTGCAGGTGTGCTGTTATATTGCTATGCAATCAAGATTCAGTAGACTCTGCATAGGTTAAGTGTAGTTTATTTGGGAAGAATGCAGTTAAACAAGAAGTGGGTAACCCCGTAAGGTTCCAGCTACAAGGATTCACCCAGGCTTCATTCTGTGACCTGACCAGAAGGGAGCAAGAGAGAGAGAGAGAGAGAGAGAGAGAGAGAGAGAGAGAGAGAGAGCTGGAGTCTGGGACCCAGACCTACTCCTCCATTAGGTCATTACCTTTGACCATGACTAAATATTCTACAGGTGTAGGGAGGTGGATAGCTCACTACAGTTACTACATATATATATATATATATATATTTAACACAAAACTATGTACAAAGATAGCAAAAATCAAGTATGCTATACCAGAAAGAAAATGCAAGAACAAACACACAAGATCTATCTCTAGTGAAGCAACAAGAGCAAATTGCAAGAACTCCATATCCAATCCTAGCGTAAAGGCACAACAGAGATTACTATAGAGTTCTTCTAAGCTGGAAAGTTGAAGTCTGGTACCCAATATATCTATCTAGAAAGAGAGAACAAATTCAGTCAGTGTAATCTTCAGCCTCAGCAAAGGACTGAGAAGGAAGTTAACAAATCTATTGTAGGCAGGAAATGCAAGCAAGTGACTTCCAAAAGGTGCAGCAAAGACAGAAACAGGAGACTACCTGAACAGTCACCAGAGAGAGTCTCACAGCACCATAGTGGCAACCAGATTTGGCTAAGGCCTAGGGTGTCTGACTGACAAACACAGAAGCAGACTTTCTTAGCATCTAGTGAGATGTGCATATGATTTTTGTTTTCAGTTTGTTTATATGATGTATCACATTGACAGATTTTCATATGTTGAACCATCCCTGCATCCATGGGATGAAGTCTACTTAGTCATGGTGGATTTCTTTGATGTGTCCTTTGATTCATTTTGCCAGTATTTTATTGAGAATTTCTGTATCAATGTTAATGATGGATATTTTCTGTAGTTCTCTTTCTTAGTTGTGTCGTATGTGGTTTGGGTACCAAGGTAATTGTAGCCTCGTGAAAAGAGTTTGGCAATGAACCTTCTGATTCTATTGTAAGGGACCTTCTGATTATATTGTGTGCAGCAATTTGAGGAGTATTGGTATTACCTCTTCTTTGAATTTCTGGTAGAATTCTGCACTGAAGTCATCAGACCCTGGGCTTTTTTAATTGGGAAGGTTTTAATGACTGCTTAATTTTCATTAGGTGTTACAGGTCTATTTAAATTGTTTAGCTATTCTTGATTTAATTTTGGTAAGTGATATCTATCTAGGAAATCATCCATTTCCGAGGAATTTTTTAATTTCATTTTTATGGAGTATGGGTTTTCAAAGGATGACCTGAAAATTCTCTGGATTTGCTCAGTGTCTATTGTGATGTCCACATTTTCATTTCTGATTTTGAGCATTTTCATGTTCTCTCTGTGATTTTTTGTTTAGTGTGGATAATGGTTTGTCTATCTTGTTGATTTTCTCAATAAACCAAACCTGTGTTGCATTGATTATTTTATTGTTTTCCTAGTGTCTATTTTATTAATTTCAGCCCTCAAATTGATTATTTCCTGATGTCTTCTCCTTGGGGGTGAGTTTCCTTCTTTTAGTTCTTGGGTATTCAGTTGTGCTGTTAATTCCCTAATGTGACTATCCTCAGGATTTTTCATATGGGCACTTAGTACAATGAACTTTCCTCATAGCACTGCTTTCAAAGTGTCTTGTAATTTCCTGTATATTGTGTCTTCACTCTAGTTGAATTCTAGGAAATCTTTTCGTTCTTCCTTCCTTCCTTCCTTCCTTCCTTCCTTCCTTCCTTTCTTTCTTCCTTCCTTCCTTCCTTCCTTCCTTCCTTCCTTGACTCAGGAATATTGCAATAGCACATTGTTCAGTTACCATGAGTGTTTAGGGTTTCTGCAGTTTGTGTTGTTGTTGTACTTAAACTTTAAAGCATGTTGTTTTTATAAGATCCATGGAACTATTTCAATATTTTCATATCTGCTGAGGTTTCTTATGTAGCCTCGTAGGTGGTCAGTTTTAGAGAAGTTTCCATGTCGAGTAGAGAAGAAGGTATATTCTTTTGTGTTTGGATGGAATGTTCTATAGATGTCCGTTAAACCAAATTGGGACCTACCTTCTGTTGGTTCTTTTTGCTTCTTTGTTAAATGTCTGTCTGGTGGTCATGTTTAGTGGTGAGAGTGGGGTGTTAAACATCCCTACTATGAGTTGTGAGTTTTGATGTTGGGATTGAGTTTCAGTAGCATTTCTTTTAAGAATGTTGGTATCTCTGTATTTGAGTCATATATGTTCAGAATTGAGACATTGTGTTGATGTATTTCTCCTGTGATGAACATTAAATGACATTCTTCATCAATTTCAACTTATTTTTGTTTGAAGGCTAACTTGTTAGATATTTGGATAGCTACACCTGGTTGCTCCTTGGGTCCATTTGATTGGAAGATCTTTCTTCAACCCTGAGGTAATATCGGTGTTTGAATCTAAGATGTGTTTCTTGTATGCAACAGAAGGATGGATTCTGTCTTCATACCTTTTTGTCAGTCTGTGTCTTTTTATAGGCAAGAGAAATTAAGGACCATTATTAATTCTTGATTGTTATAGATTTGTTTTTGGTGATGCTATAGTGAGTATTTTTGCCGTGTTTTTTCATTTGGTCTCTGGTAAATTGGGATTATCCTTTGCCTATGTCTTTGTGAGTGTAGGTAGCTTGCTTGGGTTAGACTTTTCCTTCCAAAACTTTCTGTAGGGTTGCATTTATAAACATATATTTGTGAAAATCTGGATTTGTCATGAATAACTTGTTTTCTCCATATATAGTGATTGAGAGTTTTGCTGGTTATAGTAGCCTGGGCTGGCATTCTTGGACTTTTAATATTTGTAGAACATCTATCCAGGACCTTGTGGCCTTCAGAGTTTCCATGGAGAAATCAGGTGTAATTTTGATAGGTATGCATTTATATGTTGCCTGTCTTTTTCCTTTCCTACCTTTAATATTCTTTCTTTATTCTGTATGTCAGGTCTATTGATTATTATATGGTGAGGGGACTTATTTTTGGTGTAGTCTATTTGTTGTACACTTGTATTCTAGTATTCTTGTACTTTAATAGGCATGTCCTTTTTCAGATTAGGAGAGTTTTCTTCAATTATTTTTTCTGAATGTGTTTTCTGCCTCTTTGAGCTGAGATTCTTTGCCTTGTTCTATGCCTATTATTATTATGTGTTTATGATCACATCCACTCTCCAATACAGGCCCTTATCATTTATATGATGGCTGTTTAGGAACCAGACATTAAGTATAGCTAAGTGTCTAAGTGGAGAATTACCATCCCAGAGAATGCAGAAAGGTGAATTATATCATCCCTAGATAGCACAGTAATGAAACATAGATGGGATGTAGCTCAGGGTTGCAGCAATTGGCTAGAACACACATGATTCTCAGTCCTCTTCTTAGAATAACAACAAAAAAAGAAAGAAAGAAAAAAAAAGAAAAAAATGAGAAAATGAATCAGATAAGTTACATAGAAGAAAATAAAATAATTCCATTAATTCCCTTCTTCCTTTACTTCACTTCCATTTGAGCATTTGACTGATCAAGTAAAAGTAATAAAATCTAATTCCTCATGTTCTGGTTCTTTAGACCTTGAGATGACCTTGTGGGTAAAAAGCAATGCTGCCAAAGCCAAAGGCCTAAATCTTCTAGACTCACAATATTAGAAGGAGAGAACAATTCAAATCCCCATTTGTCCCCCGACGTCCATGTATGTACAATGGGAAGGATGCACCTGCTTACACAGAAACTGACAAATAAATAATTAATAATTTATAAAGAGTTCATTCAAATCATCAAGAGTTTATCTGTCCAGTCATTCACTGTTCTTCACAGTTTTTTATATCAATGAAAGAATTGCAAAGGTGGACTGTTCCTAGGACTCAGGAGACCATCGAAAAAGAAGAGGATATTCTTGTGTTTATGTGAACAATGAGGTCACATTTGAGGAATGTAAGCTATATAAGAGACAGTATTGTGAGGCAATTTACAAATAGTATCTCCTATTCTACACAATAATCCAGAAGCACACACCAAGGAAATCACAGGATTAAAGAATTATTGGAGCTGGTTTTGAAAAGTCATACATGCTCTAATGTGGATCTCTAGATGCTTGTGGAAACTGTTTCAAATAAGATGTTCAAGTGAACACTGAGAAGTGAAAACAATAAAGAAATTAAGTGCAATTGTTGGGATGGAATAACAGATTGGAAATGGGAAGTCAAAGCAGAAAATATGAAGGTCAACAAAGTTGTATTTTAGCTTAAACGAGCACTCCCTTGAGGTAATACCAAATACTACCAATAAAAAAATCACTTTTTTTATGCTAAATATGATCATGTCTCTATCTCCAAACTATAGGATTATAAGTAGCTGTTGAAATTCTATTTAGACATGGCCATTGGTGGTGCATGCTTTTAATCTGAGCATTTTAGGCTGAGGCAGGCAGATCTCTGTGAGTTTGAGCCTAGCCTGGTAAACAACAGCTACTTTCCAGACAGTCTCCAAAGCAATACAGAGTAACCCTGTCTCAAAAAATCAAACAAACAAACAAAAATAATTCTATTAAGGAAACTAAGAAAATGAATCATCAAAGTGCAACCAGATCCAATATTCCATGTTTACCTTTGCTGTTTACCCAATGTATGCATTTGACCAGTGTCACTATTGGCCTACAGCACATGTGTACTGGAATGACATTATTCTTCTGCAAGTAAGGAATATTAGTTTGAGCCAAAATCCAGCACCAGCCAGCTCTGCCCTGAAACCACATGAGCCAAAGTGATAAACTGAACTTGGGCAACTAGAGGTGGTACCTCGTTTTGCAACTTGGTGTGGTTCAGTGGGCACAGAAAACACAGGTAGCTCCCAGAACCTCCTCGAAGGCAATTAATACTTAACACTTGATTCTTCTATTCAGTCACCCTCATGGTAACAACTAGGGAAATGAACTGAAACATCAGCTCTAACTTCCAATTTAGGGAAAATAAGAGCAAATTATTGAGTTTGCTTTATAAACTTTACGTGGTCTGTTTTCTTCCTGTTTGTTTTCCAACACCCTTTGCTAATATAGTTTCCTTGGGAAAATCCAAAGCAATCTTTATATGGAATCATGTGGAGCAATGAAATGAGACCTGACCTTGGAAATTGAAAATATGTTTCAGATCAGTGACACGCAGGTCATACATCTGAGATACACAAAAGCACAAGCTTATTCCACAAAAGCTACAGAAAAGGATGATAAACGGGGCAGTACTGAGCAGAGTGGAATTAGTGTGGACACACACGCACACACACACACACAAACACACACACGCACACACTCACACACACACACACACACACACACACACACACACACACACACACTACTGCTGCTTAATTCCATGTCAAGAAAGGATATTTCATTATTTGTGAGTGGTATAAAGGGCTTGATCACAGTATGTGAACAGAGAATGAGAGCTCCTTATCTCATCTGTTAGCTACTGTGATTTCTTGCCCTTAATTATAATTGCAGCTCTGTGTATGTAATATAAAGATCATGAGCCCCCACTGGACAGAATGCACATTCCATAATAGTATTGTATTAATATTAATAGGGGATGGGAATGGGGTGTTTCAGCAGGCTTTTACCCCTGAGAATAAGATGCTGATCATCGCTTGCTATTTTCTCTTCAAACATGTTACTTAGCCAATAGTGAGCAGATTTAAAGCCCACTGGTGTCTTAAAAGAAGCCTGGCTGAGTGGTTAATTCCAATGAAAAATTTTCAAATGAGGTTTTATCCTTGGGATTATTACATATAAAAATGCATTTATCAGATCAGATTGTGAAGATGTCCATCTTTAAAAAATGATCCTAAAAATAGTAACAGTAGTACTGGTAATAAATAGTTGTAATACACATATACCATTATTTGGTTTCAGAAACCTTGAAATAATTATGAGCAAAGGGCAAGCAAGGTGTTCACATTTCCTTCTAATATGGAGGACAATGTATATTTGAAATACCATAGACCCAAATTACATAGCTCATAGGTTTTAGAGAAAAAAAAACATTCTCATTTTCCATAAAATTACTGATATAAGGTAGACAACTGTTCTGATACTACCTCTGAAAGCTCCGTGAGAAAATGGAATAAACTGCTTTTGAGGCACTGACTTTTGTTCTTCAGCAAATAAGTACATTTTGACACCTAGGCACTCCTTCTCCCAGAATCAGCTGGTGACATGGAACGTGGGCTGAAAAATCTGGAGTGTTTCCTGAGTCTCCTATCCATAGCTGTCGTTAGGAACTGAACACTGCAATTAGAAAACAAAGGGATTCTGTCCCTGGGACGTGCAGTTGGGCTAAGGAGCATGAAGAGAAATCACCATGGGATGCAATGCAGATATACCCAGTGCAAGCAACACTGTGTTTCATGCAATTGGTTATACCAAAGGGCATAATCTGCTTTATGCAAAATGGGTTCAGAGTATTGAGTTTGTCATTCCATATGCTCTGAAGCCACAGTAGTCAGAATTCAGTGGATGATAGGGTCACACCAGTGTGTGATTATAATATGTGTGTGACTAAGGACTGTTTGGCAAATCTAAGACATATTCTCAGTGGTCACAGTGTGTGTGTGTGTGTGTGTGTGTGTGTGTGTGTGTGTGTTTGTCTGTTTGTGTGTATGTGTGTGTTACAGGGAGCTATGTGGCGAGACCAGGGTCCAGAAGCCTCAGAAAGAACATCTTGCAGGATAAATAATTTACAATCCCAAAGTATAAATAGTGTTAAGACTTAGGTACATTGTTTGTGTCTTCAGTTGATAATGGCAGGAGTATCAATCATTTGGACACAGCAGAAATTTTATATGCTCAGAGGTAAGAAAAGACGTTGAAGGGGGTAAGGAAGCAAGAATCCTGTCTGCAGCACCCAATGAAGCCAAAAGAGCTTTTATTTCCTGGCCACTAGAAGGGATCTAAGGCTTGGTAAAGCATGGCAGTCCACTGCCTGCTTCAGGGAATGCAGCTCTTGGCTGCAGACAATGATCTATGCCTTCACTGGCTCTTTACCAGAAAGGCAGGGTACACATTTCTGCTTGAGACCAGTATGTGTCAGCATGTAAATGTCACACCAAACTCCATTACTCATTAAAACAAGGTATGTTACCCCATGGGACTGAGAAGCTCCCACAACACTCTTACCCTAGTGCTGGTTGTGAGTACCTGATTTTAGCTATCCTAGGTCATGAGCACAAAACATTTTTTTCTGCATGAAAATAGCAGGTAGATTTCTCTGCCTGGGCCCAGCTACAGGAGGTGCCACAGAAAACCTCACTATTCTTGTGTGTGCAAGTGCATACATGTATGGTTTCAACAGGATTCCTCCTATTTCTGTTTCCTTAGTTCTGATTTATAAGGTGTGACACGATACTCTGTTTATTACACTGTTTTTTACATGAATTATGCATTATACTAATTGAAGTCAGGTTCTCAAGACAAGCAATATATTGATTACCCCTACCTCCCGGTCTCCCTCATCCATTCCTATGTGGAACTGTGTCTCTGTCTATTCTGTATTCACCAATATTTCAAAGGCAACAAATTGCATAAAGGATGAGCACATTAGTTGGTATTTGGCAGTATATAAGTCATTTATTCTACTAAATACCTGTGAGTAAAAACTTGAAAAAATATAATCTTTATTCGTATGGAACGTTTCCCTTCTCAATTTCTCTCATTTATCTCCCAGTGTATACACCAGCTTATACTAGAACTCTCAGCCAGGGAGTGAGATTTGTTCACTCTCTACATATGTCCACACCCTGTCAATGCAGCTATCATCAATCTCCTGCCAAGGATGTGAGACATCTACAGAGGTGGCTTCCTCCAAGGCATTTCAGTACCTTTTCTTAGGGAACCATGTAAAACAAAATAATAAGTGTAGAAAAGATGGTCAAAATCTATTCTTTCTTGATTTATCTACTGTAACATCTGCCTTAGGAACCCATCCCTTCATGGGATGGCCCATAACCTGTGGCAGCACCCCAAAGTCTACAGTTGTCATTTGTTGCAAGTTGATCAGTAATAATACTAGAATTCTGGACAGAACTGAGCAAAGACCATCACATTTAGCTTCTTGCTCCTTCCTATCACATGCTTTATAGCTTGGGGAAACTGCTTTTGAAATCAGTTCTATACCACATAAAATTTAAGTCCAATTTTCTAAACACAAGGGCAATTTTATCTACACCACTCTATTTCTAAGCATGCTTCTCTCACCCTCCTTTCTAATTTGTTACTCACTGTGTACACAGGTATACTTAAGGGGACCCTTTGTGGTCCTTATTCACCACCATAACTTGTAAACCATAGTGTTTTCAAAGATTCTCAGAGTAGAGCAGAGGCTTACTTCTTAAAATGCACACACATCCTGCTAGTTTGCTGAAGGTGTTTATCAGCTGTAGGAGTTCCCTGGTAGAGTTTATTGGGTCGCTTATGTAAACTATCATATCATCTGCAAATAGAGACAGTTTGACTTCTTCCTTTCCAATTTGGATGCCCTTGATCTCCTTTTGTTGTCTTATAGCATTAGCTAGAACTTCTAGTACGATATTGAAGAGATATGGAGAGAGAGGACAGCCTTGTCTTGTTCCTGTTTTTAGAGGAATTGGCTTAAGTTTCTCTCCATTCAGTTTGATGTTGGCAGTTGGTTTGCTGTATATTGCTCTTATTATGTTTAGGTATGTTCCTGTTATCCCTGACCTCTCTAATACCTTTATCAAGAAAGGGTGTTGAATTTTGTCGAAGGCTTTTTCCGCATCTAGGGAGATAATCATATGGTTTTTCTTTTTCAGTTTGTTTATATGGTGGATCACGTTGATAGATTTTCGTATGTTAAACCATCCCTGCAATCCAGGTATGAAGCCTACTTGATCATGGTGGATGATTTCTCTGATGTATTTTTAAATTCGGTTTGCCAGTACTTTATTGAATATTTTTGCATCGATATTCATCAGGGATATTGGTCTGTAGTTTTCTTTCTTAGTTGGGTCTTTGTGAGGTTTGGGTACTAAAGTTATTGTGGCCTCATAAAAAGAGTTTGGCAATGAAACTTCTGTTTCTATCTTGTGGAACAGTTTGAGGAGTAGTGGTATTAGTTCTTCCTTGAATGTCTGGTAGAATTCTGCACTGAATCCATCTGGCCCTGGACTTTTTTTCGTTGGAAGGCTTTCGATGACTGCTTCTATTTCATTGCGGGTTATAGGTCTATTTAAGTTGTTTGTCTGTTCTTGATTTAATTTTGGTAAGTGATAATTATCCAGAAACGTGTCCATTTCCTTTGAATTTTCAATTTTTGTGGAATACAGATTTTCAAAGTATGACCTTAAATTTGTCTGGTTTTCCTCTGTGTCTGTTGTTATATTCCCCATTTCGTTTCTGATTTTGTTAATTTGCATGTTCTGTCTCTGCTTTTTCCTTAATTTGGATAAAGGTTTGTCTATCTTGTTGATTTTCTCAAAAAACCAACTCTTTGTTACATTGATTTTTTGTATTGTTTTCCTGGTTTCTATTTTGTTGATTTCAGCCCTAAAGTTGAGTATTTCCTGGCGTCTGCTCCTACGGGGTGAATTTGCTTCTCTCTGTTCTAAGGTTTTCAGTTGGGCTGTTAATTCTTTTATGTGACTATCCTCTGTTTTCTCCATATGGGCACTTAGTGCAATGAACTTCCCTCGTAGCACTGCTTTCAAGGTGTCCCATAAGTTCGGGTATGTTGTATCCTCATTCTCGTTGAATATTAGAAAGTCTTTAATTTCTTTCTTTATTTCTTCTTTGACCCAGGAGTGGTGCAATTGCACATTGTTAAGTTTCCATGAGTTTGCAGGTTTTCTGCTATTTGTGTTGTTGTTGAATTCCAATTTTAAAGCATGGTGGTCTGATAAGATACAGGGGACTATTCCTATTCTCTCGTATCTGTTGAGGTTTGTTATGTCTCCTAGTATGTGGTCGATTTTAGAGAAGGTTCCATGTGGAGCAGAGAAGAAGGTATATTCTTTTGTCTTTGGATGGAATGTTCTATAGATGTCTGTTAGCCCCAGTTGAGACATAACTTCTGTTAATTCTTTTGTTTCTTTGTTGAGTTTCTGATTTGTGGTCCTGTCTAGTGTTGAGAGTGGTGTATTGAAGTCTCCCACTATAAGTGTGTGAGGTTTTATATGAGCTTTGAGTTTTAGTAGTGTGTCTTTTACGAATGTGGGTGACTTTGTATTATGAGCATAGATGTTCAGCATTGAGACTTTGTGTTGATGGATTTCTCCTGAGATGAATATGAAATGACCGTCTTCATCTCTTTTGACTAGTTTTGGTTTGAAGTCTAACTTGTTAGATATTAGGATAGCTACGCCTGCTTGCTTCTTATTTCCATTTGATTGGAAAATCTTTTCCCAACCCTTTACCCTGAGGTAATGTCTATCTTTGGAGCTAAGATGTGTTTCTTGTATGCAGCAGAAGGATGGATTCTGTCTTCGTATCCATTCTGTTAGCCTGTGTCTTTTTATAGGTGAGTTAAGACCATTAATGTTGAGGGTGAGTAAGGTCCATTGATTGTTGATGTTGGTTGATTTAGGTTTGTTGTTGGCAGTGGTATTGTGAATATATTTGTTCTGCTTCACCCTAGGTTTCTGGTGTAGTTGGATTATCTGTTGCCTACATTTTTGTGGGCGTAGTTACGTTCCTTGGGTTGGAATTTTCCTTCCAATACTTTCTGTAGGGCTGGATTTGTAGATACATATTGGGAAAATCTGGTTTTGTCATTGAATATCTTGTTCTCTCCATCTATATTGACTGAGAGTTTTGCTGGATATAGTAGCCTAGGCTGGCATCCGTGTTCTCTTAATACTTTTACAACATCTATCCAGGACTGTCTGGCCTTGAGGGTTTCCAGAAAACTCCTATAACTGATAAACACCTTCAGCAAACTAGCAAGATAAAAGATAAACTCAAAAAAATCAGTAGCCCTATTTTTTTCAGACGACAAAGAGGCAGAGAAAGAAATCAGGGAAACATCACCCTTTACAATAGCCACAAGCAACATAAAGTATCTTGGTGTAACGCTTACCAAACAAGTAAAAGATCTATATAATAAGAACTTTGTGACTCTAAAGAAAGAAATTAAAGAAGATACCAGAAAATGGAAAGACCTCCCATGCTCTTGGTTAGGTAGGATAAACATAGTAAAAATGGCAATCTTACCAAAAGCAATCTACAGATTCAATGCAATCCCCATTAAAATCCCACCACAATTCTTCACCGACCTTGAAAGTATAATAATCAACTTTATATGGAAAAACAAAAGACCCAGGATAGCCAAAACAACCCTATACAATAAAAGAACTTCAGGAGGCATCACTATTCCTGGCTTTAAGCTGTACTACAGAGCTATAGCTCTGAAAACAGCCTGGTATTGGCATAAAAATAGATAGGTAGACCAAAGTAATCGAATTGAAAATCCTGATATTAATCCACGCACCTATGAACACCTGATTTTCGACAAACAGCTAAAATTTTACAATGGGGCAAAGACAGCATCTTCAACAAATGGTGCTGGCACAATTGGATGAGGGTGTGTAGAAGACTGCAGATAGACCCATGTCTGTCGCCATGCACAAAACTCAAGTCCAAATGGATCAAAGACCTCAACATCTATCCAGCCACATTGAACCTCTTAGAAGAGAAAGTAGGAGGTACCCTTGAACAAATTGGTATAGGAGACCACTTCTTGAACATAACTCCAGGGGCACAGACACTGAAAGAAACAATAAATGGGACCTCTTCAAACTTAGAAGCTTCTGTAAGGCAAAGGACACAGTTGACAAGACCAAAAGGCAGCCCACTGACTGCGAAAAGATTTTCACTAATCCTATATCGGACAAAGGGCTGATCTACAAAATATACAAAGAACTCAAGAAACTAGTCAACAAAACACCAAATAACCCTATTAAAAAATGGGGTACAGAACTGAAGAAAGAATTCTCAATGGAGGAAATCAAAAAGGCTGAAAGACACTTAAGAAAATGCTCCACATCCTTAGCTATCAGGGAAATGCAAATCAAAACAACTTTGAGATACCATCTTACCCCTGCCAGAATGGCTAAAATTGGAAACACCAGTGATGACTTATGTTGGAGAGGATGTGGAGAAAGTGGAACACTCCTCCACTGCTGGTGGGAGTGCAAACTCATACAGCCATTTTGGAGAACAGTATGGCGGTTCCACAGGAAAATGGGAATTAGTTTACCACAGGACCCGGCAATCCCCCTCTTAGGCATATACCCCAAAGGATTCACATCAATGCAACAAAGACATCTGTTCAATTATGTTCTTAGCAGCACTATTTGTAATAGCAAGAACCTGGAAGCAACCTAGATGCCCCTCAATTGAAGAATGGTTAATGAAGATGTGGCACATCTAAACAATGGAATACTACTCTGCAGAAAAAAATAATGGTATCTTGAAATTCGCAGGCAAGTGGATGGCACTTGAAGAAACCATCCTGAATGAGGTAACCCAGTCACAAAAAGAGAAACACAGTATGTACTCACTCATATATGGATTTTAGAACTAGATCAAATGATCACCAGCCTATAATTCACATCACCAGTGGAACTACGATACAAGTTGTATTCTAAGAGATACATATAAAGTCCCTCACAGAACTGGGAAGGGACAAGTCTCCCATTGCTCAGGTAAAGTGGGGGAGGACAGCTAATGGAGAGAGAAGTAGGAGAAAATGAGGGGGAGGAGAGGAAGGCATGTGCGACCAGGAGGATTGAGCCTGGTTAGGAATGGAAAATAGGAAAGAGAGAGATAGAGAAAGAGAGAGACAGAGACAGAGACAGAGACAGAGACAGAGAACATAAAAGAGGGAGCCAATATTGGTTTGAAGATAATATTGAACACAAAAAAGGTCGAGGGAACTTCAAGACTGCTCCCAACTAACAATCTCAGCTTCAGTGGAAAGGCTATCATAAATGCCCTTCCTGGAGAGTGAGATCAACAACTAACTTCTCCATGGAGCCCTTAACTAATGCCTGTTGAAAATAATAGCAAACACCCATACATAAACACTGAGACGAACTAGAACCCAGAAGCAGATGGAGAGGACAAGACCATGCAGTAGAAGCACATAGAGACAGCTTACCTTAACAAGGAGGAGATAAGGGCCACTAGACTGATAGCTGGGAAGCCAGCAGTGGACTGACTCGGACCCCCGTGAATATGGGTCTCAGACAGAAGGTCTGAGCAGTCTAAGAGACCTCAGACAGTGGTGCCAGGATGTATCCCTGGTGCACAAAAGGACTTTGCAAACATATGCCCCATGGAGGAATAACTGCCTTATTCTAGAGATAGGAGAGAAGCCCTAGTCCCTACTTCACAGGACTTGTCTGATCTACATGACCCCAAATGGATGGCATTCCCCTACATATGGTATTGTGGTGGGGGTTTGGGATGGCAGGGTGTTTAGAGTGCATGTGAGAGGGCAGAGAGGGCAAAAGGGAGGGAAGGAGGGCGGGAGAGCTGGAGGGGAGGGAGGGAGGGAGGGAGAGGGAACTGGGATTGACATGTAAAATAATAAATTAAAAAAAAAAAAACGCTTTGACTCCAAAATTTAAGTTGAAGAACAAGTTACTGGGGAAAAGGATTTCTATTTTTGTTTCCACAGAAAATGAAAAGATGTGGATTCCTTCCAGACTAATGTGGTTTGATCACCCCAGACTGCCTGAAACAGAGTACAAGCTGATCCTACATTCCAAACAGCTGGACAAAACAGCCCTACAGTCTACAGCTAGGATATCTGAATCTTCATCGAATCCCCCAAGACAGCGCCCCTTACCAGCAGGAAGTAGTTTGGAAAGAACAACGCCCAAATTCCCAAATATTGTGTATAAATGTTTGTTTTCATTTAATTGGACTTTGTTATGTAAAATTAAATAAAAAAAATGCACACATATCGACTATATTCTTTCTGAAAGCCAGAAAAATCTTGACTAGATCTGGGTGAAAGTTTTCAGTTTCTTTTTCTGTCTCCTCAACCAGAAAGAGAAAAATATACAATACCAAAGTGATAAAGGACTGCATGTCTTTATTTTCAGAGAGTGCACTGGAGATTAGAAGCAGGCAGGAGTTTACTTTGGATAACAGTCTTTTCCATGGGCCACAGAAACCTGTTTATCATTCACACAACAGAAAAAAAATCTGTTTCTTGTCACTTTCTCCTTAATCGTTTGGATTCTTGATAATGGGAAATGCCATCTACTCCATTCTTGGCACTAGGGATCATGATAGACCCAGACCAAGCTCAGTTTCAGGTCATGCTCTTTCTGTGAAGCCACCTCAGTTGCCCAATTACTGGAGTCAGCCTATCAGTGTTTCCAGTTACATTAGTCACTAACCTCTCAAAGAACTGCTGTTCCAAATATGAATTCCCAGAGATCAACATGCACTCAGCAAATCCTTATCATCTGGTTGGGTGATTACTCTGCATGGACAGGAAATACCCCCCATATCAGTTGAGAATTCAGAGATGCTTAATTGAAGTTAGCAACAGGTATTTGGAAGCCATTATGCTTTTCTGGATATTCTCAGGACTGTCTACTCACTTTGAGTTTGGAAATAATCCTACAAAAACACACACCCATACGTGCATTCACACACACACACACACACACACACACACACACACACACAAACACAAGTTATTCAACCTGAACTCCAAAATTATAAACTGGAAAGCTAAAGGTTGCAAGAAAAGCTAGTGAGAGGAGATGAAAGCTAACAAATACAGACCATTACTGGTAATTTTTGCATCCTAAATAAGTAAGGTCCTCACACTAAACCTAAATATGGGATGTATATAGTTGTCTCTCAGAGCTGTAATCTCAATTCTTTGAGGATAAGACTGAAAACAAAGGTAGAAATACACATGCCACACAAACGGTAGTAGCTAATGCAGGGCTGACGCTCTTTGAATGCACAATAGGTAGAGAAGCAAATTTTTAGTGACCTTCCAAGTACGCACTTTCACATCTCTCATAAAGTACCTCAAACATAACATAAGCAAACAGCATGCCTGATGATGTATACAGACCCCAAGAATTTCAGGGCATTTTTCTATCCAAAGTTTTACCAGCAATCTCAGGATGGTATTAGCCTTGTTGCACCAGACCATACCATATAGTGTGCATGTTAACAAGCAGTGAAGCACTCCGATGGGAAGAACCACAGCTTCTCTCCTATTTACCTATGTGTTCTGTCCTATGTACAGAGCAAGTGGCAGGAGAGGCTCCATAGCTACACACCTAAAAAAAAAAAAAGATACTGGTGGTTCATTTTCCTACGTTGGAGTCAGGTCAGGGGGTACTAACAATATTCTTTGTCTAGAATTTAATGAGGCTTTTATGTGTAAATTTTGCATGAATATTTAAATATCCATTTTTCCTCTTCATGGTAGATAGGGAGATTGGTAGCTATGGAGCCTGATTACATTTTGTAAACTCTCTTTGGTTTGAGGTAACTACTGCCACACATCCTGTGCTTCTCTGAGTATATGCTTTATCGAGAAGATTTCTACTTGATAGAAAAGGTAAGGTTTAAATAAAGGAGCAAGATTTTGCCATGATTTTCAGGTGCATATCTAATGGCACCAATGTTTTCCCTTGCCATTTTATTTCCTATTTTCTTTTTATGTATTTTTATTTATTTTTTTATTTTACATGTCGATCCCAGTTCCCTTTCCTTCCTGGTCTCCCTCCCTCACTCCCTCTTACTCTATCTTCCCCTTCACATGCACCCTAACCACCCTCCACTCTCATCTCCTGACCCCGATTCCACAAGTGGCTCCATGCCATCCAGGTGGGGTCATCTAAATCTGTCAATTCATTTGAAGCATGGACTAGGACTTCTTTCCAATCTCTAGGTTAAGGGAGTATCCCTCCATGGGGGAAGTGTCCACAAGCTCCTTTTGTGCACCAGGAATACATCCTGATTCTACTGTCTGAGGTCCCTTAGACTTCTCAGTCCTTCTAAATGAGACCCATATTCAGGGGGTGTGAGTCAATCCCATGCTGGATTCCCAGCTATCAGTCTGGCGGGGGCGTTATCTCCTCCTACTTCGGGTCAGCTGTCTCTATGTGTTTCTGCAACCTGGTCTTGTCCTCTCCCTCCATGTCTGGATTCTAGTTTGACTCAGTGTTTAGTTATGGGTGTTTGCTTCTGTTTCCAATAGGTACTAGTTGAGGGCTCCATGATGGTGGATAAGTTATCTGTTGCACTTACTATCTGGGAAGGGCACTTATGATAGCCTTTCCATGGTTGCTCAAATTGTTAGTTGGCAGCAGTCTTGTAGGTCTCTTTAGGTTCAGTTTTCTCTTCAAACCAATAATGGCTCCATCTTTTATGGCCATTTCTCTCTCTCTCTCTCTCTCTCTCTCTCTCTCTCTCTCTCTCTCTTCTGTTACTACCCTGACTCAATCTTCCTGGTCTCATGTGCTTTCCTCTCCTCCCATTCTGTTTCTCCTACATCACTCTCCATCACTGCCCCTCATCACACTTCCCATGTGTTCTGTGGAACTTGCCCCTTCCCTCTTATGTGAGGGCCTTTATAGGAATCTCTTAGAATAGAACGTGTAACCTAGTTCCTCTGGTGGTGTGAATTATAGGCTGGTGATCCTTTGCTCTAGGTCGAAAAATCCATGTATGAGCGAGTATATACCATGCTTCTCTTTTTGTGACTAGGTTGTCTCATTCGTGATGGTTTCTTTTGTGTCATCCACTTGCTTAGGAATTTAAAGATTCCCTTATTTTTTCTTTTTCTTTCTTTTTTTTTTGCAGAGTAGTATTCCACTGTGAAGATGTGCCACATCTTCCTTATCCATTCTTCAGTTGAGAGACATCTAGTGAACACAACACCCAATAACCCTATTAATAAAATGGGGTACAGAACTGAAGAAAGAATTCTCAAGAGAGGAAATCAAAAAGGACGAAAGACACTTAAGAAAGTTTTCAACATCCTTAACATTAGGGAAATGCAAATCAAAAAAAACTTTGAGATACCATCTTACTCCTGCCAGAATGGCTAAAATAAGAAACACCAGTGACAGCTTATGCTGGAGAGCATGTGGGGAAAGGGAAACACTCCTCCAGTGCTGGTGGGAGTGTAAACTTCTATAGCCATTTTGGATATCAGTATGGCAGTTCCTCAGGAAAATGGGAATCAGTTTACCACAGGACCTGGCAATCCCCTTTTTAGGCATACACTCTCATCCATGCAACAAAGATAATGTGCTCAACTATGTTCATGGCAGCATTATTTGTATTAGCAAATACAGGTGTAGGTCTGGGGGTCCATTAGCTCCCCCTTGATCAGGTCAGCTGTCTCTGTGAAATTCTGTAGACTGGTCTTGTCCTCCCTCTCTGTTTCTGGATTCCAATTTGGCTTAGTATTTATCTGTGGGTGTCTGCTTCTATTTCCATCAGTTACTATATGATGGTGAATAGTTTACTCACCAGTCTTATTAACAGGGAAGAGATTTAAAGTAGCCTGTTCATTGTTGCTAAAAATGTTAGTTGGGGTCCGGCATGTAGGTCTCTGGACATTTCTGTAGATTCAGTTTTGTCTTTGATCCTGTAATTCTTTTATGATCTCTCTCTCCCTCTCTCTCCATCTCCATCCCCCCTCTCTCTCTATGTCTTATTTCATCTATTCCTCCCCCAACTCAATATACTTAGTGCCAAGTGTTTTCCTGTCCTCCTTTTCTCTTTCTCCTAGCTCCCTCTCCACTCACTGACCCTCTCACTTCCAATATTCTTAGGAGATCATGTTCCTTTCTCCTTTTGTGAGGGACCCTGCATGCATCTCTTAGACTCTGCCTTGTATCCTAGATACTATGATGGTGTTAATTATAGCCTGGTTATCCTTTGATCTATGTCGAAAATCCCTATGTGAGTGAGTACATACCATATTTCACTTTTTGTGACTGGGTTACCTCATTCAGGATGGTTTCTTCAAGTTCCATCCATTTGTCTGCGAATTTCAAGATGGCATTTTTTTTTCTGCAGAGGACTATTTCATTGTGTAAATGAGCCACATCTTCTTTATCCATTCTTTAGTTGAGGAACATCTAGGTTGCTTCCAGGTTTTTGCTGTAACAACTAATGGTGCTATGAACATAGTTGAGCACATGTCTTATTTGCATGGATGTGGATCATTTGGTTATATGCCTAAGAGGGGGATTTCCTGGTCCTGTGGTAAACTGATTCCCATTTTCCTAAGGAACTGCCATACTGATATCCAAATTGGCTATAGAAGCTTGCACTCCCACCAGCAGTGGGGGAGTGTTCGCCTTTCTCCACATGCTCTCCAGCATAAGCTGTCACTGGTGTTTCTAATTTTAGCCATTCTGGCAGGAGTAAGATGGGATCTCAAAGTTGTTTTGATTTGTATTTCCCTGATAGCTAAGAATGTTGAGCACGTTCTTAAGTTTCTTTCAGCCTTTTTGATTTCCTTTATTGAGAATTCTCTCCTCAATTATGTACCCCATTTTTAATAGAGTTATTTGGAGTTTTGTTGACTACTTCTTTGAGTTCTTTCTATATTTCTGAGGTAAGCCTTCTGTCAGATGTAGGGTTGGTGAATATCGTTTGCCAGTATGTGGGCTGCCATTTGGTCTTGTCAAATGTGTCCTTTGTCTTACAGAAACTTCTTAGTTTGAGGAGGTGCCATTTACTAATTGTCACTCTGTGCTACTGGTGTTATGTTCAGTAAACATTCCCCTGTACAATTAGATTCAAGGGTACCTCACACTTTGTCATCTAAGAGCTTCACTGTGACTGGATTAATGTTGAGGTCTTTGATCCATTTAGACTTGTGTTTTGTACATGACACACCATTATCCATTTGAGCCAGCACCATTTGTTGATGTTGCTTTCCACCTTTCATTGTATACTTTTAGTTGGTTTATCAAAAATCACGTGTTTGTAGGTATGTGAGTTAATATCGGTATGTTTTGTTTGATTCCATTGGTTTACCTGTCTATTTTTGTGCTAATATTAGGCTGTTTTAAGGAGTATATCTCTGCAGTAGAGCTTAAAGTCGGGGTGGTGATTACTCCTGAAGATCCTTTATTGTACAGGGTTATTTTGGCTATCCCAGGTCTTTTGTTTCTCCATAAAAAATTGATTATTATCTTTTCATGGTTAGTGAAGAATTGTGCTAGCATTTTAATGGGTATTGTATTGAATGTATAGATTGCTTTTGGCAACATTTCCAATTTTACTATGTTTATCCTACCTATGCAAGAACATGGGAGATCTTTCCATTTTCTGGGATCTTCTTTAACTTCTTTCTTTAAAGACACAAAGTTCTTATATACGTCTTTCATTTGTTTGGTAAGCGTTATCCCAAGATACTTACTGTTGTTTCTGGCAATTGTAAAAGGTGATGTTTTTCTGATTTCTTTCTCAGCCCCTTTATCATCTGAATAAAGTAGGGATACTGAATTTTCTGAGATTATCTTGTATCCTGCTAGTTTTCTGAATGTGTTTATCAGCTATAGGAGTTCCCTGGTGGAATTTTTTGGTTGGCTTATGCAAACTATCATATCATCTGCAACTGTAGATAGTTTGCCTCTTCCTTTCTAATTTTTGTCCCTTTGATCTCCTTTTGTTGTCTTATTGCTCTACCTAGAACCTCTAGTACAATATTGAAGAAATATGGAGAGAGCGGGCAGCCTTGTCTTGTTCCTGATTTTAGAAGACTCACATTAATCTTTTCTCCATTCAGTTTGATGTTGGTTGTTGGTTTATTGTATGTTGCTTTTATTAGGTTTAGATATGTTCCTGTTGTCCTTGATCTTTCCAGGATATTTATCATGAAATGTTGTTGAATATTCCCGAAGGCTTTTTTAGCATCTAGGGTGAGGATCATTTAGATTTTCTTTTTCAGTTTGTTTATATGATGCATCACATTGATAGATTTTCATATGTTAATCCATTCCTGCACTTCAGGCATGAAGCCTTCTTGGTCATGCTGGATGATTTCTCTGATGTATTTTTGGATTCAGTTTGCCAGTATATAATTGAGGATTTTTGCATCAATGTTCATGATGGATATTCTTCTCTAGTTTTCTTTCTTAGTTGTGGTTTTGTGTGTTTTGGGTAGCACAGTCATTGCAGCCTCATAAAAAGAGTTTGGTAATGAACCTTCTGCTTCTATTGTGTGGAACAATTTGAGGTGGTATTAACTCTTCATTGAAATTTTGGTAGACTTCTGCATTGGAGCCATCTGGCCCTTGTTTTTTTTTTTTTTTTTTGTTTTTTTTTTTTTTTTTTTGGCTGGAAGGATTTTGATGACTGCTTTTATTTTGTTAGGTGTTGTAGGTCTCTTTAGGTTTTTTTCTCTGTTCTTGATTTAATTTTGGTGATAGTTACCTAGAAAGTTCCATATGGAACAGAGAAGAAAGTATATTCATTAGTGTTTGGATGGAATGTTCTATAGATTTCTGTTAAGCCCAATTGAGACATATCTTTTGTAAGTAGTTTTGTTTCCTTGTTAGGTTTCTGTCTAGTGGTGCTGCCTAGTGCTTATAGTGGGGTTGTGAAGTCTCCCACTATTAGTGTGTGATGTTTCATGTGATCTTTGCGTTTTGTAGCATTTTCTTTTACGAATGTGGCAGGCTTTGAATTTACGGCATTGGTGTTTAGAATTTAGACTTTCTGGTGTTTGAATTCTCCTCTAATGAATATGAAATGACCTTTTTCATCTCTATAGACTGATTTTGGTTTGAGGTCTAACTTGTTAGATATTATGATAGCTACACCTGCTTGGGTCCATTTGATTGGGGGATCATTTCTCAATCCTTTACCCTGGAGGTAATGCTCATCTGTGAAGCTTAGAAAAGTTTCTTTTATGCAGCAGAAGGATGGATTCTCTCTTCATATACATTCTGTTAACCTGTGTCTTTTTATAGGCGAGTTAAGACCATTAATGTTGAGGGAAAGTATGGACCATTGATTGTTATTTCTTGTTTGATTTAGATTTGTTTTTGACAGTGGTATTTTGAATTTATTTGCCCTGCTTTTCCAATGGTTCTTTTGAAGTGGGATTATATATTGCCTATGTTTTATGTGTGTTGTGTTGAAATTTTCCTTCCAGAAATTTATGTAAGGGTGGATATCTAGATACATATTGTGAAAACCTGGATTTTTACTGAACAATTTGTTTTTTCCATCTATAATTATTGAGGGTTTTTCTGGGTATAGTAGTCTGTGTTGCCATCCGTTATTCTTGAACCAGTAATTACAGGTATATGGCAAAATGCCCAGGTTGGTTTTTCCTGTTTAAAATGTAAATACAGAAAATTTAAAATTCTAGAAATCATGCCCTACTCCATTCCTATCAAACTGTTTTGCCAGTGTTAGACTTTGTGATTTACAACTAATGAGCAGAGTTCCTGGAAGAAGGTTCTTTGAGAGCACCAAATTTCCTCACCAGGAAATGGTGAACTCTGCATATCTACCCCACGGTACATTGTGGAACATTGATATACCATATTTGTTAAGCATATCATGTTCCCTACAATTCTTCTTCATGGAAATTACCACATCCAAGGAGAAATGTTGTTTAATTCCTGCTACTGAAATGTGCACTGAATGGTAAGCACTGTTATACTTTGATTCATATACATATGTAGTTTTGATCGTGTTATCCCAGAAGCTCCATGTCAGACTAATAAGTCCTAGTCATCATTCAAACTAGCAACAACTTTATCCATAGTTCCAAGGCTGAAACATCCACTCTCAAATGCAATCTAGCCCTTTTCCCAACAAACCTTGTAGGTAAAAGTGTTCCTCCTTCTCATTCTGACTTTGTCTTTTATTTATAACATTGTTTAATCTTCAAAATCAATTATACTAACTTTACAGAAATCCTACAGAAGAAGGTTCTTACTCAAGATGTAGGCAAGTAGTGTATGTGGCCCAGGAGATCTGCTCTATTTTAAGGTGTACATTTGAACTCTGATCTTTTCCATGTCTGCTTAGAGGTAAGCTCATAATCATTTTGGTCAATGCTCTAACATGATGAAGGAAGTACCTCTCCTATGTAGAATAAGGAGTCTTTGAGAGGACATAGGTAAATCACAAACATTTCATTCTTCAAGTGCATTAGGTATGATCAGGATTATTCCAAATAGTCTGAATGAGAACAGGATCAAGGCTAGTTTCAGATAGAGGAATATTATTTAATAAGTTTGTTAAGCCTCTGTGCTCATACCTGTGATCACTACAGATTTGAAAGCACACATAAGGCTCAGGAAATATTGTGGCATATGTGTCATGAAGATCTGACTGTTTGAGTCAGGGACATTAGACACAGAGAATGGAAGGCAAAAGTCACTTATAAAAACAGAGGTCAAAGACATATTTAAGTTGTATGACATCTCTGTACACTAGCCTTTGGATTTTACTTTAAAGCATAAATTGAAAAGGGAGAAGAGACTTGATAAGAATTCCAAATCTTTGAAAATGCAGTATGTTTGCTCAACTCTGAATAACCACAGTGATAGAACTTGTATTTCATTTGCAAACTAGTCACTATGTCTATAGATGCGAGTGAATGTGCATGAAGGCCATAGTTTTTAAAGACAGGTTATCTTACTGAGGACTGTGTGCATCCATTAGGCAAGACCTGCTGGCCAGGGAGACCCAGGGATTTCTGACTTCATTTCATCAACACTGAACGTGTGTCACCATTCTTGATTTTTCTTTTTTCATATAGGTGCTGTGGGTTGAACTCAGATCCTCATGCATGTATGACAAGATCTTAACAAATTGAGCTCTCTCATAAGTCCCAAACTGCTGTTGTTAGCAGATTTTTTTTCCCAGTCAGAAGGAATCTCTTTTTGGGGTGTTGTCTCCCTAAAAGTAGATGTTCTAAGAACAAGGGTTCATTTTTGGAGCAAAGTGCCTTGCTAATAAGAGAAGGCCTGTCCACATGCCACCTAGACTACCCCCTCGGTAGCTGACTTTGTCATACTCCTAACAGGGATGATGGAGAAAGACTTCATTGGGGGCCCTCTGGCTTGGTGAACTTAGCCTATGGAAAGAGAAAATGTCAGGAAGTTTCCTATCATGCTGGGGCGCTATTATGAGCATTTGGCAAAGGCAGACCCATCCCTACAGGGACTCTGGGCATGGCCACGCCCCCTCGCCGCCGGCCACGCCCTCCAGCCTGCTGGCATCCTGCTTCAGATGAGTCCAGAGTTGAGGTTTCCTTAGAGGCAGTGCACTTCTACTTCCTGGCCTCGTCTGTTGGAGTCAGGGTTCTGAAGCTGTTAAGTGGACCACATGTGCAGTATGGGAGACCAGCGACTGGCAGCGAGCAGGCCTACCCGCCTCAGCTTTTCCTGGTCTCTGCCAACTCTTCCTGCATTGGCTTCCACAGAGGTGCTTGATGGTTTCACCCCCTTCTTCCTTGCCATTGATGCTTTTCTCATCAGTGCTCAGAACACAAACCTGGGTAGCCCGGGTGGGGGTGGTGCGTTGTCAGAGGCACAGGCAGCTAGGCTGGATTCCAGGGCTGCTGCGGTTCTGCTGCTAGGACTGTGCGGACTGGCAGTGTGCCTCTGTGTGGGCAGGCAGCCTGAGCCTTGTCGCCACCCAGGAATTCACCATGCACATCTTCTCCTTTCTGCTGCTGCCTAATGGTCTGTGGGCCTCAGCCCTGCTGAGAGTGCCTTTTCTACCCTGCTGTGGAACCAGCTCTGCATCTGCCTCTGTGTTTTTCCCATGGTGGCTGGAGTTCCTCATGAGCAAGTAGGGTTGGTTCCCGCAGGAGCTGCATGTGGAGTTCGCCTTGGAGCATGACCTGAGCAGAGCCAGCATCTTGGGCAATGGCAGTGGTGGAGGAGGCACTGACAATGCCACTGGAGGTGAGGAAGGTGAGGTGATGTATCTTTTTTTCTCGCTGACTGGAAGTGCTGTGCATCTACTTGGAGCTGATCTTATGCTTGCTGCTCATCATCCGGAACAACAGATAGGCTTGCCTGGAGACCACGAGGGTGTCTCACTTCCCCTGCCTGGGGAAAATTCCATGGGATAAACAAGTAGGTCTCAAAGTGGTTTCTGTAGATGCAGCTGTAGGTTCTGACATGGCTATTTCCTGAGAAAAGCGATGATTGGGGGACTTGACCTGACATTTATCTGACACCATTCCAGACTCTTCCCAGGCAGGGTTCATTCATCCATTCTTGGCAGTTAGGTAGAGCAATGTCATAGGTAGGGACCAGCTGATTTATTCTGAAATCAACTAGACCTGCAAAGGTGCTGTAGGTGAAGAGCAACTGTGAGTCCAGTAAGAACCATTTCTCACAGTTCTTTTGAGTGGATATATAACATGTATACACAGTAGTAGTATACCACATTTTGTCTCCAATTCTCTTTTTCTCTGTGACCCTTACCATGTAATTTTCTGTGCTATCATACTTGTGAGGCCACATGTCTCTGCCCTTCGGGGTCTGCTAATCACTTCTCTGCTCACAACTGCTAGTCATCTGTGATTGTCAGGTTTTCCTTACAGAATGGTGTGTGTGTGTTTGTGTGTGTGTGTGTGTGTGTGTGTGTGTGTGTGTGTGTGTGTGTCTGTCTGTCTGTCTGTCTGTCTCTCTCACTATATGGGTGACTATTTTGTTTGTACTCTAGGGTATCCTTTTTTACTGATTAATTTTCGACTGGGGTGTAGCCTTGGTAAGTGTTCATTTCTGGCATACTGGAAGCCCTGATTTAGTCCCCAACAACACTGAAATTGGCAATGGTACTTTACCTGTTCTTTAATACTTGGAAGAGGCAGAAGGATCCAAGGTTAAGGTCACCCTGGCTGTTTATTTAGTCAGACCCTCCAAGGGGAAGACAGCTGGGGAGGTTCTAGATGGTATGTGTTGATGCCTGGAAAGAGTCAAGCCCATCATTCCTAGGGCTGATTTTGAAAGAGCAGCTTTCTTCATGGGCTCAAACTGCATTATTGTAACTCAATATAAAAGACAGGAAGGGTTTAAATTCCAACCCTGAAGCCCTGTCAGTTGTTTTGTCCACTCCTCCCCCACAGGACAAGCTGCAGACCTGTGTTTTTCCTTTGCAGGGGAATGTTTCTACAGACCCAGTGCAAACAGATAAATCATGAACTTGAAGTGAGAGTAAAGCACCCAACCCAGATCATTGATACTCTCTTGTAGTTCAATATTTTTTTTTAAGTCTTTGGTAGGGATGTGTCCTCCACCTAGATCCTAATTGAATATATAGAGATTTATTCTTCTTTATGAACACCTGGACTTAACTCAGCTTTCATCTAGTCAGCTTTTCTAAATTAATTATCCCATTTCTCTTTAACTACGCTTACCCTCTGGGCCTTTTTCCTTTTTTTATTCTATTGCCTTTCTTTCCTTCTTACTCCTTGGCTGTCCACTGGTATCCTCCTCCTATTCCCTTGTCGTACCTTGATCTTCTTTAGGTTTCTTCTCCTATTTGTTCTATCTGTATGCCAGCTCTGCCTATCCTTTCTACTGCCTAGCTATTGTCCTGTTCAGCTCTTTATTAAACCAATCAGGTGTTTCCTTATAGAGATACTATATTTTAATACCAAAGCCCCACCCTTTCTATTTTCCCTTTTTCTTCTTTCTTTTATTCGTGGGGGATGTCTGTGTTTGTTTTTAACAGTATTAAAAAGCCAGCAGGCATATCTACCTCTCAATTCAAAACATATAACACTATAACACTACAACACTCCTTCCAGTCTTCTCCTACAGACAAAATTGCTTAATTGCTTATTCCTATGATTTTTTTTGGTGAAGGAATCATAACATGTCCTTTTCTTTCTGAGACTTCAGGTTTTGTTTTTGTTTTAGATGTTTTCCCTTGTACTTCTTACTGACATTTGTGCATGGTTTTCTAGTTCCTTCCAGAATACTTTCTACTGGTGTTGCCCTACCTTATCTTTAATTTATACACATCCCACTGTATCTTGTCTTTTTCATTTTTTCTTCCAATTTTCTGTCTGTGTTTTCTAGGTGGCATGAGTGTTCTTGTTTGCTTTCATTGATTGCTTTACCCTATCCCCACAAAGAAGATAAAATAGTCCATTAGCCAGCAGGAGTGAATTTCTTTACAGTTCTGGGAACGAGTCCATGGAGAATTAGGCAGGCTTAGCTTCTTCTGTGGCCTTTCCCTTGACTTGTTGTTAGTGCTGACTGCTTGTTGTGTCTCACTCAGTCCCAATGCTTTTATTGTAGGGTACCAGTAATATTAGGTAAGGGGCATCTTAACTACCACATTTATGCTCGTTATTTAGAAGGGCTTTGTCTCCAAATAGCACAAATTCTGAGATTTAAGAGACAGGATTTCTCTGTTTAACCCTGGGTGTCCTGGATCTCACACTGTACACCAGGCTGGTCTCAACCTCATATATTTTATCTTCTTTACTTATTTTATTTGTCACAGGATGTAAATATCTTATATCCAGTCACCACACATTAGTCTCTTGAAAGACTGGGGAAGCCATTAAACTTTTCAGCGAATAATAGATGACTCACTTCTTTTGATATGATTTAGTCACTCTTGCTGCTAGAGTTTTCATTCCCAACATACTTGGGACAACATTGTTTGTTACAAGGGTAAAGTTGTGCAAAATGTTGCTCATGCTTGTGGTTGTGGCTTTTTTGTGGAACTGGCTTTGATCAGCATGGTGTTTAGATTGCAAAAGTAAGCTCAAAAAATCCAAGGGAAGTTTCCATATGTGGAAATAGTTTCTGTTTGTCTTTGTGGTATCTATTTAGATACAATTTGAGATAAAATTTGTATTTTCACTCACATGTTGCCTTTTTAACTTGACAAGTTGTTAATAGAAGCACAGAGTTTGGAGGTTAAAATAAGTATGATTGAAAAGCCAAGGAGAAGATTGTTATTGAAAATAAGTTTTCTCAAAATTAATTATTTTAGAGAAATATGAAATGGTATATCTAGATCTTAAACCATACAGAAAAAGTCAGATTAAAGAAAAACAGTTACAGTTCATGTTATTAACTTTTTTTAGGGATGCAAAATAAGCTTATCATAATCTATAGATTTATAGAAAGAAATCCTTCATTCTGTACACCTAAGAATGCATTGAAAAGAACATTCCTTTTTTGACATAGTTTGCTCCATGAAAGAGACATAGAACACTCACAAATTTGAGCATAGTAGGACACAAGTAAGTTGTGACCATATTATTTTTGTTACCATGGTAGTACGCATTAAATAAAACTAGACCTGAGGTATACATTGTAAATATTGGCATGGTGTTAAATATTTAATCCCTTTCTATGGACCATTCCCTTCTACACACTCCACCATGGCTAGTTTTCAGGCAGTAACAAGATCTCACTAAATGGAGAGTTTAGGAGAGATGGACAGTTAATAATTCTCCCGTTTCAGAGGACAAAATGATTTGTGTTAGCAGATAGATTATGATGTGATGAAGTGCCTCGATACTGTTTCAGATGGAAGGTTTGTAAACATTAAGTTGTGAGCCTGTTTAGTAAGTAGAATCAGCATGTTTCTACCTATGGTAAAATAGAAAACAAATCATCCCCTTTGATTTATGTTTCAGTACAATGTGGAAGTTCTATCATCCTCTGTATTCAGTAGCAAGTCTGTGTCTTATGATTTAGTATGCCCTTGTAGAATCCAGAAGAAGTTTAGACTCCATATACGTTCTTTAATTTTTCTCTATTTGGACATAAAAGTTTTATTGGAATGCAAATGTATTAATTCCTTCAGGGGTAGTCTTTGTCATGGTTGCTGATGGGAGATTGAAATATACTTTTTGTAGAAGTAGCTGTCAACCGCCAGACCTGCTGTCATTTTAATATTAGAGAAATTAACAAATGTATAAAGTGTTTATGAATTTGTTTAATTATACTCAACCGATTTTGACCCAAACTAAAACCTCTTATGTCTGGCTTGTAAAAGTTAGCTTTCTATTTTAGGCAACCTATAAAATAGAGAAAGAGATAAATCCAAACTCGAGGATGAAAGATTCCTTATAGAGAAAAAACTAGAAGAAGGGAGAGCTCAGCATTATGAATAAGATGAATTCGTGAGTCTTGTGTATTCCCGGAGAATTATGGATCTTACATATTAATATGGTATTGATTAAGATATTACATGTAAGCCATCCATATTGGTGCAAACCTGTGTTGACAGCAGTTGGGTGGAGGATACAAGAGTTCCAAGCTGTTCTTGTCTGCACAGGGAGGGGACACACTATCTTCAAAAATATAAATAAATAAAATTAATAAATAAAACTAAAAAACAACCAGACAAACAATCAATGTAATCAAAGAAAAATTACACAAAACAAGAAATTAATATATGTAAAAATAGAATGTAGGCCAGGCGTTGCTTGCAAACACTTTCAATCCCAGCACTCAGGAGGCAGAAGCAGACAGATCTCTGTGAGTTTGAGGCAAGCCTTGTCTATTCAGCTAATTCTAGAACAGGTCCTAAAACAATACATAAACACCCTGTCTTGAACCCTCACCCACAAAAAAATAAAAAATGTAAAGTAGAAGACCATGAGAACAAAAATTTCTACATCTGATATTATTACCTATTTTTGCTTGTATGCTGCTTTGCTTATTGTTTTCGAGACAAACAGCCCTTGAAACTCACTGTGTAGACCATGGTGGCCTGGAACTCATAGAAGTCCACCCTCCTCTGTCTGGTGTTTGCTGGGATTTAAGGCGTGTTCCCCAACTTCTCCTAAAATTTTTACTTTTTAGATGTTATGAATATAAGTTGTGTTTGCATATTCCTGTTTTCTTATTATTTCCATTTGTTGAGACAGTCTTGGAACATAGCCCTGTCTCTATAACTGTATAACTGTATAATTGAGTCTCAAACTCCTGACCTTCCTGCCTGTGATTCCTAAGTGCTGGGATTATAAGAATGCTTTTACATGGCAAATTTCCATATTTACTGTACAAGTAGCAATATATACCATGACTTCAATTATCATAGTGAAGGATACATACTTATATATACACATATATAATACACACACATATATATTATATACATATATTTACTTAGAGTATTTATAAATATTTTACTCTAAATTCTTGTATAAGAAAACTCTTGATGTGTGTAAGATTATTTAAAATATGAATTAGTAGGTTCATGTTGAACCTGAAAAATGCTATGATACATTGAATTTGTGTAGAAATACTATTATTACATAATTTGTAAAATCCTTGTACACATAAGGAAAGAAATCAGACAAGGCCTCTTTGCTGGCCTCTCAATTTTATTAATAATACATTAACAATGTACTAACTAATGCATGTTTTCTTGGAGCAAAAGGGCCTCATTAAATACTCACTGACTGATACTGTCATTTCAGATGAGTGATATTTCAAAAGCAAAACAATCTCTAGAAAATGAATCAAAAGTCTATCAAATCACAACTAGCTGAGGTAAGTTAAGTTGAATTTCTTAAATCAGTCTGTTACTTTTGAAGAACATTTAGGTTTTTATATTATTATTAGGTATATTAGTGAGAGTTTTCTAGAGGAATAGAACTTAGGGGTTAGCAGCCAGCTATCTATCTATCTATCTATCTATCTATCTATCATCTATCTATCTAATCTATCTTTCTAAAGGGAATTTATTAGAGTGATTGTCAGGCTGCATTCTGGTTATTCAGGCAATGAAAGTCTAACAACAGAGATTCTAAGAATCCAGTATTTGCTCAGTGTATGAGGCTAGATGTCTTATCTGATACTCTGTATACACAGCAATCCCAATGAAGTAGGCTATAATGCCAGTGGGAGTGAGGACAAGCAAGCTTCCTACTTCCATGTCCTTTAGATAATCTGCTGCCATAAGGTGTAGCCCCAAATATAGGCAGATCTCCCCACCTCTGAAAGTCCAGATTAAAATTTAGTCTTCCCTTTTGAAATGATTTAATTTAGAAAATTTTCAAACAGTTCCTTGGGATTTAGTTCATTCAAAATGCCATTAACAACCAAGAATAGCCATCATATTAGGTGAAAAAAATATTACATTAAGATTTGAAATATAGCAGATATTAAATATACATTTAATTATAACTGAGTAACTTTGAATGAAATTCATTTTCACCTGAATATATTTAAACTAGGACTGTATCTGAGCACTCTTTAAGTTGTGTTAACATGTAATGATAGTAAATATAGTTGCTTCCTGAAGTATGAAGTTTAGCGCAGGAGACAGAGTAAGTAGTGTGGGATCTTTCTGGAATATCTACTCCTGAACTAGTGAGCATGAAAGAGAGTTGTCACCAGTGTACTGTCTGCATGACACTTCCAGAAAGCCTCAATTCTTGTTCCGGTTTCTTTTCTAAAATCACAAAGTGGGCAGGGAAGCAAGCTAGAGTTTTCTGAAGTGTACATGGCAGTAGCAGGTTGCTAAGGGCAACAACCCATTGTTTCAGCTATTTCTACAGGTTATTCCCTTCCTGGTAGGAAATGAAGCCATGCATAGAAAATAGGCAGTACAGGCAGTGTTTAAGTAAGTCACTAAATAAACCAATATGTCGGTATTTATTAATTGTTCTTTTCTATTTCAGTAGTGAACAAAAATCTCTGCATACTACATGGAAGGTTCAATAATTTGCTCAAGTCATGTTGCAAATGAGTGTTGTATAAAATTAATGTTGATACTTCCTCTGCTGTTAATAGTGGAATGTTTTGACCTTAGATTAAATTTCATGTTCTTTACTGGAGACACAAACAGGAGGTTTTCTGTTAACTTGTTATAAACTGTGTATTTCTCTGACTTAAGCCAATATTTAAATCATTGAAAAAACAACTTAAGGGAGTAATAAGAGATACCTTGAATGAAAATTCTCAAATTCTGGAAAACCTGCAGCAGTTTTGTAATATACAGATACTCTCTGTTTGATCTGAATATAGCCTCTCAAGATCTGGGCAACACATGACTTTTGTTGTTGTCTTGTAATGTTCTGTGAAATAGTACAAATCTCTAGGTGGGTTTGGGTGGTGAACGTAATCCTTGCATTTTCGCAGGCTGAGGCAGTAAAAAGGCAAATATAAGGCCAATGTGGGCTATATAAGCAGAACTTGTCTCCAAAAGCACATAGGCTGAGTCTATGGCTTACAGGTTAAGAACACAGGCGGCTCTCCTAGAGAACTTGGGTTTGATTCACACAGCTCCTGAGAGATGGCTCACAACCATTCTTAACTTCAATTTCAAGGGATCTGAAGCCCAATTCTATCTTTCCAAAGATAGCGTTTCATAATAGCAATGGAGTCAGTCCTAGAACTCATTCTATTGACCAGGATGGCCTGGAGCTGACTTAGGTCCACCTCTCACTGCCACTGGAGTTCTGGGTTAAAGGCCTGTGGCCCCACCTCCTGTTTTATGTTTATTTTACAAAGTGCCTGTTTTGATATGCCCTAACTGTACTTCTGTTTGAGTATGCAACAGGCAGAGAGTTACTACCATGCTTAAAGATTTCTGTTGAGCTCTATGGAGTACTTAACATGGGGAATAATCAGCTCCTACACTGGTGTGGAAAAATTAGCTTATTCCCAGGTTTTCTGGAAGGTAATGGACTACTTTCCTCACTGCCTAACACTCCCACAAATAGAACTGTGAATGATGCAGCTATACTGACTGCTGATTGTCATTTTGTTTCAGACTGCAACTTTGCCCACCTCTGGTCATTCTGAATGCAAAGCAGCTGACTCTGGCGTGACTCCTCCACTGGTTCCAGAGGTTAGAAGCCCTAGAGTCCCTAAAGTACCTGCCTTTCCAGGGAATTCAAGAGGCCAGATCACACCACCTCCTCCTCCAGGAAACATCTGTGGAGGTCCTGGATAGTATGTCCCACCATGGGATTTTGGAGGCCCATAGTTTCCTCCAATGTCAGGTAGGCCTTGTGTAAAAAGTCCATGTGTGTGTCAATATTTATCTGTGCTTTCCTTCAAGTTTGTTTCCTGTTACTGGGATAAACACTGGCTAGTACCATATTGAGAGGGAAAGAGTTGTGGGGGCTAACAGGTTACAGTCCAACAACAGATGAAGTCAAGGCTTTACCTTAATACACCTTAGAGTATTTTGAAATTGTACTTTGCTGTGATAGGCCATAAGATCAGTAAATTACCAAGCAGAATTTTTTTTGTTTTGTTTTGTTTTTTAGTTGTTGTTGTTGTGGTGGTCTTGTTTTATTCTCCCCAAGGCAGGGTTTCCCTATAGCTTTGGATCCTAGTATGAGTGTTTGGAAAACAGAATTGGGGCTGGAGCTAACAGATTAATATGTGTATGGTACAGGGTTCAACTTCCACTGTCTTCTACCCATATCTTGGAACAGGGGGTAATGTGTACCATCCAATGGACTTTCCATCTGACTTTCCCCCCAGAACCCAGGTTTTCCTGACTCCCATAAGCTAAAGTAGAAAAGATCTCTCTCCAGATGTGATTCCCCCCTTTCCAACAACCTGAACCTCTAGCCTGCACTGGGAACTCCTGAAACACAAGGAGATTTGGTACTTTCTGTGGCAGTCATTTCTTCTCATTTTCATTTTTAGCAGCTGTGATTCCTTATATGATTCTGTTATTGTTGAAATAGAACCTTAATGTGATTACTTTTTCAGGATAGTAGTTTGTAAAGACAAATGATTTATATATGGATCTTATGAGTAAATTATTTCTATATATGTTATTATGGATAGTAGCTTTTTCTTTTATTATCAGCACATCCATAATCTTTGCAGTTTTATTCATGTAATCTTATAATTGTGGATATCTTAAACTGCTGTGTCTTTAGACTAGAAATGTGTAAAAAACATCTTGTGGTAGACAAGTGTAAAGTTAACTGTATGTGTAATCAAATACATTTTAATTGAATTAAAGACTTGTTTGCCATTGATTACAATTAATCTTTCCAATGTCCTATAAACTTGGTTCCATAAATTAGTCATTTTACTTTTTATAAAATAGGGTCTGGAGTTAGTGGTTATCAAGTGTACAGTACAGGATTATCTCGTCCCAATTTACTTCACTGTCTCTTTGAACAGGGAGAAATGTGTATGCACCAAGGGGCTTTGCATCTCATTTTCCTCCAAGAGCTGGGTTCTTTCCCTCACTCTTTAATCCTCAAGAAAATCTATGGAGATATTTTCGAACAAGAGAGTTCATTGGCCCACCATATCCTCCAATGCCAAGTAGGCTATTTTAGAGGTACTTGTATGTGTCAATGTTTGCCTGTGCTTTCTATTAAGTTTGCTTCCTGTGACTGTGCTAAACTCTGGCCACAGCTAACTTGAAGGGATGTTTGTATGGCTCAAGTTACAGTTCAGCAACAAAGGAAGTCAAGGATTCACCTTGTTTCTTCTTAAGGAATTTTGAATTTTTACTGCATTTAATAGGTCAGAAAATCAGTGAATTTACCAGAGCATTTTGTTTTTGATTTTGCTTTTCCCACGTTAGGATTCTCTATGGATTTTGAGCCTGTCCTTGAACTCAATCTGTAGACAAGTTCAGTATGCTTACCTGTCAAGTTAGTACAAGCACAGGTGAATCTGATGGTGAAGTTCTCATTGATCCTACGTAGTTAAGAAGTATAATTTTCAATGTCAAGATTTGTTTTGGAGGCGAAATACTGTGGTGTCCGTGTTTGGATATCAGAATAGGGGCTTGACCTAGAGGATGAAAAAGTGTACAGTATTTGGTTTCAGCATGCACTATCCTTTACCCATGTCTTCAAGCAGGGAGAAATGAATATGAACCATGTGGTTTTCTACCTTACCTTCCTCCAAGAGCTGGGTTCTTCTACCCCCATATCCTCCAGAAAAACTCTACAGAGATCCAAGGCATTGTTTTCTACCATGCAATTTAGCTAACCCACCATTTCAACCATTTCCAGGTAGGATATTTTAAAGTTCATGTATGTGTCAACATTTATCTGTGCTTTTCTTCAAGTTTGGTTACTGTTACTGTGAGAATCACTGGCCAGAACCAATGTGAGGAGGAAAGGGTTTATATGGCTCACAAATTACAACATAGCAACAAATGAAGTCAAGCATTCATTGATGGAAATTAAGCACAGGTCCTATGGAAATAAAGCCATAGGAGTTGTGCTTAACCATGGGAACTATCTCTCATATATCAAGCATGTCATATATTGTATGTGCTGATGCTAATTTTTTGTGCCTTAGTAAGGGTTTCTGATATCTGGCTGGAATACAAACTGTAATCTGTTCCATGTCTAAATTCTCATTGTATTTAAGACATTTATTTTTTAAACAACACCAGTGTTTTAATTATGTATATGCTACAAAGTTTTTTTTTAAATTTTGGAGTCAAAGCATTTTTTTAATTTAATTTATTATTTTACGTGTCGATCCCAGTTCCCTCTCCCTCCCTCCTGCCCTCCCTCCCCCATCCTTCTCTCCCTCCTTCCCTCCCTTTTGCCCTCTCTGCCCTCTCACATGCACTCTAAACACCCTCCCCTCCCATCCCCCCACCAAAATTCCATATGTAGGGTCATGCCATCCAGTTGGGGTCATGTAGATCGGACAGGTCCTGTGAAGTAGGGACTAGGGCTTCTCTCCTGTCTCTAGATTAAGGCAGTTATCCCTCCATGGGGGATATGTTTATAAGTCATTTTGTGCACCAGGGATACATCCTGGCTCCACTGTCTGAGGTCTCTTAGACTGCTCAGTCCTTCTGGCTGAGACCCATATTCAGGGGGGCATGAGTCAGTCCCATGCTGGCTTCCCAGCTATCAGTCTGGTAGCCCGTTAGCTCCTCATTGTTCAGATAAGCTGTCTCTATGTTTCTGCCGCATGGTCTTTTCCTCTCCATCTGCATCTGGGTTCTAGTTCGACTCGGTGTTTATGTATGGGTGTTTGCTCCTATTTTCAACAGGCATTAGTTGAGGGCTCCATGGAGAAGTTAGTTATTGATCTCACTCTCCTGGAAGGGCATTTATGATAGACTTGCCACGGAAGCTGAGATTGTTAGTTGGGAACAGACCTGTAGTTCTCTAGACCTTTAGTTGTGTTCAATTTTATCTTCAAACCAATATTGACTCCCTCTTTTATTTTCTCTCTCTTTGTCTCTGTCTCTGTCTCTGTCTCTCTCTCTCTCTCTCTTAACTATCTTCTATTCCTAACCAGGCTCAATCTTCCTGGTCACACATGTTTTCCTTTCCTCCCCCTCATTTTCTCCTACTTCTCTCTCCATTCGCTGTCCCCCCCCCCACTTCACCTGAGCTCTGGGGGAGTAGTCCTTCCCAGTTCTCTGAGGGACTTTATATGAATCTCTTAGAATACACCTTGTATCCTAGTTTCTCTGGTGATGTGAATTATAGGCTGGAGATCCTTTGCTCTAGGTCTAAAATCCATATATGAGTTAGTACATAGTGTGTTCCTCTTGTTGTGACTGGGTTACCTCATTCAGGATGGTTTCTTCAAGTGCCATCCACTTGCCTGCGAATTTCAAGATACCATTATTTTTTTCTGCAGAGTAGTATTCCATTGTGTAGAATACAAACTGTACTCTGTTCCATGTCTAACTTCTCATTGTTTTTAAGACATTTATGAATATCCTCTTTAGCAGTCAAGGAGATTAGGCAGGCAAATGTTAATGGATATGTAAAAGTCTACCAGTAAAATAATTTGTGTTCTTGTTCATAATTGTTGCCTCATTTGATCAGTTTTCACTCAGTAGATTCAATCTGTCAGGACCTCTTCAACTATCACTACCCACCGAAACTGTTAAAGATATATATCTACTGTAGCTATTAAACTGAAATCATGATTTTCACCATGTCACAGAGACTCCACAAGAGTTGGTATGGCCATTAACCACTGAACCCATTGTTCCAGCCATATCTTGTGTTATATTTCCAGGTATCCCATCTAACGTGTTGTATGTGTTGAAGGTTAGCTTTGGTGGCATAGTAAGGGTTTTTTGTATCTGGATGTATTACAATCTTTACTCTTCTCCATATTCAACTTCTCATTGCTTTTAGGTCATTTACATAATCTGGTTTAGCAGTGAAGGATATTAGGCAGGCAGATGTCAATAGATATGTAATTAGTAGCAGTAAAATAATTTGGGCCTTGTTCTTAAATAGTTACTTTATTTACTCCTTTCACATTTATTGATTGAATCTCTCAGGACCTCTTCAACAATCACTCACTATCCATTGAACTGGGAAAGATGTGTATCTACTATAGGTATTAGAGTAAATCATATTAAGAAAGTAAAGGTTTCAAACATTTGAATTTATTTTTTTTCATTCATAGATGTTTTTCCATGTTTTAATTATTTTTATATTACATATCCATCCCAGTTCCCTCTTCCTCCCACCCTCTTTCCCTCTCTCCCAAAGTCCCATGCCCCTCGACCATTCTTACCTCCCATCCTCTCCCCAATCTACATGTAGGGTGATGCCTTCCAGGAGGGGTCATCTAAATCTGTCAAATCATTTGGCATAGAATCTAGGCCTTCTCTCCTCTCTCTATGTTAAGGGAATATCCCTCCATGATGATTGTGCTCCCAAAGTCTTTTGTTCACAAGGGATATATCTTGGTTCCAATGTCCGAGTTCCCTTTGATTGCCCAGGCCTTCTACCTGAGACCCATGTTCAGGGGGTCTGAATCAGTCCAATGCTGGATTTCTAAGTATCAGTGTTGGGGCCCATTAGCTCCTCCTTCTTAGAGTCACCTTTCTCTATGTGTTTCTGTAGCCTGGTCCTGTCCTCCCTCTCTGCATCTGGATTGGTGTTTGACTCAGTGTTTAGTTGTGGGTGTTTGACTCTGTTTCCATCAGCTATTATATGAACACTCCATGGTGTTGGATAAGTTAGACTTCGATCTCATTATCAGGGAAAGGTATTCATGGTAGCCTTTCCACTGGTGCTCAAATTGTTAGTTGGGTTCATTGTAGTACGTCTGGACATTTCTCTAGGTTCAGTTTTCTCTTTGAAACTATAATGGTTCCTGCTTCTCTCTCTCTCTCCCTGTCACTCTCTTTTCTCTCATCTATTGTTCCTCAGACTCAATCTTTCTAGTCCCTTTCCCATCTGTGAGGATCCTCATATGAATCTCTTAGAATCCTCCTTGTATACTAGTTTCTCTAGCGGTGTGAATTGTAGGCTGATGATCATTTGCTCTATGTCTAAAATCCATGTACGAGCGAGTACATACCATGTTCCTCTTTTGATTAATAGGTTACCTCATTCAGGATGATTTCTTCAAGCTCCATCCACTTGTCTGTGACTCAAGTTCCAACCACTTGCCACTTGCCTGAATCAATATGTCTAGTCCCTTTCCCATCTGTGAGGGAATCTCTCATATGAATCTCTTAGAATCCTCCTTGTATTCTAGTTTCTCTAGCAGTATGAATTATAGGCTGGTGATCTTTTTCTCTATATCTAAAATCCATATATTAGCAAGTATATACCATGTTCTTCTATTTGTGAATGGATTACCTCATTCAGGATGGTTTCTTCAAGTTCCATCCACTTGACTGGGAATTTCAAGATTCCATGGTTTTTTCCTCAGAGTAGGATTTCATTGTGTAAATGTGCCACATAGTCTTTATCCATTCTTCAGTTGAGGGAATCTAGGTTGCTTCCAGATTTTTGCAATTACAAATAAAGCTGCTATGAACAAAGTGGAACAGATGTCTTTGTTGCATGGATGTGTATCATTTGTATATATGGCTAAGAGTTGGATTATCGGATCCTGTGGTAGACTGATTCCTATTTTCCTGAGTAACTGCCTGTTTTGAGAGTTCTCCATTCATTTCTGTATCACATTTTGAATAGGGTTATTTGGTGTTTTGCTGACTAGTTTCTTGAGTTCTTTGTATATTTTGGAGATCAGCCCTGTGTCAGATGTCTTTGTATCTTTTCTGCACCTATACATGCAGGATCAAGACAAATGTATCACCACGGCTCTGACCAGTACAAACCAGCTAACATGTCCCTTGGAGTTCTTTCCTTTGGCATCTCCAGACATAACTACCTTCATGCAGTATTTGTTACTACTCTTCATAGTAGGTATGCAATTTAAGGTAAGCTATGAGAGTTGGAATTCTCATTGAGAAACTAGACTCTGTGTTTTATATTGTACCTCAGTGAGTATCACCTCCCAAATGTTTGAATTGAATAGGGGATATAGCAGTAACCACTTGATGCTAGACTGAGGAATGAGTTTTACGAGGGAATGTGTTTAGTGAAGTGCTTGTTCCAAAGTGATCTGTGATCCACTCCTGTAAGTCAGTCAGGCCCCCATAAAGACACTAAGTGACCTGAAAAACAAGTATCACATGAGGATAAACTGAGCAGTGACAATATATGATTGAGGTTGGCCACATTTGTTTGAAGGTCATCTTGTACCCAAGGAAAATAAGCTCCATTTCAAGAAGAGGCATTCTTCTTGTTGATCAGAATGTCATCTTCATTATTCACAAAAACTTTCTTATAAAAGCCTCAAGTCATGGAGAAACAACTATATCCTCAACACATTTTCCTGTAAATTTTGCAGTCAGATTTTATATATACAGTTACCTCAGGCTTCAGGACCCCAAGTACACTATATAGACCTCACCCTCAAATTGGTAGGTGCTACTTTCTCTGTCCAAATGGGAATCATATAGATGTAAGACAAAATGTAGACCCTAGGCTCTAAAGCTAAAGATTTTGTAGTCAGCTTTGCAAAGTAATTACTGTCTGGACAAGAACAGCATTTTAATCACTCTCAGGTCCAGTTGATTCAGCTTTTATACCTATAAAGCTTCTAGTTTGGTATCTCAAACAGAAGTACTTAATAGAGAATAGTAAATTCCCCTTGCTTTATAGAAAATCATCTCTCTCTCCACCTCCTTACCTCTCCATGCCGATGTTGAGTTAGCCATTCAAAATTATCAGGGTCAGAACCAATTTCTGCCCTTCTTTTTGGCCTCTTTCTCACAACCCAGTATAACAATGTCACCATACTGACATAACCACCTTGGACCTTCTTCCACCTTATTTTCTGACTCTCTAGAATATCCAGAAGATTTGACCTCCTGGATATGCTATAAATGAAAGATTCTAACTTTCCACATAACTGGTTAAAACTCACATAATTACTCACTAAGATGACTTCAATGTATTTCTTGTTTCATTCTATTAACCTAAGCACATGAAGGATGATCCACTACAAACAGAAAACAGATTATGTCATATCTCTGCAGGCTAATCACAGAGCTCCAAACTACTGAAAGCAAAGGAAACATTATATTGTCCTATCACGGTACCATGACATGAATTTGCAAAGCCTCTAGTTCTCTCGTGGGCTCATTCTAATCCATTCTGAGATCTGTCCTGTTACTATCTACTCATAGCAGGTTGTATCTGATGCTCCTGATGCTCAGAAGGACAGAAGCCTAGTCTTCTCTAGACACACCTACTTGCTCACTAATTCTGCCTAGTTCTACAACTTTTTGTTATGCACCAGCATTTCTGTGTGAACACTTATTACCCACTAGTCTGCATGTTTATTACCCATTCACATGGGAATCTCTTCTTCCTTTCTGTCATTTTCTCTACAGTACTAATCACCATCTAAAACATTACATGTTTGACTTATTAAATTATTACTTGACTCTGTACCTACATATAAATTCCCTCCTTATATTCGCACAACGTTTGAAGCTGTCAAAAAGCTATTTGGTAATTAGAATATTTTTGAATGGGATGTTCAATGTTTCATCCATCATCTGTTTGCTACTTAGTTTTACATTGCAAATGTTTGACATATATAAATTTAAAGAAGGAAATATTTACTTTGTTTCATTTTCAAAAGTTTCAGTTTGTAGTCACTTAATGCCCTTTCTATGAGTTTACAATGAGACAGAAAATCATGGCATAGAGGAAAGAGCAAGGTAGAACTTACTTCCTGGTGGCCAAGTAGAGAGAGCCAAGTAGGTCCTGGGGTAGTGTGAATATTTCCAAACCATGTTCCCAGTAACTGAATTCCCCAGCAAAACCTCACCTTCTTCAATTTCCAGCATCTCCTCAAAAAGTATTATCAGCTGGGGTGGATTTCAAGACACAAGCCTGTGGGAGACTATGTACACATATGCAAATGTAGTGTCTTATTCTGTTGCTAAGCATTAATGCTTTTTAAAACCCTCCAGCAAAGGCCTTGGTGAGGTGCAGCCTGCTGTATCTACAGGGTTAAGGTCTTCTGTTTAGGAGAATCAGAACTCTATTTACTGCCCGTTTGTTGCAGGACTCATGTTTCAGTGTATTTGCTGAGATTCACTTCTCTGAAGGAAATTCCAAACTCCTGATGTGGGGATGGAATATGTTCTAGGCAGGGTAATATGGGAATTACCACAGCATAGGTTTTCAGTGAAATGAGTAAAAGGAGGGGGGCGAAGGTAAGACTGAAGATCATGTCTGAAGAGGTATCCATGGAATGCTCCAATGTCCTCTTTATTCACTTAATTCAGTAGAAGTGTAAGACCCTCAGAGTGAGGAGTCTTCCAGGTTCGGTCGATACCCCAAGAACTCAATGTCCAGTCCAGTTGCTGTAAAACGCAAGAGGCTTTAATGAACAGGAAACATTTGCGCAAAAAGGCTCCTCCAGCATGCAGGCTAGGGATAAGCCCCCTCCCTTGGGCCCAGGTGTTTTTAAAGGCAAACCCACAAGCTTAGGGAGGGGGTGGGGCCCTCTGTCCATTGAGTAAGTGCCCCTTGGTGGCCTGATGGTCTGCTATTAGGGTCAGCAGACCTTAGTGCCTCAGGTGTGCTAATTAATCTTGTCTGGGCAAACCAGAGTTACAACTATCTCTTGACCTTATTTACCACCTGTTGACTCACAGGAAAGGAGGGGCAATGTGAATTCTTTTTATCTCAGGGCCTTGTGAGAGAAAGCTAGCAAATTCCAAGGAACAGATATTGGTTTTTAGGTTAGTCCATCATTAACATTACTTTTTAGGTCTTTCAGAAGCATAACCCAGGGATGGCATCTGGCAAGAGGTAAGAGGAATCTCTTCAACTTCCTCACGGACAACTGATGACCGGCTTTCTACATAGACAGAGAAAAAGACATGGAAGCCCTAAGTTTTCTCTTCCAAAAGAGAAGATGTAGGCTATGAGGCACACAAACATTCCTTCAATACTCTTTACTTGACTTCTCTTCTTCCCACCACAACAGAAGACAACTCTCATTGTCTCTTTAATACTCACTGTTTTATTTCCTCAGCGTGGCACCCAGTAGGGATGCAGTAATGATTGCAGAACAAATGCACAATTAAACACTGAGAATGAGAATAAAAGCAGAGATGAAATCAAACTTACTTAAAGACAAACTGTCCCCAGATGAGTTCAAAATGGCTTTGAAAGGAGGAGAAAACAAAAGTTACAGTATAATTTGAGAAGAGCAGCAGACAGGAGCCAAGGAATATACCTGTTCAGAGTTTGGTTTTGAGCAAAAACCTGTACCCATGAAAGCTTATTCAAGAAGTACAAAGATGGATTCTGGAAAGCTAAGAAATAAAAGAAGGAGAGACACACACGTTTTATGTTTTCTTAGTTCTGTCAAATGATCTCTTCCTTAGTGTCATTACTGACTCACATAAATATGATTTCATCTTGATAAAGGAGCATCCCAGATATTACTATTTGATCCTCATGATTTCTAAGTATTTTGTTCAATTAGTAGAGAACTATCAAGCCCCCAGAATGACCAAGGAATGAATAGGGTAGAGAAGGAATTTACTCTCTATCATGAGAGGAAATAGAAACCAATAGGTATATCCCAAGATCAATGAGTATGCTGTGGTCTAAGCTCCTGGAATGCTATTTCTCCCTCCAGAAATAGGCAGAGAATTTTTCAACTGGAAAGTCAAAGTATTACTCAAATAAGAATAGAACTAAAAATTAAATTAAAAGTAGGAGACTTACTACAAAATTTCTCTACCAATGAATTTGGACAGCGTGTGGAAGAAATTGAAAAAGCAGAGATGAAGAATACCTCTAGGAAAGTGATATTAAAATAGTCTACAGTCTGTGTTAATATGATATTTCTTTCATGTATACACCCTCAAATGCACATATCAGGCTCTTGACTTGACCTTAGACAGTTTCATATATTGTGATGTAATGACCGCTTGCTGAAATAACATTTAAGAAGAGGGTCTTGTGAAATGGCTCAATGGTTAAGAGCATTTGATCCATAATGAAGATGATTAATAATCCTCAGCACCAACTTAAAAAGCCAGGCATAAATGCATTGAGAAGCAGAGTGTCAGAAGGGTGAGCTCTGGCCACATATCCTAAAAAAGGCATTCTTCATATTCAAAAAAAGATCCCCCTTTTCAAGACAATACAGTAGAATATTGTAGAAATCAATTGATGTCCTGTTGTGAACTCCATGTGTGTATGAACAGGTGTGTCTATCTGTACCCTCATGTTCATGTACCTCACACATTTATGAATATAATAAATACCTAACCAGACAAGAAGAGAAAGCTACAAATCCAGCTTTACACACATGCTTAAAATATTAATGCATAGTGCTACTGACAGCAAAACCAAGAAAATGGTTTAAACTTTCCAAAACCCATAGTCTTTTTTACTACATCCCAGATGTTCTCAGCAATAAAGGCATCATTTGTTAACAAAAGAAGAAGACAAGGAGGGAGATGAGGAAGAGGAGGAGTTGAAGAACGAAGAGGAAACAGCAGCAACACATCTCTACATATATATGCATATATATATATATATATACAACATTTGGGAACTGGAATGGAAGGGATCAAGTTGGAATGAAAAAAAAATGACAAGGGAGAGATACGAAAGGATATAGTAAAATCAAAGACCATTTGCTGGGCAGTATAGATGCACAAAACAGAAGAAACATTGTAAAATGCATGAAGCCAAAGAATGGCTATATATTCTCAACAAATAAAGCCTCCATTACCATGAATGTGTTACATCTAAATGTGCTGTTGGCCCCACGGGTAGCCACACACAACCCAGACTGTTGTCAAGACTATAGGTTGCTCTTCCCAACATGACAGCTGGACCCTACTGAACATTTACACATAGAGCTACTGCCAGAATAGAGCCTTCACCTCAATGAGCAAATGACTTTGGTGTATGAAAGTACTGAAAATATTCTGCAAACTACCCAATGAGAAATAGACATCAACCCGGCTACAAACCATTTGATCAATAATGGTGTCCTGCCTTCAAACAATGTAAGTACAATGGTGGCATAAAATTTGTAGTGGTAACTAATCTAAACTATATCTGATTTGACTTAAGGTCCTCCTCACAAGGTGGAACCCATATGTGGTACTGCTTGAGTAACCAGGAATCTGAGACTAGGCAGCCCAGAGACTGAGAGTAAAAGCAAACACTACTGTTCTCCTGAAAGAACATGACAAAATGACTCCTGGGGACAATTCGTTCTACTCATTGATCAGTGCCTTTCTCAACTATCATCAGAGAAATTTTTTCCTGAAGCATATGGGAACAAACAGAAACCCAAATGTGCAGAGAGTGTGAGATCTTGTAACACTTAGCGCTGAATATGTTATCACTATCAAATCCCAGGGCTCAGGGAACCATGCAGAAAAAGAGGGGCACATAATGCCAGAGCCAGAGCGGAGGGAGGGAGAACACCAATGATTCAAGGCCTCTAAATCAAGACAATGGACTCATATGTGAACCACAGAGATTATGGCAGTATGCACACAGACTGCACAGTGTCTGATAGATAGAGTCGAGCTAAAAATTAAAATAGACCCCTGCCCTATCCCATCCCATCACTAATCCAGCCACCAGCTCCAATTGATGAACACTTGTAACTGAAGGTTTGGTGTTCTCCAAGGGAATTCCACTAGAGAAACTATGGTTAAGTGTAGTCTTCATGCCCAGCACTAGTTGACCAAGAAAAAACAAACTCAATGAAGGATACTTTTCTCATAATCTTGTATCAGGGCTGTTATTTATTTGTTTTCTATTTTTATACTTCTTTCTATTTGTTATGGTTTCCCTTTTGTATGAAATCCCTGAGTGTGTGAACAATTGAGTCTATGCACCTTTGTCACATGAGCATTTTCTTGTGCTCTCTTCCTTACATTTGATTTTATTGTCCTCTTCAAATGTGACAGTCTGTGTTCTATCTTGTGCTATTTTAAATTTAATTATTATCCATCAGAAGACTGTTTTCTTTCTAAGAGAGATGATAAGGTGGTGGATCTCGATGAAAGTGTAGATGGCAAGGAATTGGTAGGAGCACAAGGAGGGGAAACCACAACCAGAATATAGTATATGTGAAAAAATAAAAAAAATGATCATAATTCATCATTAAGAGGAAAAATTAATATTTAAAATATACATAGAAAAAGCATATCAACATTTGATCATCTGCACTAATAAAGCCATTTTGCAGATCAGTATGGCGGTTCCTCAAAAAATGGGTATTAGTTAACCACATGACCCACAAATCCCCCTCTTAGGCATATAGCCAAATGATCCGCATCCATGCAACAAAGACATGTGCTCAACTAGATCATAGCAGCATTATTTGTAATAGCAAGAACCTGGAAGCAACCTAGATTCCCCTCAACTGAAGAATGGATAAAGAAGTTGTGGCACATCTACACAATGGAATACTACTCTGCAAAACAAAAACAAAAAGAAAAACAAAATGGAATCTTGAAATTTGCATGCAAGTGGATGGCAATGAAAGAAACCATCCTGAATGAGTCAACCCAGTCATAAAAATGAGAACTCGGTATGTTCTTGCTCATATATGGTTTTTAGACCCAGAACAAAGGATCAGCAGCCTATAATTCACACCAACAGAGTAACTGGGATACAAGGAGTATTCTAAGAGATTCATATAAAGTCCCTCACATAAGGGGGAAGGGACAAGTCCCCCAGAGCACATGGGAAGTGGGGGGGGCAGTGAATGGAGAGAGATGTAGGAGAAAGAGAAGGGGAGAAGAGGAAAGCATGTGCGACTAGGAAGATTGAGTAAGGGTAGGAATTGAAGACAGAAGAGAGAAAGAGAGAGAGACAGAGAGACCCACACAGAGAGAGATAGAGAGAGATAGAGAAAAAACATAAAGGAGGGAGCCATTATTGTTTGAAGAGAAAACTGAAACTAAGTAAAGTACTAGGGATCTATAAAAATGACTCCCAACAAACAATTTGAGCAACCGTGGAAAGGCAACCATAAATAGCCTTCCCAGATAGTGAGATCAACAACTAACTTATCCACCATCATGGACCCGTCAGAAACAGAAGCAAACACCCATAACTAAACACTGAGTTGTGCTAGAATCCAGATGCAGAGGGAGAGGACAAGAACAGGTTGCAGAAACACATAGAACTGCTGAGCTGAACAAGGAGGATCTAATGGGCTCCCAGACTGACAGCTGGGAATCTAGCATGGGACTGACTCGGGCCCTCCTGAATATGGGTCTTAGCCAGAAGGATTGAGCAGTCTAAGGGACCTCAGTCAGTGGAACCAGGGTGTATTCCTAGTGCACAAATAGACCTTGTGGACACATCCCCCATGGATGGAGACTGACTGGAGAACTCCTAGTCCCTACCTCAAATGACTTGACAGATCTACAGGACCGCACCTGGATGGCATTGCACTACCTGTGGAATTGGGGTGGCATAATGGGATGGGAGGTTGGTCAAGGTGCATGTGAGGGGGCAGAGAGGGTAAGAGGTAGGAAGGGCAGGAAGAAGGGAGGGAGGGAGGGAGAGTGAACTGGGATCGACATGTTAAATAAAAAATAATTGAAAAAATATGCATAATTATTTCCTGATTATGAAGTCTCCTAAACTTGGTTTTCCTATGAACATGCATTCGGTCTTTTCAGTGTCTACAGTAAAGCAATATTTAATTTTGCTTAATTACTTTGAAATTAGAGCTGACTTTCATTGTTGTGATTTCTTATTGACACTATCATTAAGCTATCCAGACTATCACTCAATGGCGTGTGCTTGCCTGCCACATAGAAGGCTCTAAAGTCAATCCCAATGTCAACATTAAAAGCAAACTAACACTGGCTGAGGAAATGGCTCAATGAGTTAAACTGCTTGACTTGACTTGCAAACCTGGTCATCTGAGTTCAAACCCTGCTATTGAAAGTGGAAGGAGAGAATTGACCTCAATATTTTTACTGATGCCTGTATGCATACTACGGCATGTCCATGAATATATATATATATATATATATATATATATATATATATATAAACACACACACGCACACACACACACACACACACACACACACACACACACACACTGATAATAAGGGAAACGCCTTTAAAAAATCATCATGGTTGTCTTGATAATTCCTATCTGCAGTGGAGAAAGAGGGAGGGAGGAGAAGGAAATACAGGGGGAAGAATATGGGTTAAAGAGAGGGGGAGGGATGGGGGAAAGAGAGGAGAGACTTGGTAAAATAGGAAAAGGGGAAAATAGCCATGTGGATTCATTTCTTAAACATTAAAAACCATGCTGAGAAAGAAAAATTATCCAATTTTACAAACTTTTTAAATAAATAAATGAATTTTCTTTAAGGATTTATTCACATAACTTTGCCCCATTATGTTTTTTTTTCTGGGAATAAAAATGTATTTAAATAAATGCAGGTATAAAATCCTAGTAGTGATGTAATTATTAAATGTAAATTCTATGATGACTTTTGAAAAGACTTTATTATTATTAGGGAAATTATACAGGTCCAGTGACGAAAATAAGTAAATGAAAGCAAACCAACCTGAAACAAAACAAAACAACAAGCTAGCACCTCATTTTTTATAAGTAGAATCGTTTCTTTTATTCATTATATTTAGGTGCCATTAAATATCACTACATGTCTTGGTGACTATATCCTGGAGAAACTGCAGAACCCAGAAAAAAAAAATGGACATGAGTGTGGAAAGCAAGGGAGGGAAATAGCAAGGCACAGCCACATAGAATTAAACCGTGGTCAGAGTAAAGCATAATACCTCACAGGTCATAGGGGCAAAATTGAAAGTTGGGTCAGGTGAATGGAAGGCAGTAAAGGAGAACAGTAACCATCCAACCATCAACCCCAGTTTACATCAGGAATTATGTAAATCTGTGGTTGGGATGCTAGAGGAGGAGCTGGCAAGATAGCTCAGAATAAAGTATTTCCTGTACCATCAGGAGGACCAGAGTTTGGACAATAATAAACAACACAAAGGGAAGGAAATAGACCCTATGCAATCACTCATCCCACAACATCCAACAGAAGCAGAGTACCTGGCAGAGGCACTTGCCACAGTGGATAAATGACAAAGGGTCGACATAATTAAAAAGATAACAATGAAGACATTACCCTCATTGTAATGGACAGAACAGTATTCTTGTAGTGACTGTTAGTAATTCTAAGCACATGTGGCAGGAGCATTAATTTTAATTAGCAACAATCCAATTGAATCCAAGATTACTATATATGTCACACATATAAGGGAGCAGAAATAATCACAATTTACAAGTTTCTTCTCAAGTGGTTGATGGAGGTCACTATGAGTTAGAAACTCACCTTGCTGAAGCTATGACACTCTGGGTATTCATGGGAACTAAATGGCATTTCCTCAAAGCTCTCTAGCTGACTTGGGTATACTGAATATTTGGTAGCCCTGTAAAAATAACCTAGAATACCTGAGTTAGTATAGTGATATGAGTTTGAGGACACTCTTGATTTATCTTCAAAAGTGGTGTGTCAGTCATAATGTCAAGTTTCTGGACTGTGACAGCTCAGAGGAGTTGAGGAGGCTGGTTTGGGCAGGAAAGGCTGCCCACTTCTCATTTGGAAATGATGATTTTCAGTAGTCTCTAGGCTACTGCAGTAATGATAGCAGGGACAAATGTATTATCCTTCATTGAGCGTCAGAGATTGGGGGAGAGTTTGCTAACATATTAAACACCTTAGAATCATTCCATCAGTTGTAGTTAGCCATAGTACACAAAGCCTGAACTAATACCTTCCATGTTCCTTCTCCCTGCAGTCCTTCTACATTTCTGTGTTCCTGTAAGGTCAGAGGAGAACTCTCTAACCATATAAACACAGCTTAATGAACCAACAAGCCATGAGTGTGTGCCCTATTGTGCATGTGAGTGTTTGACTGTTGAGAGTACAGTACAATGTCAGGTATCATCTTTAAGAATGTCTTCCATGCCTTTTGAGTCAATGTCTCTTTGGCTTGAAGCTCATCAATTGGGCTAGGCTAACTGACCCCAAACCTCTGCCGTTATTACAAGATTACACAAGTATGCCTGGTATTTTTAGCATGGTTCCAGAGATCAAATCACATTCTCCTGCTTAAAAGCCAAGTAATTCATAGGCAGAACAGTTCTCCCCAGCAAGGAAGACACTGATTTCTAAATATATTAATTAATTTAGTGTGTTTATATTTGTATACATTATACTGTATATGTGGTAGTGGGAGGGTAACTTGGGCAAATGTCTCATCTCATACTACAATGTAAATCTCAGGGATCAAACTAAGGTTTTTAGGACTAAGCAGCCAAGACTTTAAATGCTAGAGCTATTTGATTGTCCCAGGAAACCATTTTTCTTCCTTCTCCTCTGTCTTCTTCCTTTTCTGCTTTGTAAGTTAATTACATTTAGGCATCACTAGCTTTTCAAGGTTTAAATCTCCCTGGGCCTTAAATTTCTCACCTGTAAAATAAAATTACTCCATTATTACAACAAAGTAACTGTATTTATAATCTGTAAGCTTTCTCTCACTACTAAGGAAATATTTACTTGTGAAAAATAGGTTCCTTACCAATTTCAACCTATTTCTCTAAAGGAAAAAATCACACTGACACTGCAAGTGTGGATAAAAATATGTGGTCAGTTTTACAATGGAGTATTACTCAGCTATTAGAAAAAAAAAATGACACCAGGACATTTTCTTGCAATGGGATGAAAATACAAAAAAAAAAAAAATACTAAATAAGGCAACCCAGACCCAGAAGACTAACATGTTATGTACAATCCACAGACCAAGTGCAGTTAGATAAAGGGCAGGGAAGACACAAGGACATCCCTGGGAATATGAAGTAGAATAGATTTTGTGGGTGGATTTGGAGCAAGTTAAGAAAGAGGCCGAAGGAAACAGTACAAGGAGCAGAAGTGGAATAGGTGAGTGTTTGGGGATTAGGAGACAATGTGGAAACTTTCATGAGCATGAGCCTTGTGCACACTCCTTGGAATGGATTATATGGAGCTGTACTGGCTATGTTCTGTAGTCAGACTAGGCTCCCAGTAACAGGTCTGAGACACCAACCTAGTAAAACAAAACAAAACACTAACAACAAGAAGAACAACAACAAAAAAGAAAAATCCTGAATACCCACAACCTGTCTTGCCTGTAACATGCACTGGGGTAGTGGTGGGTGGTCCAGAGCTTGTAGGAGTACTGATGATTGTTCTAACTTCAGACCCGAGCCACTAGAGGGAGCACTTACCCAATCCTGACTGAATGGCCAGATCCAGATGCTGGAAGTTCAAGAAGGAAATATGGACTAAAGGAGGTGGTGGGAGGGAGAGAGGGAGGGCGGGAGGAATAAGTCAGTGAAATTACTCCTACTGATATTCTGCTACACACATAGATTGAGGCCTAGTCTAATCATCATCAGACAGGCTTCCTCCAGCACCTGATGGGAGCAGCTAAATATGAGGCAGAGCTCAGGACCCCAGTCCCCTCAAGGAGAAGAGGTGGAGAAAGGATTATAGGAGCCAGAGGGATGAAGGACACCAAGAGAACACAGCATACAGAATGAACCATTAGGAATCACAGGGGCTCAGAACAGAGCCTAAAGTAAACACAGAGCCTACAAGGGTCTGTGCTAGGCCCTAGCAATACATGCTGTATTTGTTTACCCTGGGGTTTTTGTTGAACTATTCAAATTTGGAGTAAGGTGTCACTTACCCGTGAAACCGACTTGTTGCTACAGGGTTACCTTGTTATTTCTTGATGTGAATGTATATGGGTAGTATAATTGCATCTTGTTATGCTGTGTTCAGTCGATATTACTTGGAGATCTGCTTTTTTCTGAGGGAAACAGAGGCAGTAGATCTATGGGAGATATAGGCAAAAGGTGACTGGGGGAAGGAGAGAGGTAGAGTCTGTGGTTGGGTTATAATGTATGAGAGAAAAATAAAGAAAAAGAAAAATGTTTTGACACATAGAAAAGTCATTTAAGTTCTGGGTGGTTGTTCTGGCAGTGTTCTGGTTCTGTGTAAAACCACATGAGCAGGAACTGTATCATGCAGCCATAGGGTGGTGGCACCTGAAGAGGCTTGTGAGAAACAGCTAGGGAGTCCTCTGAGATGAATTCCAAAACCTGTGTTCCTCACAACCACTCTGGAAAATTTACCTTCTTTGACTCAATCTCCTGACTCACAAAACAGGGGGAACTAAGTGATAGACATGACACACAATTGATAGAAGTATTAAATGAGGAAGGCGAACAAAAGTGGCCAGCAGTATGTGTGCCACAAGATATGGAACAAAGGTGAGTATTTAAATATCAATCCACACAGTCTGAAGAGCAGCTGGCCTTCAGGCTAGCCATGGCTAATTAGGTGGTCTCTTTGGCAGAGTGGCTAGAATTTTGGGTATATCAGTTAGATGATGACACACTTATAGTACACCCTCTCCAGTGTGTGAACATTCTGGTGCTTCATGGTAACATGAGTAGGTATGCTCCTTCTACCTACATGGAGAGCAACAGAAGTGGCAAAGAACATATTTATTTCTCCTTGCTATTAAAAAGGAACATTAGGAGGTTTGGTAAATGGCTTAGTGTAAGAGCTATACATATAATACATATGAGAACCCGAGTTTAATTTTTAAGAATTTGATAAAAATCTGGTGAGACACTATACATCATGAGGCACAGACTGAACATTTCCTGAGGCTCAATAGCTCCTTGTTCTAACTGAAATCAGTCACATCCAAGATCAAGGTGAAATGTTCTTAAAAATAACATATAAAGTGGCTGAGGAAGATCTTTAAAGTGAACTTCAGCCCTCCCCTGACACATGTACATACTCCTGTACACACACATAAATACACCACATTTTAGGGACAGCTTATGAGTTCCTGGAGCTAAAGAGAAGCCAGAGGCCAATATCAGTGATCTGAGGTATCGACCCCATTATTGCATAGTGTCACTGTATGAGACACACCTTCCTCATGCAGGAACAGCTGTTTATCATTTCACCTGGTGTTTGTATAACAGAATTTGGGAATACATCTGCCAGATGGACTCCTTGTAAAATTATGTACTAGTGGAATCTCTAGTCACCAGAGTCTGGGATTGGGCTTAAAAGTCTGCATGCTAATAGAAAGACTCTGTTCCTCAAACCTGGGTGACTCCAGAGGCTGTACAAGTATCAAAATAGCAGCTGCCCTTTCCAGAGTCCACGAGAGATGTGGAAGTCATTATGTCTACATGTAGCAGAGCAGGCCTCAGAAGAGCACGGTACCATTTCTTCACTCTTTCTCTACAGCCACACGGGTGCTGTGTGGAAAGGGTATGGACAGTAAATTCTAGACGGTTTACTGATATCTATTTGGTAATAACCTTCCACATCTGTAATTACAGAATACAATGAACTCCGCTGGTATAAATGATAAGTGGGTGCACAGCATCCATCTGATAGAATGACAATTAAAAGAGGGGGAGAATGTGGACACAATCAGATGGAAATGTCCGGAGGAGATTAACTTTCAATTTGGTCTGCAAAACAAGTAGGAAGCAGAATTTCTCAAACACCTAAATGGAAAAAATAGAAGAGGTGTCCATATATATAAACAGACTGCCAAGCATTTGTACACACTATGCACACCTGACTGTATGTATTTTGGTGAAATAAATGTAGCTTGAAATCTTTCTAATATTTATGATTACACTATGCACTCATGTGTACCACCATGTGCATATGAATGCTAAAGGTGAACTTGTGAAGTCAGTTTTCATTCCCTGTTTAGATGTGCGTATTCCTGTGAAGTCAGCTATAGCCCAGGTAGGTTCAAAGGTTGGAATTGAAGGAGGTTCATATGGAAAGAGCAGAAGGTTGCAAAGTACGTATAGCCTACTAAAGAGAATGGGGAAATACCATAGAGTGGAAAAATAAAAGAGTTTTTAATACCAGATTGATCCAATCTCAGATGTGTTTTAGTAATGCATTATATATGGAGGTTGGAGTAGGAGAAGGCAACTTCAGAGCAATAGAAGGATCATAAGGGTTTATTATCCGGGGGTAATATACCAAAAAATTCAAGTTCTGGTGCTCATTCTAGATTCATTAGGTCTGGAGCTGGGTTCAAGAGTCTGGAGTTTTCTGTCAGCATTTTCAGGTCATTCTAAACTCCGCAGATTATAATTGAAGTAACGTTAAAAACAAACGACATCCCAACATCAACACTTCTCCATGTTTCCTTGGCTAGTTTTCTCATGTAGCTCCCAATTAGCTCATTGCCAAGAAACAGTCATAGACATCTCTGAGCAACAGTGATCACTGACAGCTGACAGTTTCCTGAGAGTACAAGGATAGAAGATCTTTCTCGACATAAGTAAAGACCTGGCTATTTTGAGAGAGCCAAACATGGGAGTTGTTTCCACATCTCTTGTAATATTTGAAAGTTAGAAATTCTGTTTCCATATACATAGCCAAAGTTGTGGTGATGTACTTAAAAACCAACATCAGCTGCAGTGCTGAATTCTAGGACTCGATCTCCCAACATCAGCATCTCTGAAAGAAACTTTGCAGAAACTGAAAGCTAGTCTGTATAGGTAGTAACACATCAAGGGGAACGTATTATTGTGTGATCATAACCTAACTAACATACTTGCCTTATTCCACTTAAAAAGCCATAGAAACCTACTTACAAATCACCTCTGTGAATACAAGTTACTGTGGAAGGACAGAAGCTCAGTGAGGTAGAGGAACATGATCCCAGCCAGATCTACCTACAGGAGAAGAACCCCATCCCATCTTTGCAGTACCTTCCTTTCATCATATCACATCTCAGAAGCAGCTTCTGTTTAGATCCGTGGAACTTAAGGAGACTGTCCACTGGAGCACTACTTGCACATTCTTCAGAATGTCACACTCTGAAATGAAACTCATCTCAGCATCAAGCGTTCTTATTAGTGAACTGGGCTGTTGTAGCGATTTAGTTTCCTGAAATATTACTTCCTTAACAACTATTAGATTTTTCAGTGCACTGAGGGAAAAATTACATTAGATCCCACATCGTGTGAAATTAATAATGTTTGAAATTTCAGTAATTGATATAGTTTCAATATATACTTATATATGTATACTTAAAACTGAGCTGTAAACAGAGAGAGCAGTCTGGGAAGAGTTTAAAAGTTAAACAATACAGCAACACAAACAATGCTGTCTAAAAGGACATGTACTCAGCTCAGTTAGTAGAGTACTTACCTAACATGCAGGAAGCTCTAGGAATAATGCACACCCACCAGCACGCCTACCAGATATAAATAGTGGTTCATTCCTGCAATACCAGAATTGGCGAAGTAGAGGAAGGAAGGCCCCAAGTTCCCGGAAGTCTTGAGTTATACAATAAGTTTGTGGCCAGCCTAGGCTACAAGAGTCCCTGTCACACAAACACCCAAAGAAAGAAATCCACTGATTACTGTGTACCTTACCTATCAATGGGTAATGGACTGTTGCACTAGATTTAGCATGCTTTCAACCAACACTCAGTTGGGTCTTTGGGATTCTGCTCTAAGGGAGGAATGACAGTTTCTTGACACATAAGAGTATTTCAGGAGATGATGGCTCATCTAGAGTGGTATGGTGCTTCTAAGATATAGTTCTAGTTCTAATTCAGGCACATAGTCTTTGGTCAGTCTACATCAGAACTTTCTTTAATCACAAGAGTGGAGAGACCATACATGGCATGTGATCTATGGACAAGAATGTAGCCAACAGAGAAAATGCACTAGTTAAATTACCTTCAGGAATGTGAACTTTATCTTGTACCCATGTTTAATTTTATAAATTATAGTGCCAATGGAACAAACAGATAGTGTATCCATATGCCTGTGATTATGTCTAATTCTGATATGTAACTCACTTTTAAAATTATACTTACCTCTTACTATGAATAAAGATAATTACCTTTACCTGAAGGTAGAGAAGTGGGGGTAGGGGTGGGTACTTTCTCAGGTTCTTGGAGAGCATCAGAAGGGCAGAGACTGTATCTTCTGAAGAAGGACCGTATCAGGGGTTCCTTACTATTATCGGTATAAGTTGTTCACTAATGAAACACCTGTTTATCATTTATCTTGCGTCTAATGAACTCATTAATACCCCACATTCACATGGAGGTAGAAAAAATAAGTTATTCCAATGGTTTGAAATTAAAATCCTGTTGAAGAATATAGTTATTGAATTAGTAGGAAAACTAACTCCTTATGACTGAACAGATCATTTCAAAAAGAAGCTGAGAACTGATCTCTCTTAGATTACAGCACATTCACTTAGCCCTGACAGGGAGGTGGGGGAAGTAAACACAGCAAATTCACAGCACAGAACTACACAGGTGTGTTTTTCATTATAGATTTAATCACAAGAAAGCAACTTTTCTGTCCTGGGGTCATCTGCTGAATGTTATTCTCATCCAACTTCTCATAATCAGTGTCAGAAAACGGCCTCTGACGTAAGAGACGATGACACATTCACACTTCGAACTCACTGTGATCAGCCCAGTTATACCACTTGACTCCTAAGAAATATCCCTTCTTGACTCGGAATTAATAGCAGTGGTGTGTGTGTGTGTGTGTGTGTGTGTGTGTGTGTGTGTGTGTGTGTGTGTGTTGTCCCTCAACTCACTTGGAAAAACCACACATTAAAGGGCAGCCATGTATGTGAACACCAGACACATGAGTGGTTAAGGGGAAAAAACCCTAGATGCCACTTGGTTCATTTCTGGTTGTTTTAAATTTGTTTTCTTTCACAACACATGGAAAGCAAATCTCTCTCATGTGGCAATCTGAATTTCTTCATCTCACCGACAAAATGACCCTCCTCTGTAGTCAATCATGAAAAGAGTATAACTTCACTCTACTCATGCATGACATGCAACTAACATTAATAAAAAAACTTCAAATATTTTGATCCTGACATTGAGGCTTTTCTCCAAACTAGTTAGAATATGGTTATATTGACATCCACCCTCCATTACAGGCCCTTACTATTTATATTATGTTTGGTAAGTAATCCAGATATTGAGTATAGCTAAGTGTCTATGTAGGGAATTTACCATCCCAGAGAGTGCAAAAAGAAAAGAATATCATCCCTAGATAGTACAGTAATAAAACATAGCTGTGTGTGTAGCTCATGTTAAAACACACATGGTTCTTGATCCTTTCTGTAGCGTGCACGCAGATAAACACACACACACACACACACACACACACACACACACACAGCAAAACAAACAAGTAAAATAGGAAAAATAATTCTATTGTTCCTTCATTTCACTTAAAATTGTTCATTTGACTCTTCAAATAAAAAAATAATAAATCAAATTCTTATGAGCTGATGATTCTTTAGGCCTTGAGGTAGCCTTGTGGGTAAAGATGCTTGCTGTCAAAGGTAAAGACCTAAGTTAAGTCTTCTAGATTTACACAAATCAAAATTAGGAAAGAACAATTCAAATCCTAATTTGGCCTCTGATCTTATGTTTACAAAGGCAAGGGTTCACCTGCCCACACAGACACTGACAAATAAATAATTAATAGTGTAGAAAGAGTTCACTTAATTCTTCAAGACAATATCTGTCTAAACATTTGCTGTGCTCACAAGATTTGTATATCAATGAAAGAATTGCAAAGATGGAGTGTTCCTAGGACTCAGGAGACCATCTAAGAAGAAGAGGATATTCTTGTGTTTATGTGAACATTGAGGTCACATTTGAGAAGTGTGAAGCAATTTGCAAATATCACTCCCCCCCTCTAAAAAATAATCCTGAAGAACTCACCAAGGAAATAACAGAATTATGAAGAGTTTTGAAGAATTATTGGAGCTGTATTTGAAAAGTCATATGTGTTTCGATGTGTATCTCTTGATGTTTGTGGAAACTGATTTAAATAAGATGTTCAAGTGAACACTGAGAAGTGAAAACAATAAAGAAGTTAGTAGTGCAAATCTTGGGATGGAGTAACAGATTGGAGATGGGAATTCAAAGCAGAAAATATGGAGGTCAACAGAGCTTGTATTTTAACGTAAATGAATACTCCCTTGGTGTAATACCAAAAACTACTAATAAAGAGTAACTTTTTGTGGTATATATCATCATGTCTCCATCTCCAAACTAAAGGATTATAACAGCTATTGAAAATCTATTAAGAACCAGTCAGGAGTGTCGAAGGCTTTTAATCCCAGCCTTTGAGACTGAGGTATGCAGATCTCTATGATTCCAAGACCTGCCTGGTGTATAAGAACAGGTTCCCAGGCAGCCCCTGAAAAACCTGTTCCAAGAAACAAAAAAAAAAAAAAATCTACTGAGAAAACTATGAAAACGAGTCATCAAGAATGCAACCAGATCCAAATTATAAAGGATCTCAATCTGTTCTTCACTACCTTGCCAATATGCCATGTTGACATTTTCTGCTTAGTGTAATTGAACAGTGTCACTGCTGGCCTACAGCACACATGCACTGGAGTTTCAGGCTTATTCTGCATGTAAGAAAGCTTAGTTGGGGCCAAAACCCCACACCAGTCAGCTCTGCCCTAAAACCACATGGCCCAAAGTGATAAACTGAATTTGGGCAGGTACAGTTGGTACCTAGTTTTGCAACTTGGTGTGGTTCAGTGCGTACAGGAAACACAGGTAGCTCCGAGAACTTCCTTGAGGGCAATTAATACTAATCAGTTGATTCTTCTGTTCAATCACCCTGAAGGTAACAACTGGGAAAATGAACTGACACATCAGCTCTAACTTTCAATTTAGGGAAAAACAAACCAAATTTCTGTTGCTTAAAAACTTTAGATGGCCTGTATTGTTTGTTTGTTTGTTTTTGTTTTCTTTTCCAACATACTTTGCCAAGTTCCTACATAGTTTTCTTGGAGGAAATTCAAAGCAGTCATTATATGGAAGCACATGGAGCAATGAAATGAGACCTGACCCTGAAAAATAAAAAGACATTTCAGAGCAGTGACTCTCAGGTCCTACATTTGAGATACACAAAAGCATCAGCTTATTTCATGAGGGCTACAAATAGGATGCTAAATAGGGCAGTGCTGAGCAGAATGACTTCAGGAATTAGCGCACACACATACACACACACACACACACACACACACACACACACACACACACACACCACTGCTATTAATTCCGAGTCAAGAAGGGATATTTCTTAGGAGTCAAGTGGTATGACTGGGCTGATCACAGTGAGTTCGAAGTGTGAATGCGTCATCGTCTCTTACGTCAGAGGCCGTTTTCTGACACTGATTATGACGGAGGATGACGTCTCTGCATAGGAGAGTTTCCCCCTAGCTACTACAGTGTGGCTTTTGGACTGGAGAGGATAGGACAGAGTGTGATAGTAGCCGAAAGTTGGGGGCTGAGCTTTCACTCTGGGGCTGTGCCCCAGCCCTCAGAATGTAGGGCTGTAGCCCCAAACTTGGTGCTTCAGCCTTTAGTGTTCTATAGGAAAGTGTTTTTTTTTTTTTTTTTTTTTTTTTTTTTTGACTTTGTAGGACAGAGTGCGATAGTAGCTAGGGATAAGGGGCTGAGCTTTCACTCCGGGGCTGTGCCCCAGGCCTCGGAGTGTGGGTCTGCAGCCCCACACTGGGTGCTTCAGCTCCTCTTGCTCCAGCTCTGCAGGACTCTGGTGCTGGAGGTCAGAGTGCCGGTGTTGACGCGTCAACTGAGATAAGGAGGTGGAGAGGGCAGTGGTGCCAGCCGGCCCCAGAACCCTTCCCGTTCCCAGTGCCCCCACTGACTGTGCTCTGCTCTGCTGCTGTCCATCTGTCCAGCTGCAAGGCCCCCCATCGTTGGCACAGGGATGGCGGTGACTCGTACTGCCACCGTGGAGTGCCCATGGAGGATTTTTGAGCTGCTGCCAGTTCTAATTATCTTCATGTTCTGTGAATTTAAAGTAAGTAGTTCCATGCTCATGGTTCATTTGCCCATGAATAAAAATGCTCTATGGAGGTTCTAAATGAAATAAGGAATTTGGTCATTTTCATCATGTTGGCTGTTTGGGGAGAAAATACACAAAATTAATCCACAATTGAAGTCTATTGCCTATAGAAGTACAAATGCAAAACAAGGGAAGGGAGTGATTATTTTTCCTTGGGTTGATGGGAAAGTCTTTAGACTGAGCAAATAAGTTTTAGTAGATGAGGTGTGAAAACAGCATGCACAGGAGCTCACAGCATAAGTGAGCCAAGGGCCTGATGTGAAATGATGCTTACTGTAGACCACTGGGTCTCAAGGATTGCTGTGGGGTGTGAGATCCAGCACAGGCTCATCAGTGGTGAGACCCATAGAAAAAAAATGTATAGATATTCCTGATATATGAGAATCAAATGTCAGGGAAAAAAACACAGGAAGGAGAATTGATAGGGGTAAGAATAGAGATGTTTGTCCTAAATGAGGCAAGAAGAAATAAGAGCTAAAATGAGTGTTACTTTCTTGATTAGCTGTAGAGATGGGTGGGATGTGTGGAGAATCTAGAATAATCCCAAGTTCCTGGCTGTGTCAGTTAAGTTACTGAGATGGGGCTTATGGGAAGAGAAGCATATTGCAGATGAGAGATGATTTCAGATCACACACATCTTCCTCAGAATCCACAATTAGGGCCTAGGGAGATGGCTCAGTTCGGAAAGGAAAGTGCTTGCTATGATCTGGAGTTGGAGCCCTTAAGGCAATGTAAATGCTGGGTGGAGCTGTGAATAGAGGAATCCCAGGTTCACTGGTAATCAGTTTATCAGAGAATGTGTGAGCTCTAGATTGAGTGAGAGACTCTGCCTTAGAAAAATTGAGGTAAAAAAGGAAGACATTACCACAGCAGCCTGTGGCTTTTCACATAAAATACACAGGCACCTAGCAGTTACCAACACTTATTTTTGATAAGGTTGTTGGTGAGGAACATGGAGGGATTTTGCAGACTTGGCTGGATTTTCTGTGGTTCAGTGGGCTGTGTGGATATGTGTTGCATTTTGTAAGGGAAGAGTTCTCTCCCCTTCAGGATAGTGTTAGCTGTGAGTCTTCTATTGGTGCTGTTTGTCAGATTGAGAAAAGTAGTCCAAGTTTGCAGTCTCCTGATGATTAGAAGGTTGATTTTCTTACATATTTTATTACTATCTGTTGAGATCTTCTTTTCCTTCATTTCTTTTACTGTGGATTATGACATTGTTTTTTTTAACTGAACATTACATTCCTTTCTGTGTACATATGGTGTGTCTGTGTGTGTTTGTGTGTGTGTGGGTGTGTATGTAAATGCAAAGCCCCAAGAGTCGGTTTTATCCTTCTACCACATTGATGATGGGGGTCAAACACAGGCCCTAAGGATTGGTGGCAAAGTTTTTTACCTGCTGAGCTATCTTCCAAGCCCAATAATATTAAAATTTTTATTTAGATATATTTATTATATATAGTGTGTTCTTTCTCCTTATATCCCTGCAGGCCAGAAGAGGGTACCTCATTGCAGATGGTTGTGAGCTACCATGTTGATGCTAGGAACTGAACTCAGAACCTCTTGACAACTAGCTAATGTTTTTAACCATTATGAGATCTCTCCAGCCCTTGCCCCCACATATTTTTTTACAAGGTCTTTTATGACTATAAATTTTCCTGTTACACACTGAAGTAGTTGTTTTGTGTAAGTTTTGTGTTGCATTTTATTATTTAAAAAAAAACCTTTTATGTTCATGGATGTTTTGCTCTTGCATGTATGTCCATGCGTCACATGTTTGCTGTGCTTAAAGATGCCTTAAAGGGTGACATATTTCCCTGGAAATGGAGTCATAGATAGTGGTGAGCAACCAAGTGGATCCTGGGAACCAAGCATGGGTCATTTATCTACAAGAATGACAAATGATCTTAACTGCTGAGCTCTCTCTCCAGTCCTTCCTGGGTTTTTTTTTTTTTTTTTTTTTTTTTTTTTTTGATAACTAATTTTAACCCGTTGTAATCAGAGAATATGCTTCTCGACATGGGAATTTGTCAATTGAATTTTTACTATTTTAAAGTATTTGTATGTGTGTGTATGTGCTTGTAGCTTCAGCTGCCCAAGGAAGCAGTAAGAGGGCAACAGATCTCACAGAGCTGGAGTCATGGGCAGGCACTTAGGGATTTCTTGACATGGATTCTGGGAACTGAAGTCTGCTCCTCTGCAAGAGCAGCAAATGTTTTCAGCTGCTGAGCCATTTCTCTGGGCTTGGCCCTGTGATTGGATTATTTAAAGAAACAAAACAAAAAACAAACAAAGAAAATATTGAGGTGTGATTTAGCTTAGTGCCTGGATTTTTTCTGAAGAATCTTCCATGTACCTTTGAGAGTGAATGTATTTTTTGCTATTATTGCATAGTATTTTGCTAGTATGATAGTCTAACGTATTTGTAGTGACTTTACCTCGTTCTCTTTTCATGCTGACTCACTGAAAGTGAGATCTAAAAATAACTAACTACTGTTGATGAACGGTTTGTTTTATCCTTACTTCAACAGATTTACTTCATTTTGTGGTTCTCTTGCATAAAATCCTACATCTTAAAGACTGAGCTAGCCTTTTCCATCACATCTTTGTTTCTAGTAACAGTTTTAGTCTTAGCCTTTTTTATCTGCTATCAGAGGAGTCAATCTACTTGTTTATGATCAGTTAGTATTGGGGCCTGGTGATAAAGACTAGAATAACCCACTGAGGGAAGATGGATTCAGGAAGAGGTAATATATGCAATTTACTGCAGGCATTACTCTGTGAGGTGTGGAAGAATATTTTAGAGGGTATGTGGAGGGCTTGGTTATACATTCATAGTCTTTGGAGGGAGATAATGGAAATATTTGCCATGCCTGAATATCTGTTCTGGTGATCTTAGAGGCAAATCGTTGTTATCATTGCCTTGCAACATGATATCACACTTTTGTGTATGTGGCTCAGGTGAGAAAGAGAGAGACAGGACCAGGATAAAATATTTTTAACCCTTTTCTGAGCCCTTGTAAGGTCAGTCCTGTACCGTAAGGATCTAAAACACAAGGTTAAAGGAAGTCTCCATGAAACCCAGAGCAGAGGCTGTGCACCTACAGTTTGGATCCTTTCTGGAGTCACAGATGTAAAAAGGAAAATAAAGATACAGGGAATAAAAAAAGAGGATAATACTATTGCATGTATTTTTTTTTTTTGTTAGAAGTTAATAAGCTGTAGATAGCAGCTTGTAAAAGGTCCTTGTCATGTACTAGCATAAAACAGGTTTTATAGATAGTAATTATCTAAGCATTTGTTGTTCATTTTGTCAGACCCCAAGGAGAATACAGCTGTGGTGTTTCTAGATGGTGTATGTTGATGCCTGGAACGAGTCAAGCCCATCATTTCTATGGTTGTTTTTGAAAGAGCCATTTCCTTTTGGGGCTCAAACTGCATCAATTTAACTCAAGAGACAGGAAGGAAGGGTTTAAATCCCAACTCTGAAGCTCTGTCAGTTGTTTCTTGTCACTCTCCCTTCCTCAGAGGACAAGCTGCGGATCAGTGTTTTTCCTCTGCAAGAAATGTTATTTCAAACCCAGTGTATAGGGATAAATCATGAACCTGAACTCAGGGAAAAGAACCCAACCCAGATCATTGATACTTTTCTTTTTTACTGGATTTTAAAAATCTTTGGTAGAGATGGTGTCCCTCACCTATCTGCTTAATAAATACATGGAGATTTATTCTTACTTATGAATGGCTGACCTTAGCTCAGCTTTTTTCTAGCCAGCTTTTCTAAATTAAATTATCCCATTTCTCTTTATGTGTTGCCTCTGAGCTCTTTTCCCTTTATTTATTCTATATGCCTTGCTTTCCTTCTTACTCTGTAACTGGTGCCCTTGGTGTCCTCCTCCTCTTGTCCCTGGATCTTCTCTAGGTCTCTCCTTCTATTTATTCTCTCTGCATGCCAGCCAGCCCTGCCTATTTTTCCTGCCTAGCTATTGGTCTGTTCAGCTCTTCATTAGGCCAATCAGGTGTTTTAGACAGGCAAAGTAATGCAGCTTTACAGAGTTAAACAAATGCAACATAAACTAATGAAACACATATAAAATATTCCACAATGTTCTTTTCTTGATACTATATCCTTATCCTTTAACTCTCCTGGAGTTATGCTCTGTGGAATCTCCCCATAACTTCTGTTTGAAAACTACTGTTTCACCACACTTAGCCCCTCAATAAGAACAAATGTAATTTACTAGAAAACATGTTTGGAGGCATTCTGCTTTGTATTTTATGGTAGCCCATTCAATATGAATAGAGTTGGCCACAGCCACCTGTGCCTGTCTTTGTACCAGTACTGTTGAAGAAGCATGCTTATAGGTTTATTTTCTTTGTCTCGAAGGTTGTGGCAGCAGTGCCTGAAGATATGACAACAAGCTTTGATCCTAGTGAGCCATCATTAGAATCACTGATATGTTTGGTTGCCATTGCACTGCTTACCATTTTCTTATTTCTTTGGAGAGGATAGCGATCAGTAAGTTACCACTTATAGTAAGTGAATGGTCATTCTAGGTTTTTTGCTTTTGTTTTTTAAGTTTATTTCCTTTTATGTGTGTGACTGTTTTGCTTGTATGTATGTGTGTGTGTCACGTGTTCCTGGTCTACAGAAGTGATTAGTGGGCCATTGTTGGATGTCCTGGAGCTGGAATTACTGATGATTGTGAGCTATAATGTCGATGATGGCATTGAATCTTGGTCCTCTACAAGACCAACAAATGCTCTGTGCCATTTCTCTGTAACCTTCATTTTGTGTTTAGACTGAACAACTAATTGGAGAAACTTGTTATTTCAGGGAAATGAGTTAGGTCTCAGTGTTCTGCGTTATGCTAACAGGTGGTTTTTAAAAACTGAACAGGGATTAACAGAAATATTTTTATGTAAGTATATTTTAAAAGATTTTATTGTAGGGATACTACACACTAGTACTAAAGCCCCAACTTTCTTTCCTTCCCTTTTCTTCTTTAAATTTGGGGTGTCTGTGCTTGTTTTTAACAATATTAAAAAGTTTGCAGGTATATCTACTTCCCAACTAAGAGTAAAAATCGCTACTTTCATGGCTCTCCTGGATCATATATTGCTTTTTCCTATGCTAACTGTTTTTAAGGAGGGAGTCATAACATAGCCTTTTCTTTCTGAGACTTCTTTTTAGATGTTGGCCTTTGTGCTTCTGACTGACTTCATTTCTAATATCTTCATGTTTTTTTCTTCCTTACCTTCTGCTTACACATATCCCACTGTTTTTTGTCATTTTTTTCTTCCAGTTTTTTGTCTCTGTTTTCTAGGTGGCATGAGTGTTCTTGTTTGCGTACCTTGATCACTTTACCCTATCACCACTGTTCTCAAGGGTGTATTTATCCATTCCTCATCAAAAGCTGAAGTAAGAAGAAGAAAAAGACTAATGAGTTTTTTAGTCAGTAAAGGTCTAGGGTCCAATGATATTTCATATATTTTTATCTTGATTATTAACCGTAGGAGATTTAATAATGGTGGCTCCTTAAAATACTTTGTTTTAGAGCCAATATATGCATGGGAAACATGGGGTTAAGTGCAATTATACAGTTTTCTTTAGAATGAGACTGTTTCAGAGACACACATGATACCACACAATGGGAGACCTTACTATATAGCATTGTTTTCATTTGAAATAAAAGGCTTTCGGGTAATTTATTTACCATAAGGCCATAAGAAATTTGGCGTCTTAAAGCTGGAAGCAGAAGTCAGATAGATTTGCTTAAAGATATATTTGTTTTAATGCAATTTTGTTAAATTTTTGTTTCAGATTCAGAGCCGACTTTATTTGAGTAAGTAGTCTTTTTTGATTTTAGATCTTGTGATTGTATCTAATTTAAAGTGTTTTCACACTTTAGTACTAATAATCTTTCCTTTGATTTCTCAGTAAGAGAGAATAGACTGGTTGTGGAACTTGCAATGGAAATAAAAAAGAAATGTGATCTAATTGACAAAGTGTGCCTTGCTCAAGAGGAGGTGAGATGTGTTTGAAAATACCACCCATCACAGTGTGCTGCTTAATTGTTCTCCATGGGTTATTGCCTGCCATCAGAGCTTTGTTTCAGACCAGAGCTCTGTTGCTGCTCAACTTCATCACTTAGCCATTCTCTTTGCAGCCACCCTGGTGATGTGTAGTGTTTACCTTCCCTGACTATTTAGTCAGAGCACCTTGATTTGCTTATTGCTCATTTAGATATTGTAAAATTGCCTTTTACGTCTTATCCACCTTAAAAGATGACTTTATTTTTACTGTGTGTGTCTATTTGTGTCTATGTGTGTAGGCATGTACCAAGAAGGCATTTGTGTGGTGATCATAGGATCATAGGACATGGAGGAGTCACTTTCCTCTTTTTACTATGTGGGTCCCTGGGATTGAACTCAGGTTATCAGTCTTGGTAGGAAGCTCCTTAACTACTTACTGAGACATCTCACTTGCCCATTTCCATCCTTTTAAATGCACTCATAATCTTTCTCAGTTTATGCCATATAGGTTAGGGCCTTTGCTTTTACTATTTTATGTCATATATAAGAGTTTTTTCAGATATATGGATTGTAAATCTCTTCTACTCTGTTGCTTACATTTCTGTTTTGTTTGGTTTCTTAGAAGGTAGAAGATTTGAATTACAATTTAATGTAGTGTAATGTTTCATGAGATTTTTTTGCTTATCAAGGATGTAAAGGTACTTTTACTTGTTATCATGTAGATACTTTATTTACTGTTTTCATCTGGACATGCTAGGGCTACTGTGACAAAATACCTTTAGCAGCAGAAGTGAATTTCCTTACAGTTCTTGAAACGAGTCCATGGAGATAGAGCCAGGCTTTGCTTCCTCGGTGACCTGACCCTTGACTTTAGATAGTACTGTCTGCATGTTGTGTCTTTCTCTGTCCTAGTGTTCTCCTCATAGGATATCAGTCATATTACGTTGCGGTCATCTTAAATCCCTCATTTTAACCTAGCTGTATTCAAAGGCTTTGTCTCTAAATAACGAAAATTCTGAGGTGCTGAGATATAAGAGACAGGGTTTCTCTGTGCATCACTGGCTGTCCTGAAACTCACTCTGTAGACCAGGGTGTTCTGAAACTCACAGATTTTATCTTCCTTACTTGCCTTATTTATCACATGATATAAATGTCTGATAGCCAGTTACCACATATTGTTCTACTGACAGACTGGAGAAGCCATTAATCCGTTCAGGGGATAGTAGAAGACTCACTTCTTTAGATACTCTTTAGTCACACTTGCTGTTAGTGTTTTCAGCCCCAGCAGATGTGGGGAAACTTTGCTAGTCACAACGGAAACGTTCTGCCTTATGTTGCCTAGGCCGATGGTTGTGGCTTGTTTGTAGACCTGGCTTTCCTCAGCACAGTGTTTAGACTGCAAAACTAAGCTCACAAAATCCAAGGGTTCTTTACATGGTGGATATAAATTCTGTTTTCTTCTTTGGTGTCTATTTAGATACAAGTTGAGAAAAAATTAATATTTTTTCCTCACGTGTTCCCTTATTTCATTCAGTATGAAGGCTTAGAGTCATCCTGAAAGGAGGCCAACTTTGACAAGGCATCAACAGAAGTACAGAGTTTGAAGGTAAAAACAAAAGTATGATATAAAAGCTAAGGAAAAGATTCTTATAAGAAATATTTTGTCCCCTCAAAAATAATTATGTCAGAGAAATATGAAATTGTGTATCTGGATCTTACAATGTACAGAAAAAGGTAGTGGAAACAGAATATTTGTAGGTAGCATAAAATATTTTAAAACATAACAGTTTCAACTCTTGTCATTAACTTGTTTTGAGGGATACAAAATCAGTTTATCAGAAGCTATAGATTTATAGAAAGAGAGAAATTCTGCATTCTGTACTCCGGTGAAAGTATTGGAAAGACAATTCCTACTTTTGACATAGTATGCTCCTGGAAAGAAACATAGAACTCTCACAAATTTAAGCATAGTAGCAGACAAGCAAGTTGTAACCATATTATTTTTTCTTACCATGGTAGTACACATTTACTAAAATTAGACCAGAGGTTTAAATTGTAAAGACTGGCATGGTGAAAAATATTTAATCCCTTTCTGTTCATCAACCCTTGTCTACACACTCCATCACAGCCAGTTTTCAGTAGATAACCATGATTTCACAGAATGGAGAGTTTAGGAGAGTTGGACAGTTAACTGTCCTGATTCAGAGGACACAACGGCTCGTCTTAAAGACAGAGTATGATGTGATGAAGTGCCTCAATACTCTTTGCAAGTGGAACGGTTATTAAAACTGAGTTGTGAGCCTTTATAGTGAATAGAAATAGCCTGCTCCTACCAATGATAAAACAGAAAAAAAACTTTGTCCCTTTGATTATGTGTTCAGTCCAGAATGGCAGTTCTGTCATCCTCTGTCCTAAGTAGTAAGTCTGTGTTTATGATGTAGAATGCCCTTCTAGAATCCACAGGGAGTTTAGACTCCAAATAAACTCATTAATTTTTCTTTATTTTTACATAAAAGTTTTTTTGGAATACAACTGTTTTAAATCCTTCAGGGGGTATTCATTGTTTTCCATGGTTGACTAGTGGGCACCTAAAATACTTACACTTTTTTTTATAGAAGTTGCTGGCAACTGCTAAATCTGCTGTTATTTTAATATTTGTTAAATGAAAAAATGTGTTAAGTGTTTATTAATTTGAGTATACTCATCTGATTTTTACCCTAACTAAAAATTCTTATGTTTGGCTTGTTTAAAGTTAGCTTTCTATTTTAGGCAACTTATAACAATCTAGAAAGAAATAAATCTAAACTTGAAGAAGAAATATTACTTATAGAGAAGAAACTAGAAGAAGAGAGAGCTAAACGTTATGAAGAAGAGGAATTGGTGAGTCTCATATATTCCAAGAGAATTATGAATCTTATATACATTAAATATTTTTTAAAATATTATATGTGAGCCAACCATAGTGGCACAAACTTATAATACCAGCACTTGGGAGAAAGAAACATTAGTTCCAAGCCCTGAACAGGGAGAGGATATACTATCTTCAAAAATGAAAAGAAGCTCATGTATTTAAAAAATGAATGCAGGCTGGACATTCTTGACAAATGCCTTTAATGTTAGCACTCTGGAAGCAGAGGCAGGCAGATCTCTGGGAGTTTCAGGCCAGCCTACTCTACTTAATGAGTTCCAGGAAGGTTCCAAATTGGCACAGAAAAACCCTGTCTAGAAAAATCAAAAGAAAAACAATGATGTAGAATAATATGAGAACAAAAATTTTCACATCTGATCTGATCTTTTCACCTCTTTTGTTTATTTGTTGTTATGTTTTGCTTTTTCAAGACAGGATTTCTCCGTATAATAGCTCTGGCTGTTGTGAAACACACTATGCAGACCAGGCTGGCCTGGAACTCACAAAGATCCACCTCCCTGGGCCTCCTGTTTTCTGGGATTAAAGGCATGTGCCAACACCTCCCATCAAACTTTTACTTTTTAGATGTTATGATGAGTGGCTTGTGCATATTCCTGTTTTCTTATTGTTTATATTTATTGACATACTCTTAGAATATAGTCCTGTATGTATAAGTGAGGCTCGCCTCAAACTCATGACCTTCCTGCCTGTGCTTCTTAAGAGCTGGGATTACAAGTGTGCACCCCCACACTTGGCTAGCTTGTTATTTAAATGGAAAATTACAATATTTACGTTGCAAGTAACCATAAACGATATAATTTGAATATTCATAGTGAAAAATATTAACATATATGTATATATATATATATATCTTTTATTTTACTTTAAATTCTGGATTAAGCAAAATCTTGATGTGTGTGAAATTATTTAACATATGAATTAGTGGGTTCACCTTAAACCTGAAAAGTTCTATGATGTATTGCATTTGTAAGGACATCATGTGATTACATAATTTGTAAAATCCTTGTGAGCAGTTGGAATGCAATCTGACAAGGCCTCCTCATCTGGCCTCTCCCTTTTATTAACAGTAAATTAACAATGTACCTAACTAATGCATGTTGTCTTGGAGCAAAATGGACTTATTAAATACTTCCTGACTGATACTGTCTTTTCAGATGAGTGACCTTTCAAAAATGATGCAGTCTCTAGCAGATGAATCACAGTCTGTCAAATCACAGCTAGCTGAAGTAAGTTAAGTTGAAATAAATTGGTCTGTCACTTATGAAGACCATTTATGTTTCATATTATTATTGGGTATATTTGTCAGAGTTTTTTAGAGGAACAGAATTTAGGAGATGTCATATATATATATATATATATATATATATATATATATCGGGTATTTATTAAAGCGTTTCCAGGCTGTGTTCCACTCAGTCCAGCAATGTCAGTCTACCAACAGAGAGTCCAAGAATCCAGCACTTTCTCAGTCCATGAGGCTGGATGTCTCACCTGATACTCAGTATACACTGTAATACCAAAGAAGTAGGCTGTAATGCCAATGAGGGTGAGGACCAGCAAGCTTCCTCCTTCGAATGTCCTTTAGATAGGCTGCTGCCAGAAGGTATAGCCCCGAATATAGGTGGATCTTCCCACCTCAAAAGATCCAGATTAAATATGGGTCTTGCCACTTGAAATGATTTAATTTAGACACAGTACTCACAGCTTCCTTGGGTTTTAGTTAATTCCAGTTATCGTTGATAACCAAACATAGCCATCACATTAGGTAATAAAATATTGTTAGTATTTGAAATGTAGCCAAGCTTAAATATGCATTTGTTTTGATGTGTTACTTTGATTGAAATTCATTTTCCTCTGGATATATTTAACCTAGGAATATATCTGAGCACTCTTGAAGTTGTGTAACATGTATCGATAATAAAAAGATTCGCTTCATGCCATATAAAGTTTAGGTCAGGAGACAAAGAGTAAGGAGTGTGGGGTCTTTCTCTAATATCTACTCCTGCACTAGTGAGCATGAGGACTGTCCTCATGAGACCTCCAGAAAGCCTTCAATTCTGGTTAGAGTTTCTTTTTTAAAATCACAACGTGGGCAGGCAAGCAAGCACATTTTTCTGAAGTGTACATGGCAGTAGCAGGTTGCTAAGGGTGACAACCATTCTTTCAGCTATTTCTCCAGGTTATTCCCTTCCTGGTAGCAAGTGAAGCCATGTTTGGCAAATAGGCAGTACAAGCAGTGTTTTAAGTAAGCCGCTAAATAAACCAGTAATTCTGTAACTAATAATTGTTCTTTTCTATTTCAGTAGTTAACAAAATTGTCTGCATAGTACATGGAAGGTTCAATAATTTGTTCAAAGTCATGTGGCAAATGAGTGTATCAAAGTAGTGTTGATAGTGCTTCTGCTGTAAATAGTGGAATGTTTTGACCTTTGCTTACATTTTATGTTCTTCAAAAAAGACATAATCAGGTGGCTTTCTGTTAAATTGTTTTAAACGGTGTATTTCTGTTTCTTAGGCCAAAACCACACTAAGAATAATTGAAATAAATAAAGAACGACTTAAAGGAGTAATAACAGATAACTTGAATGAAAATTCTCAATTTCAGGAAAGCATGCTTCAGGTTTGTAGACTACAGATATTCTTTTAGATGTGAATATAGCATGTTCTGGGCACCTACCTCACAAATGAACCATGTGTGGAGTTGTGTAGTGAATGAGTAAACTTATGGGATCAGGAAGTCTCCCCTGCCGACTCCCATAAAGGATTTAAAAGTGTGTTCTTCCTTCTGTCTTCTCCCATGATAGAAGGCAGTCCGAATTTTTACTCTCACAGGAGACATCGGCTAACAGGATTCCTGACAAGAAAGACTGCAGTAAGAGTTAACATATTACCAATTGGGGTCCTAGAGGAGGGAGGAGTTCTTGGGTAATTTAAAGTGACATCTTACCTTTTGTCCTCACCCTCCTCTCCCCTAGACACTAACACACACGTGCTCTCACTGCTGTTGTCATAAATCTGTTTATCTTCCCAGGTCCCAGGCCCCTTCCCCTCTGTCTCTTTCCTTCCTAGCTTTCCCTCCCTTGCTTTCTCTCTTTTCCTTCCTTTCTATAGTGTGCATATTGAGATGGGTGTGTGTGGGTGGGTGTGGTGTGAGAGTTTGACTGTGCACAGGTGTGACATGGTGTTGGTCCTTACCTTTACTTTGTTACAGACATACTGTTCTTTTCCTCTTGTGGAAACGCTTTTACTATCTTCCCAACTGACTAGTGAGACATTTTCTTCTTACAGTATTATGGATCTCTAAATAGTAGTCTGTCTGACTTGACTATATATCCTGAGTTGCCCGGCGTTTTATTTTACCACTTGGCTTCCTGTAATGGTTATTTGTAATCTATCTCAATGGAAATGTCAATCACTCAACTGCCTTGGCTAATTTGTTCATTTACAATTCTATTATTGTTATTATTGTTATTTATTTTTTGAGAGTGTCTTGTCTTGTAATTCAGGGTGACTTGGAACTTACTGAGCTACTCAGTCTCCTAATTGCTAGGTTCATAGGTATGTGTGTGCCTACTGCCAGATATTTCCTCTTCTATTTTTTATTTTAATTATGTGCATGTGTGTAACTTGATTGTAGATATGTGCACACAAGTGCAGGTACCTTTGGAGGTCACAAGCATCAGATCCCCAACATAGTCTGTGAGGGGAACCAAATCCATGTCTCGTGAAATAACCATAGATATTCTTGGACTCCTCCTTCATTTTCTTCTGGAGGCCATTTTTCTTGGAATCTTAGATTCTCCTAATCCAATAAGAATGTGTAATGAGTGGCAGTGGTGGCACATACCTGTTTATCCCAGCAGTGTGAACAGAAGCAGGTGGATTTCTGTGACTTTGAGCCCAGCCAAGTCTACAGAATGAGATCCTGGATAGCCAGAGAAACCATGTCTCCAAGAAGGAAAGAAGGGAGGAAGGAAGAAAGGAAGGAAGGAAGGAAAGAGAAAGAGCAAAGAAAGAAAAAGAAAAATGTGTTCTATAGATCTACTGGGCATTTTTGTCCTGATACCACAGTTCACTCAACAGCCAAGGATTCTTGTTTCCTTATCTAAAATGTTCTGTTTCCTGTTTCAAAAGAGAACATTTGTCAATTCATTAACTTGTTTATCTTTCAGATAATAAGGTACAGTAGGTATTTTAAAAGGAGATTGCATAGCTTTAAAGGTCTTATTTTCCATTTTTAAAAAAGATTTTATTTTGAAATTAATTATTATTTTTTAATTTTGTGCATGTTATTTGTGTGCATTTGTGTTCATGATTAAGGTGCTCTCAAAGGCCAGGGAAGGATGTTGAATCTCCTGTACTTCGAGTTATAAGTGGCTGTGATGAGCCCGATATAGGTGCTGGGAACTGAACTCAGGACCTCTTGGAGAACAGTGCATAGTATTAACCACTGAGAAATTGCTCTAAATCATTGTTCTCTTTCATGTTTCTGATATATAGATACTTATTTGCACTTCTTGGTGTTTTGATTCTGTTTTGTTGTTGTTAGTGTGACAGGGTTTCTCTGTGTAATTGTCGTGGTTGTTCTGGAACTCACTATAATCTCATGCAGGCTCACACCAGGAGATCTTTCTGCTGTGCTGCATTTTTTTTTAAATAAAATTTTGATATTGCTGCATTGTCTTCCCTTTGCATGTTTGGTTTTGCAACTTGAATGTTGTGTTGATTATGCACCTTCTTGCTTTCTGCCCTTTTTTTCTCCTGAAACATTATCTTTCTGTTGTCTTTAGCTCTCTGAGATTGTGTGATGATGTGTCACATAGGGTTTCTTTAATATGTTGGATTCTTAGATTCTGGAAACTCTTGAAACTGTGGGTTACTAGAACTATTTATTGTGATAATTTAATTTTTTTCTTTTTTATTTAAATTTGAAACAAAGTTGTCAATTCCAGTTCTCTCATGTTCCCATTCACGCCTATAACCCCCACCAAAACCCTCACTATCCCCTTTCTGCTTCCCATGGAGGGTGAGGCCTTCCGTGACCATATAGCAATCCAAGAAATACTGGAGAGACTAAATTTAAAGCCCTATCATGATAAAGATATTGACGACTACCTGATTTGTTGAGTGTGTTTGTGGGTGTGTGTGTGTGTTCATTTGTGCACGTGGATACATGTGTGTAACTGTGTGTAGTGACTAGAGGCCTTAACAATGTCAGGAATGGTCCACCTCAATTTTTTTAGAAAGAATCTCTCTTAAGTAATTCTGTCTATCCTGGAGCTCCCTATGCAGAATAGGATGACTTTGATCTCACAGAATTCCACCTGACTCTGATTCCTGGGCACTGAGGTGAAAGGTGTGCATTGCTGTGCTGAACAACATTTCATCTCATTGAGCTGGTTGGCTTTAAATCCAATTAGAAAGTGGTTGCTTACTTTATTAACACTTATGCTACTGTGGTACCATAAGCCACATCTTGCTGCTGGGTTGTTATTTCAGTTTGTGTGCTTCACAGGTAGGTGACATTGATGAATAAGTTTTGTACTGCTGTATGCATAACACCTTACAGCACTATTGAAGCTTGCCGGTAGGGATGAAACATTCAGCTATATGTAAGCATAAATGAAAAAATGAGATGAGTGGCAGAAAATGTGATGTGTATATGCCTGTTTGAGAGAAGACGAGTACAGGGAGGTAATAGGAGAGATATCAGGAGCATGTTTGTGCTTCTGTGTGTTGGTATGTGTGTATATGTTCAGGCATTCATAGGGACAAGAGGAGGACATTAGATCATGTAGAATTACAGGCACCTGTGAGCTATTCAGTGCAGGTGCAGGGAAGTGAGTGTGGGTCCTCTGCAAGAGCAGTATGTGCTTTTAACTACTCTACTGTCTCTCCAGTTCCCTAATTCTTCCCTTTTGGTTTCCATTCCTCCATCTACTACTACTGCTTTCAATCATGAGCCTCTCATTGTGTCAGGGCATCTTATTTTATGTTTTTCTAACTGGCTTATGTTTCTTCTATTGTCTGTGGATTGTTTGGTCTCACATGTGTTCCTTCTGTTTGTCCATTTTCTTTTGGGGTTGATGCCTTTTCCTTTCACATCTTTGTTCTATAGTCTCAGATTTTAGAAAACATGGTGGTGAGGACTCCTGTGTTGATTGTCCTTACTATAATAAAAGCTGAGTCATCCTCACTTCAAAGTCCTACCATGTATACCAGGCTAAACTGGAACTCACAGTGAAGTTCAGGCTCAGATTATCTGCTGAAATATATATATATCAGGACATTGGTGGCACATACCTTAAATTCCAGCACCTGGGAGGCAGAGGCAGGTGTATCTCTGCTGTGAGTTCCAGGCCAGCCTTTTCTACAGAGTTGGTTCTAGGACAGGCTCCAAAGCAATACAGAGAAACTCTATTGGGAAAACAAAACAAACAAACAAAAGTAATGAGATGTAGCATAGTATATAGGGTACAAAGATAGAAATAATTGACTAGATTTTTCATACAAGTATGTGTCAAAATCATGTACTTGATGAAAATTTTCCTTGGAAATCTGTTGAAGAATATTTCTAATTTTATAGTCTTCTGCTTTGAAAGTTCTTTATAAAAATGAAACACATCTGAGTCCCTATTTAAGTAGCAGCCCTATGTTTTCTAATATCATTAATGACACATTTAGTATCTTTTAATGATATTGAAAAAATTCATCTAAAAATTGTGCTGTCTTTCACATCCTTGTTATTGTTTTCCTATCAGTATTTAGAAGAAGCTAAAATCATGAAAGAACAAATGAATCAACTCAATAAACAGAAAATAGCAATCGAAGTATCTAATGTACAGGCCGAGCAACGCCTAAAAGTTAAGGAAAATCAGATCAAGATAATGGCTTGTTGGGTTTAGTCATTAGTTGGTCACAATTTTATACTTAATTGTAAAATCAAATAATTTTAACAGGTTTTATTTGCTATTGTGTCTTTTTGTTACATTTCAAATGCTTCTAGAACATACATAGATTTGTAATACATATGTTAACACTCCATGTCTTTGTTCTCCAGTATTTTAGCATGGAGTTCATGAATAAAGAAATAAAATAATGATTTTTACCTTTTTGTTGTTTTATATAACCAAGTCCATTTAAATGAAAGCAAACATTAGACAATATTTGGGAATTTAGGCATCTTTTTTCCAAACTACTTCCTGCAGGTAAGGGGCTCTGTCAAGGTAATTCCAAGAAGATGCAGAAATCCTGGCTGTAGTTTTTAAGGCTGCTTTGTCAAGCTGTTTTGAATGTAGGATCACCTGGTACTCTGTTTCCGGCAGTCTGGCTTGATCAAACCACATTAGTCTGGAAGGAATCCACATCTTTTCACTTTCTGTGGAAACAAAAATAGAAATCCTTTTCCACAGTAACTTGTCCTTGAACTTAAATTTTGGAGTCAAAGCATTTTTTTTTAATTTAATTTATTATTTTATATGTCCATCCCAGTTCCCTCTCCCTCTCTCATTCCCTCCCTTCATTCCACCCTCTCTCCCTCCCTCCTTTCATTCCTCCCTCCCTCCTTCCCTCCCTTTTATACTCTCTGCCCTCTCACATGCACTCTAACCACCCTCCCCTCCCATCCCCCCACCCCAATTCCATATGTAGGGGAATGCCATCCAGTTGGGGTCATGTAGATCTGACGGGTCCTGTGAAGTAGGGACTAGGGCTTCTCTCCTGTCTCTAGGTAAAGGCAGTTATCCCTCCATAGCAGATGTGTTAGCAAGGTCCTTTTGTGCACCAGGGATACATCCTGGCTCCACTGTCTGAGTTCCCTTAGACTGCTCAGTCCCTTGGCTGAGAGGCATATTCAGCGAGGCCTGAGTCAGTCCCATGCTGGCTTCCAAGCTATCAATCTGGTGGCCCATTAGCTCCTTCTTGTTCAGGTATGTTGTCTCTATGTGTTTCTGTAGCCTGGTCTTGTCCTCTCAATCTTAATCCGGGTTCTACTTCGACTCAGTGTTTATGTATGGGTGTTTGCTCCTGTTTCATTCAGGCACAAGTTTAGGACTCCATAGATAAGTTAGTTGTTGATCTCACTCTCTGAGAAGGGCATTTATGGTAGCCTTTCCATGGGATCTCACACTGTTAGTTGGCAGCAGTCTTGTAAGTCTCTAGACCTTTGCATTCAATTTTATCTTCAAACTATTATTGGCTCCGTCTTTTATGTTCTCTCTCTCTCTCTTTCTCTCTCTCTCTCTCTCTCTCTCTCTCTCTCTCTCTGTCTCTCTCTCTCTCTGTCTCATCTTCTATTCCTAACCGGGCTCAATCTTCCTGGTCCTACATATTTTCCTTACCTCCCCCTACTTTTCTCCTACTTTTCTCCCCATTCGCTGCCCCCCCCACTTCCCCTGAGCTCTGGGGACCTGTCCCTTCCCAGTTCTGTGAGGGACTTCATATGAATGTCTTAGAATACACCTTGTATCCTAGTTTGTCTGGTGATGTGAATTATAGGCTGGTGATCATTTGATCTAGGTCTAAAGTACATATATGAGTGAGTACATACTGTGTTCCTCTTTTTGTTACTGGGTTACCTCATTCAGGATGGTTTCTTCAAGTGCCATCCACTTGCCTGCATGCTTCCCACAGAGGCCAGAAGAGACCACTGGATGTACTGGAGCTGGAGTTACAAGTGGTTGTGAACCATCTGATATGGGTGCTGGGAAAAGAGCTTAGATTCTTTAGAAGAGTAACGAGTCCCGAACTGCTCAGCTATCTCTCCAGTCCAACTGTAAATTAGTAAATATATATATATATATATATATATATATATATATATATATATATATAAAGAATGTCAAAAGAAAGTATTTTAGGGAGTGGGGAGATAGTTTAGTGGGTTAGTGCACTTGGTATCCAGGCATAAGGACTTGAGTTTGAATTTTAAGCACCCACATAAGAAGAGCATGGCTGCGCAAGCCTGAGAGCCACACACAGGGGACATAGACAGTGGAGATTAGAGCCTGTTGAGCTGCCATGCTTTTGAGATAGTAGAGTTCTGATTCCATGACACGTCTTGTCTCCAGGCAGTACGCTAGACTATGATGGAAGAAGACACTTGCATCTTCTTACCTCATGCTCTTGCAGTTGTATGTGCACCTGCATACCCATGTGTGTATGATACACACAAAAGAAAATATTTTGTTGCTTTGTAGTTAACAAGAATGAACCATTATAAAACACTGTATTTGATTTTGTTTTCTCTTCTTTCTTTTCCTTATTCTCTTCATCCTTCCTTCATTCCTTCCTTCCCTCACTACCTCCCCTTCCTCCATCCCTCCCTTCCATAATATCCATAATATTATTTTTTTGCATATAGAGTTTCAAGAGGTATTTTTTTATTAACAGAACTCACTTTATTATATCAGGCTGGCTCCCATCTCACATAGATCTGCCTGTCTATTCCTTCTGAGTGATGGGGTAAAAGATGTACCATGTTCAGCAAGTTAGTTTTTCAGGTTTAATAGTCCCTAAATGTGGAGTTAGAAAATGAAACCAACTATTTACATATCTCAATTGCAGACAGATACTTAGGGCACAAAAGGATTTATTTATGGTGATTGATTTAAAAAAGTATAATATTTAAAAAGTTACTTGTGTATGTATGTGTCAGGTATGTGCATTCCATGATGTGGGTGTGGAGTTCAGAAGACAAATATTGGGGTGCAATTTTCCTACCATGTGGGTTCTGCGGAATAACCTCAGATTATCAATCTAAGTGGCAGATGCTTTTACCTGCCGAGCCATCTCACTGGCTCAGGATTGAATTTCAGATGACTTAACTTCTAAATTGTAAAGCTGTAACGTGTACGGTTTTTCTGCCCGTCGCCACTCTTGTCCAGCAGCTGCGCCAGCCCCAAATAACACACAGAGACACTGTATTTGATACAATGCTGTTGGCCTGGTTACTTGTTTCTTATCGGCTAGCTCTGTCTTAATTATTAACCCATTTCTGCTGATCTATGTATTTCTTTTACCGGGGAGCCGGCAGCATACTGCTTTCTCCAGACTCTCCATCTTGACTCCTCCTTCCTACTTCCTCTTTCCTCCTTGTCTCCTAGTCCCTCCTATCTTCCTTTCCTATTGGCCAACAGTGCTTTATTATTAACCAGTATGAGAAACATATACAGAATGACATCTCCCATCATCTCCTCTTTTCTGTCTAAATAAAAAGAAGGGTTTTAAACTTAACATCGCAAAATATATAACACAACAGTTATCAAATAAGAATCACAGTTAACAATATTTAGTCCATTAACATTTATCAAGATTTAAGAAACTATTCCATCATCTATTCCATCTTTGTGAGTCAAAAGTCCTATATGTAACTTATCTTAAAGCCTAACTAAGGAAAACTATAACCATAACTATCTGTCTTTAACTCTTTCAAAGACCACAGAAGGATAATAGATAAAATCTACAAATGACAGAGACATCTTGCCTTTGTCAGTCACCTGAAGTTCTTCTGTAATCTTCCATCTTCAGCCCATAGGCCATAGTGTGTCTGGCAGACTCTTCAGCAAAGCAGGAAACTTTAAACTGTCTTCTTGTATTGGCAGTTTGTCAGTCACTTTCCTCTGTGTCCTGCAGACTGTCTGGCAGATTCTTCCATGAAGCAGGCACTCTATAACAATGTCCATCTTGAATCAGCAATCACTTTTCTATGGGTCCTGCATGTCCAGTTTATACACCATAAAGTCAAACGGTCCAGACAAGAGCAGTATCTTGTCCAAATGGCTAGTCTTGCCATATTGGAAGTAAACTCCATAATGAGTTTCTTCAATGTCCATCTTCCTTTCTGACGCAGGTGATGTTGCCAGGAGCAATTGTGCCTCATTGTCAAGAAAAACCCTAAACCATTTTAAATGCCATATTCTGTAGGTCTTTGAAAGATTTGAAGAATATCTATCTATCTCAAATACATCTCTGCATATCTAGAAAACCTAACTCACCTAGCTATGTTTTGACTATTATAGGTAACTATCTAAAATCTGTACTAAATTATACATTACATTTTTAAATGAGCTATATAAACACAATACATAAACAAGAAGAGAAATATATACATCACAAAATTGACCTTAAATTGTATCAATAAATGAAAATCCATTCCAAAACAAACTATGCATATCTATACCATAATTCCCTTTTTACATTTAAAAATAATTGGCTGTGATCATTACCCATTTATAACCAAGTCCATTTAAATGAAAACAAACATTTATATACAATGTTTGGGAATTTGGGCGTCGTTCTTTCCAAACTACTTCCTGGTGATAGGGGGCGCTGTCATGGGGATCCTAAGAAGATGAAGAAATCCTGGCTGTAGTCTGCAAGTCTGCCTTGTTCAAGCTGTTTTGAATGTTGGATCATCAGGAACTCTGTTTCAGGGGGCCTGGCTTGTTCAAACCACATTAGTCTGGAAGGAACCCACAGCTTTTCATTTTCTGTGGAAACAAAAATAGAAATCCTTTTTCCCAGTAACTTGTCCTTGAACTTAAATGTTGGAGTCAAAGCATTTTTAAAATATATAAATTGAATTAATGCAACAGCATTTCCTTTATCAGTTGTTGTTATTTTCTCAGTACGGTTTTTCTGCCCGCCGCCACTCTTGTCCGGCAGTTGTGCCAGCCCCAAATAACACACAGAGACTCTGTATTTGATACAATGCTGTTGGCCTGGTTACTTGTTTCTTATCGGCTAGCTCTGTCTTAATTATTAACCCATTTCTGCTGATCTATGTATTTCTCTTACCGGGGAGCCGGCGGCATACTGCTTTCTCCAGACTCTCCATCTTGACTCCTCCTTCCTACTTCCTATTTCCTCCTCGTCTCCTAGTCCCTCCTATCTTCCTTTCCTATTGGCCAACAGTGCTTTATTATTAACCAATATGAGAAACATATACAAAATGACATCTCCCATCATAAAGCTATTATCATGAGTCATTACCTTCTCTTTTTGTTTTCTCTTTTTACTCAATACCCAGTCTCTGATGGAGAGCCTGTTAAGGATGAAAGACTGGATTCCTGTGCTTGGGAAAGATGTAACTGATGATGGTAATCTGGATGTAGAAGTGAACAATGACTTAGAGAATAACGTGCACTGACTTGTGGCGACCGGCTCCTTGTTTCCTCTTCATTCCACATGTGTATCGAGCTCCTCATATACTTAGACTTGGCACATTTTGTCTATCTTCATGAAGTACCACACACTCTTTCCACCTTATTTAGCTAGTCTTTTGTGTAAATCTTTCTTTTCCTCTTCAGAGTTGTAGACTTCTTCTCTTTTGTTCTTCTCTATAGCCTATATTTCTTCATTATAACAACACAGCTCTTAAGTTCCATAACAAAAGGGGAACTATAGTAAGGTATAGTAAGGTATATTTGTATTTTTCATTTTTATTTTATAATAGAAGAAACATAAATTCTAATTATGTTTAATAGTACTTAACTTGGAGCTATGGTTCCTTAATAATTTTAGTGTTGAAGCCACGATTGACTAATTAACTTGGAGGCTGTAATGCCATAAGAATCTAAGCATAGTTAAGTCCATGGACACTGTTTATGTAAATATTCAGTTCTTGTTGGGTCTCTGTAGTGCACTTTCTATCTTCCTGAGTGTAGGTCACTCTACCTTATGTAAATTATTGTTTTTATTTTAATTACTCTTTTTACTGAGACAATCCCCTTGTCTTTGCTGTGAAATGTTGGAATTAGAGTCAAGAGCAAGTAAGCTCAGCCTCAAATTGTTTAATTTTGGCCAGAAGAGGGGTTGCAAGACTAGATGAAGAACTAATGCATTAATTTGGATGTGTTCACTAAGTATGGTTTTATTTTTCACTGTAGCTAATCAGCTTTGAGGAAGCTAATATATGCTACTGAGGTTTGTATTAGTACGTAAAATTCTAGATGAGAAGTAGCAGGACCTACAGCAGAGATGAAATCTGTGTGTCCTTATGTAACTAATTTAAAGATTGCTTTTATTTTTTTGTATAAGGTTATGTGATAAATGATTAGAATTTTCTTTTTCTTTTGATGTATTAATTTTCTTTGCATTGGTGGTTTGCCAGCATGCGTGTCTTTATGAGGGTTTGAGATTCCCTGGAACTGGAGCTACAGACAGTCGTGAGCTGCCATGTGGGTATAGAGACTTAAATCCGGGTCCACTGGAAGAGCAGCCACTGCACTATCTCTCCAGCCCCTAGGATTTCCTTATCAATTTCTTTTTTTATATCAACTTTAGAAATTCTTATAATTACAGTATTTAGAAATGTTCAAATTGTACACTCATTCCTTTCATTAAAGATATCTTCAGAAATATTATTGTTTTGTTTCGTCATTCACCTTGTTCATTCTTTTCTTCTGGTTCCAATGGTTCCTCATACTCTTCTGAGAAATAAATAATGGCTGTGTTTTCTTCTGGTTTATTCCCTCTGTCTGTTCTTAGTTAATCTGTGTAAAAAGTCCTGATTGTATAGGGTGAAGGCTGCTTTAGCAGCTGCACTGATGTCTTTATGTTGTCCATGATAACTTCATCACAGGGAAAATAACTGCGGAACAGTAGTATGGAGTATATTGGGAATGTGTTTTTTTTGTTGTTGTTGTTTGTTGTTCGTTTTTTGTGTGTGTAATTGATAATTGCTTTTCTTCTTCTTTTCCTTCTTTAAAGTTAAGGGCTTCATTAAAACCCTAGAAGGAGACAGAAACCAAAGTTATACTCAGTTATCTGAAATAGATGTAACAAATGATGATCATATAGGTAAGGGTTCTTGACGACCATGTCTCCTTAAATAGAATGAATTACTTCTGAGTTTTACTGTCAGTGGTAAATGTACTCCATTTTCTCTTATATTTATGTAAATTATTAAAAGCATGTAAGAATGTGGAGTATGGTGAAACTTTGGTAGGTTTTCTATTGCTATGTAGAGACACCTTGACCATGGCAAATCTTATAAGGAAGACATTCATTGGATCTGGCTTATAGTTTAGAGTTCTAGGGCCTGCAAATGATAAGTATACCATAAAGTAGTATTCCATAGTAATTGCACTGCAGAAGATCACACAGGCAGACATGGTGCTGGGGAAAGAGCCAGGAGTTCTATATCTAGATCTGCAGGCAGCAGGAAGGAAGAGTGCCACTGGGTCAGTCTTCCTAATAGTGTCACATCCTCTGAGCCTAGAGTGACATTTTCACTCAAGCCACCACAAGGAGTACAATGTTGGATATAGTTTTAGATGTTAAAAAGTTTTAAATTTAATTTTTTCCTTACATTTTTTAAAATTGATAAAGTGATCTTCAGGACTTGAGCTTGTAATGTCTACTACTTTAATATATTCATATAATTTATTAGCATACACAATAGTGGCTTTAGACCTATAAAATATATTTTTTTTAGGGAAAGCATTAAAAAAAGTTTGCTGATTTTGTTCACATTGAAAAATAGTTTTTTTCCAGTTCTGTTTGTGCTGTAAAAGGTATATCATATCTCACTTTGTTAATGAAATAAATTCATATGTTTATATCTGAAGAGAATGGATGGACATATTCAAATGTCTGTGCTGGTTAACTCAGAATGGGAACACAGACATTTTTTTTTTATTTCTCCTCATCTATATTTTCTTTTCAAAACAGGCTTTATTGATCCTGTTACAATTGCATAAACGATGCAACATAAGAAAAAAGCTTCTTCTTGTGGAGCTTCATTTTCACCTGCCTGATGCTCTTCCTGCCTGTTTCTAACTCTACACCTATGATCACAGGCAAGACCCCTTCACTGATTACACAGCTGAACATAAACATACCAGAAATTAACAACAACAAAATAATCCTCTCAATGAATACAAGAAATGTCAATATGTAGTCAACCATTGCCATGGCTGCCCAGAACTTCACATTTCTTCCTTTTCATTCTTAACTTATTCTGTATTCCAAACGATAGCCAGAACCATTTGAATCTGGACCTATGCTCTATACCAGACTTCATCATTGGGAGGCCAGCTTCAGTGTACTTTATCTTCTTTATAACCTTCAAGACCAGGGTTGAGATCTGATGAGATAAAGACCAAAAGGGTCTCAAAGGCCTTTAACTCTTTTAATGAGCAAAATGCTTAAAAAAGATTGAACCATTGGATTAAATTGCTCTACTCATTGATTATAGTAATTGTATTGTTATTAGACCTGAAAAAAACACTAGTCTAATTAAAAAAAATGCTGCTATCTGAGATGAATGGTATTAACAGCGTGGAAGATACAGAGAGGAATAGGCACTCTGTTCTCAAGGTAGCTTTATCGAGGCATACATTAACTTACATGTATCTTAGTAGGAAGTACCAGTGTAGCAAGCAATTAGTTCACCAGTTATTCCATTGTTTACTCCTTCTCTTGGCCAGTCTTAATCCCCTCCCCCCCACCAAGTAATACTGGAAACTCTTTTGTGTGTAGAGCGTTCCTCCAAAACCACCTTTTCTTTTTCCATGGTGTTTTTTTAAAAATTATTTAATGTTTTTTATTTATTTACTTTATTGGGATTTTGCTCGCATATATGTCTGTGTGAGAGTATCAGATCCCCTGGAACTGGAGTTACAGACAGTTTTGAGCTGCCCTGTTGGTGATCGGAATTGAGCCAAGGTACTCTGGAAGAGCATTCATTGCTCTTAACTGCTGAGCCATGTCTCCAGCCCCAACATTCTTTCCTTAATGCGTCATAATTTTTTTCAATAATTTTACCATATGGGAGCATTTTTCTCTGACCATCTCTCATCTCCCATAGTATCTGGCCTTTTTGGTAATAATTTATAGTGTTCTTCCTTTAAATGCATGTTTCTATGAAACCCCAGGTTTGTTGAAGTCTTCACATTTCTACCTCAGCTTCTCACATGTCTGCTTTATATAGGCTTAAAATTACTGCACCTGGCCTGTACAGTGCCCTATTATAGTGTGTGGGTTCAGTGCATAAAAGCCCCTTCTTCGGAGCCTGATAGTCTGAATTCTGTCTCCAGTGGAAGGAGAGAACAGACCCCTGGTAGCTGTCCTCTGACCTCTGCCCACCCGGACATGCAGGCTCAGGTGAACACACACACACACACACAAACACACACACACACACACACACACACACACACACACACACACACTTTTTTTTTAATTGAGCTATACTTTTTCCCAGACCCCTTCCCTCTGAGCCCGCCCCTGCCTTCCACGTCTCCCAAACACTTAGTTTTAAAAGTTTTAAAATGAGATGAAGTAAGACACTAGAAAAAAGAGCTTGAGTGTATAATGGTAAAATAATTTGTGTTGTTTTGTAAGACTTCTTTGCATTAGTATGATTCAATTATATTACAGCTTATATTGATCATTGATTTCTTGATAAGTGACTTGTTAGATTTGGCAGACATCATGGATGGGCATTTTTTTCTGGTATAGCTTTACAATTTTTGCAGAAGTCACCTATGCATGATTTCCTGTACATGTTCTCTTTGCTATTACTGTATTGACACAAACTTTTCTTTTGGTCCATATGTTTATGTAGCTTGCATTTTAGAATAATAACATCCCATTGCATATAGTTACTAAACTTTTCCTTGTTATGATTTTGAAACTGCCCTTTTGAAGTATAGTGCATTTTATCTTGTATTCGACTGGTTCACATATATTTTGGGAATGATACCTTAGAGTAGGTCAGAGTTGAGGATCTCATTTCAATATTAGAGCTGTGTAGAGTTGTAGTAATCATAATGAAAGAAAAGTGAGATATGTAAAAATAATGGTATGCTAGTTCATACAGAATCACAATTACTTATAATTGAGAATCCATTTTGTGTGTGTCTGTATTCATATGTATATAGAGGACAAAAGTAGATATTCAGGCTTTCCTTCAATAGCTTTCCCCCTTATTCATTGAGAAAGCTCTCATTAAACCTGGATTCTGCTGCTCAGTGAGCCCTAGGGATCTTGTTTTTTCCCTTTCCAGCACTCAGACAGGTCTTATATGGGTGCTCATGACCCAAACTTTGGTCCTCATGTTTGTTTAGCCAGTACCTAACTGACTGAGCTATCTCCCAATTTTGTGGATGATTCAGTAGTATAGCAGTTGAAATAATGGAAAAGTCATTATTCTTTCCAGTATTCATTTTGTTTGAGACTTGGTCTCTCAGGAAAGTGGAAATGAGCACTTATTATCAGCTAGTTTGAATGACAGCACATGAACAATTTTGACTGAAAAAAAAGCTGATTTATTATGGTACTAGTAACTGAACTGTTGTCTATAGTAATTGACTATAGCTGTGTGTCCCTGGGCATGTCCAATCTTGTCAATTATCTTTTTTTCTTTAAGATTGATTTATTTATTATGTATACAGTGTTCTGACTGGATGCACACCTGCAAGCCAGATGAGGGCACCAGACACCATTGCAGATTGTGTGAACCACCATGTAGTTGCTGAGATCTGAACTCAGGACCTTTGGAAAAACAAACACTCCCCTTTACCTCTCTAGCAGCTAAAAATTTAAGACATATTTTTAATTGTATATTGTCTGAGTGATTCCATATACATTAAAAAACCCTAGGCATGTGACTAAGGATTTTTGTTTTCAAGACAGGCTTCTCTGTGTATCTTTATAAAGTAGGTGGGTTTTGAAGTCACAGTGATCTGGCCAATTTTGTGTATCTTTAATATGATTTTAACATGTTTTTAATTTCATGAAATTCCTTTAATTTTGTTTCTTTATGATTTTGTAACTTTGTCTAGAGCATATGCGAAGTCTCAAGTCTGAACAAGTGTCTCTGCAGTCAGGTAATACACAACTTGAAATCGAGAAACAGAAGCTTCAAAGGAAAATCACAGTGATGCGGGAGCTGTACCAAGACAATGAAAGGATGCTTCACAGGTGTGAGGTGTTTGGTAACTCCAGTGAATTGCAAGTGAAATGTCTTTAAATGCATGTTATGTATTAGAGGCTTTACACATTGATTATTGGATGTTATCAATTTCACAGAATCATTCATGTTGTTTCTTTTTTTTTTTTTTTTTTAATTTGGTGTTTGTGTTTTCAAGACAGGATTTGTCTGTGTAGCTTTGCAGCCTATCCTGGAACTCACTCTGTAGACCAGGATGGTCTTGAACTAAGAGACATCCACCTGCCTTTGCTTCCTGACTGCTAGATTTAAAGGAGTGCCCTACATTACCTGGCTACATCATTCACATTTAAGAATGTTATTTTGTCTTGAACGTTTTTCTTCATGAACAAAATGTAAATATGTTGGAATTCCCAAGCTACCTTTCTCAGTATCTAGTAACATTTATCAGATTATTGCCTTACACTCATGCTGACATACAGGGTCCGGGAATCTGAGTAGTGTCTTTGGATGGAAATTCCTGGTGTATATAAAACTGGGACTACTTTCTTCTGTGCATGTTAGTCTTGCTTAATATTCCTTGTAGTAGTTACTAAATGGCAGTATCATTGTCTTAGTGAACAGGGCAGCTGCTAGTCAACCTTCAGTGCCCCTTTTGTGTCCCATATTTGTTTGTCTTATCATCAAATTCTGTCAAATTTCTTAACCTTTAATCTGATGGCTTTTTATCATCTACCAATACTCTGGTTAAAGCCATCATTAGCAGTAGTTGGTTCATTACAGTAGCCCTATGAATATCTTATACCTCAACTTCCTACACTGTCTTTTCTCTGTAAACTCAGAATAACTCCTAAAACATAAATTGTTCATACTGTCACAGTCTTTCTTGGAACCCCACCCTAAATGCTTTTAAACAGACTTAAAACAAGATTCTCAGAGCCAAGTTTACCTTACCCACCTTGTGAGAAGCTATAAACTATACTATGCCTCTTTTCTTTGTTGCTATCTATTTCCATTGGCTGTCTTCATTTTTGGTGTGCCCAGCACATCTGTATGGTAAGGTCTTTCATCTTTCAAGCTTTTTCTTTTCTTCTTATTTTTTTCACTATATGGTGTTCTATGTGCTTGCATTTTCGAATCTTTGTTTCATTCAGATGTGAGTCCCACTGTCATCTTAAAGAATGCTTTCTTGGTACCCTAACTGAACCAATATCTCTTATTTTGTCCCATTATTTCTCATCACATCTTGTTTTGTTCTCTAAACATCACGTGCTCCACTTCTCATTAATTTAAACCCTGTAAGAAATATGGTACTTTTATTTATATTCCCAGTGCCAAAACTGAAAGGAAAATAGTGGGTTTCCAATCAATATTTGTGCTCAATCAATTCTTCAATGACCTTGAAAGGGTAATAATCAACTTTATACAGAAAAAAGAAAACAAAAAAAACCAGGATAGCCAAAACAATCTTGTACAATAAAGAAACTCGAGGAGGCATCACCATCCTCAACTTTAAGCTCTACAACAGACCTATAGTTCTGAAAACAGCCTGGTATTGGCACAAAAATAGACAAGGTCAGCAATGAAATTAAATCTGATTTAGGACAAAACAGCTAAATTTATACAATGGGGCGAGGACAGCATCTTCAACAACTGGTGCTGGGACAATTGGATAAGGGTATATAGAAGACTGTAGATAGACCCATGTCTATCGCCATGCACAAAATTCAAGTCCAAATGGATCAAAGACCTCAACATAAATCCATCCACACTGAAACTCATAGAACCTCATAGAAGAGAAAGTGGGAAGTACCTTTGAACAAACTGGTACAGAAGACTGCTTCCTGAACATAACTCTAGTAGCACAGACACTGAGATGTACAATTAATAAATGGGACCTCCCCAAACTGAGAAGCTTCTATAAGGCAAAGGACACCGTTGACAAGACCAAACGGCAGCCCACAGACTGGGAAAATATCTTTACCAATCCTATATCTGACAGAGGGCTGATCTCCAAAATATACAAAGAACTCAAGAAAGTAGTCAACAAAACACCAAATAACCCTATAAAAATGGGATCCAGAACTTAATAGAGAACTCTCAATAGAGGAAATTCAAAAGGCTGGAGGGCCCTAAAGAAAGTACTCACAATCCTTAGCTATCAGGAAAATGCAAATCAAAGGAACTACGAGATACCATCTTACTGCTGCCAGATTGGCTAAAATTAGAAACACCAAGAACAACTTATGCTGGACAGGATGTGCAGAAAGGGGAGCACTCCTCCACTGTTGTTGAGAGTGCAAAGTTGTACAGTTATTTTGGAGATCATTAAGGCGGTTCCTCAGGAAAATGGGAATCAGTCTACCACAGGCCCCGGCAATCGCCATCTTAGGCATATACCCAAATGATCCACATCCATGCAACAAAGACTTCTGTTCTACTATGTTCATGGCAGCATGGTTTGTAATAGCAAGAATCTGGAAGCAACCAAGATGACCTTCAACTGAAGAATGGATAAAGAAGATGTGGCACATTTACACAATGGAATACTACTCTGCCGGAAAAGAAAATAATAGAATCTTGAAATTTGCAGTCAAGTGAATGGACCTTGTAGAAACCATCCTGAATGAGGTAACCCAGTCACAAAAAGAATAAAATTGCATGTACTCAATCATATATGTATTTTAGACAGAGCAAAGTATCACCAGCCTGTAATTAACACTGCCAAAGAAATTAAGATGCAAGGAGGATTCTAAGAGATTCATATAAGTTCCCTCACAGAAGGGAAAGGGCCAAGATCTCCTGAGCATATGGGGAGTAGTGGGGCAGTGAGTGGAGATGGAGATAGGAGGAAGAGAAGGGGATGAGAGGAAAGCATGTGGGCCTAGGAAGATTGAGTCAACAGGAGGTATAGATGTGAAGAGAGAGAGAGAGAGAGAGAGAGAGAGAGAGAGAGAGAGAGGTGGGGGGAACATAATAGAGGGAGCAATTATAAGTTTGAAGAGAAAAATGAAGCTAGAGAAATGTCCAGAGACCTTCAAGACTCATTGCAAGTAACAATTTGAGCAACAGTGCCCTTCCCTGATTGAGGACTGTCTTATCCACCATCATACAGCTCTCATCTAGCAGCAGATGGAAACAGAAGCAGACACCCACAAGTAACCACTGAGCAAAACAGGAATGCAGATGCAAAGAGAGAGGACAAGACCAGGCTACAAATACACATTGAGACAGCTGACCTGAAAAAGGAGGGAGCTACTAGGCCCCCAGACTGAGAGCTGGGATTCCAGCATTGGACTGACTCAGACTCCCTAAACATGGGTCTCTGCCAGAAGGCCTGGGAAGTCTAAGGGACCTCTGACAGTGGAAACAGGATATGTACCTGGTGCACAAAAGGACTTTGGGTGCACATCCCCAATGGAGGGATACTCCCTTAACCTAGAGACAGGAGAGAAGGCCTAGTCCCTACTCCAAATGATGGGACAGATTTAGATGACCCCTTCTGGAAGACATCACCCTACATGTGGAGTAGGGTGGGAGAGGAGTGTGGTGGTGGGGGCTTGAGAGTACGAAGGGAGGGAAACAGGGAGGGAGGGAGGGAGAACAGGGATTAATATGTAAAATGAAAAGAAATAAATAAAATTTTGCTCAGTGTATTTAAATTTTGATGGCAATATGAGACATTGCCCTGACATGCCCACAGGCAGAGAAAAGACCCTTGAGATACCAATCTTGCAATTGCTTATTTCCTAATAAGAATTATAGTTTAGAGTTTTCATTATAAAACCAAGCACACTCTGACTTTTATTGCCCTTTGGAAGTCCCTTCTCTGTCCTATTCCTTCATACCTTAAGTATGCATGTATTTATGTATGTGTGATGTAAAGTCCATTGTTAAATTTGTTTGTAACCTTAAAGCCTGTTTTTCCCCCAGAGATTTGCTGGCCTTCCATGGGTAAACTGAGAATGATGAAGATTCTGAGAGGCCCAGTGTGAGAACTCCTGGTTGAGGGCTAACACAGCAACTTCTTTCAGTTCTCATTCTGTAAACAATTGTCTTCTCTGACTACCTCATCTTTATAGAATTGTTTATTTGGTGATGTTTATTTGGTGAGGTACCTGTTCGCATAGAAACCAAGCATGTGCTTGAGTGCTGTCATGTGTTCTTGATGGTAAGAAGGCAATAATATACTTTGTGGAGAAAATGCCATATATAAGATTAACTTTGTTTTGTCTTAACTTACAGTGCTGTTGGTTGGGAATTTACTTTAGGAAATCTACAACTTATGTTAAATTAGATGTGTATTATTTTGTTCGAGACTGTTTCATGTAGTCCATGCTTGCTTGACCCTGATTACAGTCAGCTGTGTCTCTTAACTCCTGATCTTTTTGCTGTCACTTCCCCAGTGCTTGGCACAGGTGTTTTCCACCATTGTAGATTTTATTTAGTTTTAAAAAATGATTTATTTGCTGGGCATGGATGGTGCACACATTTAACCCCAGCACTCAGGATGCAGAGGCTGCTGAATCTCTGTGAGTTTGAGGCCAGCCTGGTCTACAAAGCTACATAGAGAAACCCCATCTTATCAAACAAAGCAAAACAAAGAAAGGAAACTGTGATTTGCTCTTTTAAATTATGTATAATTTGTGTGCACCTGTAAACATAAGTGTTGGTGCATGTAGAAGTCAGAAATGTTGGCTCTCCCTGGAGTTGTAGATAACATGCTGTTATGAGTCACTGGATATGGGTCTTGGGAATTGAGCTCAGGTCCTCTGCAAGAGCAGGATGTACTCTTCTTAATGGCTGAACTATTGCTCCTGCCCATGGAGATTTATTTTCATTTTATGTGTATGTGAGAGTTCCTGTATGTATATCTGTGCACAATGCCTGTGCCTGGTGCTCTCTAAGGCCCGAAGAAGGCATTGGATCCCTTGAAACTGAGTTACAAATGCTTGTGAGCTGCCATGTGGGTACTGATTACTCAACTTGTGTCCTCTGCCAGAGCAGTTTGTGCACTCTTAGGTGTGAGCCATCTCTCCAGTCCCATGTCGAGTTTTAAATAAAATACTTACACAGGATTCAAAGTTGTGTATTCTTTACATGATATGTTTCATGAAAAGAGATCAACAGAGAAGTATTCCTATATTACCCCAGGAACCAGTGACCCCATTATTTGCTAATTTGCCAGTTAATGGTTAATGAGTTAATGAAGTTAATGTGTAATGCTTAAAAATTCCAAGGTGCAACACATTTTCTGTCCATTTTTCAAAGCAGTGGTGAAAATATTCATTGTGTTCTGTTTGTATGTGTTCACACTGTGATTTCATGTATTACTTTCTGTTGCTGTCCTGATCACACTGGTCATAATGAAAAGTATAGGCACAAATGAAATTGAGGCCATAGAGGATGACTGTTTACTGCCTTACTTTCCATGGATTGATCAGCATCCTTATATAACCCAGGGTTAGCACCACTTGCTTTGGTTGGAGTCTCTCCTACATCAATTAGTCATGAAGAACTGCCCATAGGCTTGCCTCAAGCATGTCCTGGGAAGTTATTTTCTCAGTTGAGATTATCTTTCACCAAGTTTCTGTACTTTGTGAGAAGTTGACAAAAAGCCCAATGATTATGTCTATTATTAATAGTATTATATTATATATTCTGCTCTGAATCAACTCACAGCTCAAGCTGAATTATGCCACAAGCCGTTCTTCAGGGTAGGACATAGAAACTTTGTAAAACTGTATAAATATCAGAATAAGTTCTTGCCTCTACAGGCTATAATTTTGTTTAACTTATTTTATACATTTCCTTTTTACATTCATGTTTCCTTGGTTTTTTTTTCATCACTGATACATTATCTTCAGCTCTTTAAGTTTAATATTGGGAAGAAGTGAAATATTTGAATCTAGGAGTTTAGTATACTGCTTTATATATGTGATTTCTCTTTGAAGTTCTATCAGTAGAGTTAAAATTTCAACATTTAGGCTGTATTAGTTACTTTTCTGTTGCTGTGATAAAATACAGTGGCAGAAACAAAACAAACAAACAAACAAAAACCCCTAAACACCAAACTATTCAGGTCAAGGCAACTAGTAGATGGGAGAACTTGTTTTGGTGCACAGTTCCAAAGGGAGAGCCCATGATAGTGAGGGGAGCATGGGAGCATGTTCTTAGAGCGGGAAGAGGAGAGATCATAACCCCCTTAAAGTTGAATAAGACGGATAAACCTAGAAGCAGGAAGAAGCCATATGCTCCCAAAGCCTGCTTTCGGTGACAATCATGTGTTATACAATAACATGTTGGTACAAAATGAACCACAAATAAGACAATGCCACCCATTGATTCTTTGCCAACTTTGTTTGTTTAAGTATACTCTGATGTCCACACAGTGATGAAATGCCTTCTTGCTTCAATTTTCAGAGACTTATTTTTACATGGTATATGATTGCTTTCTCTGTACCTTGTTTTCATTTTTATGAAGTGGAAATAATAGTTTTGTATGGCTGTTGACTAGTTTAATTCCGAACAGAAAAGTCTGGTCACAGTTTTGGCACACAGTAACTGTTCAATGAGTTACCTGTTACTCGTTAGTAAAAGAAAAAAATGAGTGCAGGATTAGTGCTGGTGCTGTACGTATTTATTCTCTTGTCACTTTTTTCATTTTTAAAAGTTTAAATTAGAAACAATATTATTTTAGATATCAATCCCAGTTGCCTCTCACTCCCATCTTCCCAAGACCCCATCACATCCTTCTTTTGCTACATAGAAAGGGTGAGGCCTTCAATGGTGGATCATCAAAGTCTGTCACATCATTTGGGACAAGGCCTAGGTCCTCCCCTATGTGTCTAGGCAAAGAGACTATCCCTCTGTGGGGATTGGGCTCACTCTCTTAATATTTTTGACTACCAATTAATAATATTGGGTCTACACACCTTTACTTCAAGCACTCAAGAAGCAAACACAGGTGGATCTATGTGAATTAGAGGCCAATCTGGTTTACAGTGTGATTTTCAGGTCTACCTTATGAGACACTGTCATAAAAACCAAACAAAACAACACAAGCCATAGTTATAGTTATTGGCCCTCTTACTAACAAACATAATGACTTACTATAATAAAACTTGATCCTAGTTCCCACTCCCTCCTTCCCTAAGAGCCGCTCTCACCTTCACTTCCCCTCCCCCCCAACTCTACAGGGAGGGTGACATCCAAGAGGGGACATCAAAATCTGTCAAATCATTTGGAGTAGTATCTATAACTTCCCTCCTGCTTCTAGGCTAAAGGAGTATTCCTCCACGGGGAATGTGCTCCCAAAGTCCTTTTATGCACCACGGACACATCCTGGTATATCTGTCAGAGGTCCCTTAGACTTCCCAGGCCTTCTAACTGAGGTCCAAGTTCAGAGATATGATTCAGTACAAGGCTGGTTCCCCAGCTATCATTCTGGTGGCCATGAGCTCACCCTTGTTCAGGTTAGCTGTATCTGTTGGTTTCAGTAGCCTGGACTTGACCAATTTTCTTATCACTCATCCCTCTTTGCAACTGGATTCCAAGAGTTCAGCTCAGTGTTTAGCTGTGGGTTTCTGCTTCTATTTCCATCAGCTACTAGATGGGGGCTTAATGATGGCATATAAATTAGTTATCTATCTCATTATCAGGGAAGGGAATTTAAGGTAGCCTTTCTACGATTGCTCAGATTGATAATTGGGGTTATCCTTGTAGGTCTCTGAACACTTCTCTAGAGTCAATTTTCTCTTCAAACTTATAATGGCTCCCTCTATTATATTATCTTTCCTTTTCTCTCTCATGTATTAGTCTCCCAATTTAATCTTCCTAGACCCACATGTGCTCTGCTCCTCCCCTTCTCTTTCTACTGACACTCCACTCACTGACCCCACCAACTCACAATATGCTCAGGAGATCCTGTCCTTTCCCCTTCTATGAGGGACCTTGTATTATTGTCTTTGGTTCCTCCTTGTATACTAGTTTCTCTCACGGTGAGAATTATATGCTGGTGATCCTTTGCTCTATGTCTCAAATCCATATATAAGTGAGTACATACCATGTTCCTCTTTTTATGAGTGGGTTACCTCAATCAGGATGGTTTCTTCAAGTTCCATCCATGTACCTACAGATTTCAAGATTCCATTGTTTTTTTCAGCAGAGTAGTATTCCATTGTGTAAATGTACAACATCTTTATCAATTTTCAGATGAGGGGCTTCTAGGTTGCTTCCAGATTCCTGCAATTTCAAATAATGCTGCTATGAACACAGATCATCAGATGTCTCTGTTACATGGATGTGTATATGCCCAAGGGTGGAATTGCCAGGGCTTGTGGTAAACTGATTTCGATTTTCCTGAGGAACCACAATACTGATCTCCAAAATCGCTCTACAAATTTGCACTCCTGCTGGCAGTGAAGGAGTGTTACCCTTTCCCCACATTCTTTCCACCATAAGCTGTCATTGGTGTTTCTAAGTTTAGTCATTCTGACAAGAATACTATGGTAACTCAGTTGTTTTGATTTGCATTTCCCTGATGGCTAAGACTGTTAAGCACTTTCGTAAGTCTCTTTCAGCCATTTTGTATTCCTCTATTGAGAATTCAATCTTCATTTGTTGTGTTGGTAACTAGTTTCTTGAGTTATTTGTCTATTGTAGATATCATCCTTCTGTCAGATGTGGGGTTGGTGAAGAACTTTTCCCAGTCTGTGCACTGAGATTTGGTCTTGCTGACTCTGTATTTTGCCTTACAGAAGCTTCTCAATTTGAGGAGGTCCCATTTATGAATTTCCAATCTCAGTGACTGTGCTACTGGTGTTATGTTCAGGAAGCTGTCTCCTGTACCAATTTGTTCAAAATACCTCCAACTTTCTCTTCTAAGTGTGGCTGGTTTTATGTTGAGGTCTTTGATCCATTAGATGTTTCTGTGAATTCTTCCTTTGCCACATCATTGTCTGTAATTTTTTTTTTACTTAATCTTGTATCCTGCTAATTTGCTGAATGTGTTTTCCAGCCATAGGAGTTCCCTGGTAGAGTTTATTGGACCACTTAATGGAAACTATCATACCATCTGCAAATAGTGACATTTTGACTTCTTCCTTTCAAATTTGTATCCCTTTGTTTTCTTATTGCTTTGGCTAGAACTTCAAGTACATTATTGAAGAGATATGTAGAGAGAGGGCAGTCTTGTCATGTTCCTCATTTTAGAGGAATTGCCTTAAGCTTCTCTCCTTTCAGTATGATTTTGGCTGTTGGTTTACTATATATTGCTTTTATTATATTTAGGTATATTTTTGTTTTCCCTGATCTCTCCAAGGGTGTTCAATTTTTTCAAAGGCCTTTTCCGCATCTTAGTGGGATTATAATTTGGATATTCCTTCTCCGTTTGTTTTTGTTGTGGGGCTCATTGATATATTTTTGTATGTTGAACCATCCCTGTGTCCCTGGGATGAAGCCTGTTTTCTCATGTTGGATGAGTTCTCTGATGTGAATTTGGATTCAATTTACCAGTATTTAATATAGTATATTTGGATCAATGTTCATGAGTGATATTGGTCTCTAGTTCTCCTTCTTATTTGTGCATTTGTGTGACTTGTGTAACAAGCCCCATAAAAAGAGTTTTTTAATATGTGAGGTTTATGTGAGCGTTAAGTTTTATTAGTGTTTCTTTTATATATGTGGGTGCCTTTGTATGTGGAGCATAGATGTTCAGAATTGAGACTTTGTACTGATGGACTTCTCTTATGATGGGTATGAAATGGCCTACTTTTGCTTGATTTTGGTTTGAAGTCTAACTTGGTAGATATTAAGACAACTGCACCTTCTTGCTTCCTGGGCCCAAATGATTGGAAGTTCTTTCCCCAACCCTTTTTCTCTAGGTTAGTATCTGTCTTTGAAGCTTAGATGTGTTTCTTGTTACACCAAAAGGGTAGATTCTGTCTTCAGATCAGTTCTATTAGACTGTGTCTTTTTATATGCAAGTTAAGACCATTAATGTTGGTGGAAAGTAAGGACCATTCATTCATTAATTGTTAATTCTTATTTGTTTTAGATTTCTTTTTGTTGTTGTTGGCAGTGGTATTGTTGTGTATATTTCCTATGCTTTTACTTTTGGGTTCTGGTGAAGGAGTATTATCTATTGGCTAGTTGTTTGTTATTGTAGTTAACGTCCTTGGGTTGGAGTTTTCCTTCAAGAACATTCTGCAGGGATGGATTTCTGAATACGTATTGTGAAAATCTGGCTTTGTCATTAAATATCTTGTTTTCCCCATCTATAGTGATTGAGAGTTTTGTTGGGTTTGGTAGCTTTGGCTGGAATCTGTGAACTCTTAGTACTTGTAGAACAGCTATCCAGGACATTCTGGCCTTGATAGTTACCATGTAGAATTCAGGTGCAATTTTGGTATTTTGATTGATATTTTCATTGCCATTATAAATTACCTGGCCTTTGTTCTTCTTGTCCTTAATATTATTTATTTATTCTGAATGTTACATGTTTTGATTATGATGAGTCAATGGGAGTTTGTTTTTGTTGTTGTTGTTGTTGTTTTGCTTTTTGCGCTGTCTATTTGGTTTTGGGTATGCTTCTTGCATTTTCATTAGCACATTTTTGAATCTTCAAATTGGAAAAGTTCTCTTCAGATTGGGAAAGTTTTCTTCAGTGATTTTTTTTGAATATATTTTCTGCACCTTTGAGCTGGGGTTCTTCACCTTCTTCTATGCCTATTATTCTTAGGTTTGGCCTTTTCACAGTATCCCACGTTTCTACTATATTTTGTTGGATTTAAGATTTTCTTTGGTCAATAAATCTATTCCCTGTAGTTTATCTTCAACTCCTGAGATTCTCTCTTCAAGCTCTTATATTCTGTTGGTTATTCTTGTGTCTGCAGTTCCTGATCATTTACCCAGGTTTTCTGTTTTAAGCATTCCCTCAATTAGTGTTTTCTTTATTGTCTCTATATCAGTTTTCAGGTCTTGAACAGTTTGAATTGCTTCCTTCAACTGTTTTATTGTTTTTTCATTGCTTACTTTCTTTAAGAGATTTTTTTTTATTTTATTCATATATTCTGTGGCCTTTTTCTCTATTTCTTCCAATTTATTGTTTTTTTTTCTTCCATTTCTTTTTTAATGTATTTTATATAACAAAGTCCATTTAAATGAAAACAAACATTTATAGACAATATTTGGGAATTTGGGCTTTGTTCTTTCCAAACTACTTCCTGCTGGTAACGGGCACTCTCATGGGGGATTCGAAGAAGATTCAGAAATCCTGGCTGTAGTCTGTAAGGCTGCTTTGTCCATCTGTTTTGAATGTAGGATCACCTCGTAATCTGTTTCAGGCGGTCTGGCTTGATTAAACCACTTTAGTCTGGCTTTCTTCCATTTCTTTAAGGGATTTTTTTTTTCTCATAGCATCTTTGCGGCCTGTGTTATTTTTAAGAATTTTTTTAATGTCATTCTCTTCTTCATCTGTTTTGATATGTTTAGTTCTTTTTGGTGTGGAGTCCCTAGATTCTGGTATATCATACTGTTCTTTCTATTGTTGGGTGTTTTCTTCTATTGCTGTCTTCCCATCGCTTATTCCAGTGTGTGAAGCTGGAGTTTCTGTCTCTCTTTAGCCTGCTGTCCTGGTGAATGTAGGTTGGTCAGTAGTTTGATGTCTGCAACCCTGGATAATCCAATTTCTCTTGGAGATTGCTCCCCTGGCAGAGGGCAGATGGTGGGGTTCAAAGATTAGGACAGTTTAGCATCAAGGTGTTCCTGAGGGGATAGGTGGTTCCAGTGGGTTCAGAGCATAACCAGGAAGTTCCACAGAAGGGGAGGGTTTGTTGGAACCACACTTTGGCCCAGTGCCAAATTTCATATCAGAGACACACAATTTTTTTTTCTTTTTTCTTTTTTTGCACATGGCCTTTGCTGTGGTGTACGACAATTGTTTTGTGTGATACACCATTTGTGATTGGAGTTTATTATATTGATTACATACATTAAAAGGAATGAAAAACTCTTTTTTTTTAAGGAAAATAACAGTGGAGGTAAATTGTAGATTGGAGAAAGAGGAAGAAGTTTCCAAAGTGAACAAGAGAACTAGCCATGTGAACAAGGAACTAGAGACCTATAGGTAAGACATCCTCTTTCTTATTTTGATGCTTGGAATCAGGAAGCAGTAAAATAAAATGGCTTTATTGTTTTGTTTGATCTCAGACAAGGTCTCTGTATCCTTGACCCATCCGGAACTCTTTCTGGAGGCAGACTTCCTTTTCTGGGAATCTGTTAATTTTACAGGATCTGAGTTAATCTTTCATGATTTTGAGTCCTGAAAATGAAATCCAGATGATCAGGCATGCTTGCATGTGCCTGAGACTTTTGCACGTAGGATGGGGGCATGGTAAGATTGTAAATTAGCCCCTGAACAGGCTGCTGGAGTCCTTCTCTACTGTGTAAATTTTTGTGACATTGTGTTAGGCACATCCAAGTAGTAGCACTCACATAGTTTAATTGACATTAGACCTAAGGGAGGAGAAGATGGTCTTTAATACCTGTCAGCATCTCTCAAAAGAGGAGTCTTGTGGTTATAATTAAATAAGGAAGAACACTCAGTAATATCCTTGTAGCCACGTGCTGTTATTCTTTATTATATGTTACCACAGTGGAGTAACTATTTGTTCCATGTAGACGGCGTGCCAAGGATATCGAAGAAGAATTGGAGAGAACAATTTGCTCCTATCAAGCGCAGGTATGTGTGTCAAGTGACAGCTTTATATGCAGTTAGAGCACTCTGACTGGATAGAACTGATGCAGGACTGTAGCATTCATCACTCCTGATGTGTTTTGTGAAACTGAAATATACACAGAGAGCCAACGATACTGAAATATAAAACTTCTGCAACTTCCTTTTCTTTTGGAATGAGTATTATATAGCAAAGCAATGTGTCACCATCCCAGTCCCATGTTGGGATTGTTATCTGTTCCTTGGAAACTCTAGTAGTTGATCATCTTCTGCAGTTTGTTGGCATTAAAAACACTTATGTTCAGGTTTGTTAAAAATTTCAGGAGAGAAAATCATCTGTATATGTGAAATCATGCTTTCAAAATGGTTATAGTGCTTCAGAGATGCCTAGGCAGTGGGAATTATGGTTTGGACCATGAATTTTAGTGGTGGTAATGAATTTTTTTTTATTTATGAATAATTTTAATAACTGTTTTTTAGGTTATTGCTCATGAACAAAGGGCACATGACTATTGGGTAAGTTTTTAAGTCCCGTAACATATACTATTCATTTTATATTAGGTAAAGGTATAGACGGTATTTAAAAATAATCACTTTCTATGAATTTTATTAATTTTACCAGTATTGAAATCATATTACAGGCCAGACTATAGGAAGCACTGAGAATTAATCTTTTATTTTGTGCTTTACTTGTACATTTCCCACTGAATATAATTAGTTTTAAAATCACAAAATCTTGAGAAGGAGTTTGGAGTTAGAGAGAGAGCTCAGTATTTCAGCTCAGCACTTGCTGCTCTTCCAGAAGACCTGAGCTGTGTTTGGTCCTGAGCAAGTCAGATGGCTCACATTTGCCTGTCATTCTACTTCCAGGTTAATTTAGATCGTCTTCTGTCCTCTTAAGACACCTCCACTCACACTCGTGTGTGCATGGACACACGCATAACATGTGCACATCTTCATATTTATGTGTCATACAGTGAGCACCTTGTAAGTCCAGGTATATCAGAGTCAGGAGAAACACTTATGTACATAAAACTAAGTAAAATTTTAAAACAGTTAAGTGAATTGTAACATTTTACTAGCTCAGGGTATTGTACTGAATTCCTTTTTGTTTCAAATTGATTTTATGATTACAATTGGAAAATAATTACACACAGAGAAACATCCTTTTTGGAGCAAGGGTTTGAGGCAAGGTTTCTTTGTGTATTGATGGCAATCCTGGAATTATGTCTGTAGACCAAGGTGGCCTTAGTGATGCACCTGCCTTTACCTCCTTTGTACTGGGATTAAAGTTGTGCACCACCATTGCCTAGCTAAAAGAAAAATTTGATAGTAGTAAAATATATTTAAGCTATATTTACAGTGGATGTTAAGTGCATTCATTGGCTAAAGTCAATTCTTATCTATACTGCAAAGTTATTGACAGTAGAGTCCCTTTAATTTGAAGTGTGTTAGTGTTTGCTACTTATAAATGGTAAGCTTACATTTTGAATTGATCTATCTATTGTATTCTATATTCTGTATCTGATCTATAGAGTCAACAGATTGGCTGGGAAGCAGGAAGAATAACATGTTTGGCTTTTGCTAATGATTATTTGAGAGTATTGCAGGTTCTTGGTATTTATTATAACTAAGCTGGGCATGGTGCTGCACACTACCAACAAATGCACAGATACAAATAATAACTGCTGCAATTGTGATTGTGAATTGTCTCATACTTAATAGTTGTGCGATATGTACAGATTGTATTTAGCTATTAAAAAATGACCTGTAATGGCATTCTTTGAAACTGTTTTAGACATTTGTATTTTCCAGTATTATGGACCTAAGGACCATCCATTTCCATTGACTTTGTTCTAAGGTAGTCTGCTAGCCACTTATGATTGGATGTTTTCATCATCAAATGATTTTAGGCACTGATATAGCAACATTAATTGACAAGTACCAATGAAACTCCAGCTTTACATTTATGCATGTGGCTGGCATAAAACTCATTCCCTTTTTGAATAATTTCTGAAAGTAAAAATGATTTATATTGACTACAATAAGTGCCAATTCTCTTTTATTTATTTATTATATTTATTTATTTTTCTAATTTTACATATGAATCCCAGTTCCTGCTCCATCCCTTCCTGCTCCATTTCTTCTACCCTCCAATGCCCAATCACCACCCTCAAATAACTTCTCCCCACTGCACATGTAGGGTGATGTGTTCCTAAATGGGTCATCTAAATCTGTCCAATCATTTGGAGTAGGAACTAGGCCCTTCCTCTTGCCTCTAGGTGCAAGGAGTATCCCTCCATGGGGAACATGCTCCAAATGTCCTATTATGGACCAGGGATACATCCTGGTTCCACAGTCAGAGGTCGCTTAGTCTGGCCAGGCCTTCTGAGACCCATGTTTAGGGGGTCTGAGTTGTACAAATGCTGGATTCCTAGCTATAAGTCGGGGACCCATTAGCTCCTCCTTGTTTAGGTCAGTTGTCTCTATATGTTTACATAGCCTGGTTTTGTCCTCCCTCTCTGCATCTGGATTCCAGTATGGCACAGTGCTTAGCTGTGTGCATCTGTTTCTATTTCTATCAGCTTCAAGATGAGGGCTAAATGATTGTACATAAGTTAGTCATCAATCTCCTTATCAGGGAAGGGCATTTATAGAAGCCTAGCAAATGTTGCTCAAATTGTAAAATGGGATGAGACTTGTAGGTCTCTGTACATTTCTCTATAATCATTTTTTATAGAATCCTATAATGGCTCCCACTTTTATGGTATTTCTCTCTCTGTGTGCTTTTCCCATCTATTCCTTCCCTGACTCAATCTTTCTAGTCTCATGTGCTTTCCTCTCCTGCCCTTCTCTTTCTCCTAGTCCCCTCTGGACTCACTGCCCCACCACTCTGAATATTCTAAGGAGATCTTGTCCCCCTGCATGAGAAATCATGTATGAATCTCTTAGAAATGTCTTGTATCCTAGTCTCATCACTGGCACTGTAAATTATAAGCCAGTGATCCTCTGCTCTATGTCTAAAATCCATATAAGTAAATATGTACCATGTCCCTCTTTTTGTTACTGGGTTACCACATTCAGGATGGTTTCTTCAAGTTCCATCCACTTGCCTGCAAAGTTCAATATTCCATTGTTTCTTTCTGGCAGAGTAGTAATCCATTGTGTAAATGTGCCACATACTCATTATCTATTCTCCTGTTGAGGGGCATCTAGGTTGCTTCTAGATTCTTGCAATTACAAATAATGCTGCTATGAATATAGTAAACAGATATCTTTTTTGCATGGATGTGGATCATTTGGGTATATGCCTAAGTATGGGATTGCTGGGTCCTGTGATAGACTGATTCCCATTTTTCCTTAGAATCACCATAATGATCTATAAAATGGCTGTACTTTTTTGCACTCCCGCCAGCAGTATAGGAGTTATCCTGTTTCTCCATATCCTCTCCAGCATAAGTTGTCATGGTGTTCCTAATTTTAGTATTTCTGGTAAGATGGTATCTCAAAATTGTTTTGATTTGCATTTCCTTAGTAGCTAAGGATGTTGAGTACTTTCTTAAGAGTCTTGAAGCCTTTGTGATTTCCATAATTGAGATTTCTCTCTTCAGTTCTGTGCGCCATTTTTAATAGGGTTATTTGGTGTTTGGTGACTAGTTTCTTGAGTTCTTTGTATATTTTGGAGATCGACCCTCTTTCAGATGTGTGAATGGTGAAGATCTTTCCAAGTCTGTAGGCTCTCTTTCCATTTTCTGGTATCTTCTTTAATTTCTTTCATTAGAGTCACAAATTTCTTATTATATAGGTCATTTACTTGTTTGGTAAGCATTACACCAAGATACTTCATGTTGCTTGTGGCTATTGTAAAGGGTGATGTTTCTCTGATTTCTTTCTCTACCTCTTTGTCGTCTGAATAAAGTAGGGCTACTGATTTTTTTGAGTTTATCTTGTAACCTGCTAGTTTGCTGAAGGTGTTTATCCTCTCCACTCTGTTTGATGTTGGCTGTTGGTTTACTGTATATTACTTTTATTCATTTACGTATGTTCCTGTTATCCCTGATCTCTCCAAGACCTCTATCACGAAAGGTATTGGATTTTCTCAAAGGCTTTTTCAGCATCCAGTGAGATGATTACATTGTTTTTCTTTTTCAGATTGTTTATATGGTAGATCACATTGATAGATTTTCATATATTGACCTGTCCCTGTAACCCAGGGATGAAGCCTATTTAGTCATATTAGATGATTTCTCTGATGTGTACTTGGATTCGATTTTCCAGTACTTTATTGAGTATTTTTGCATCAATATTCATGAGGGATATTGGTCTGTAGTTCTCTTTTTTGTTGTGTCTTCTTTTGGCTTAGTTACCAAGGTAATTGTGGCCTTGCAAAAGGAGCTTGGTAATGAACATTCTACTTCTATTCTGTGAAACAATTTGTGGAGTTATGTTATTAGCTTTTGTTGGAATTTATGGTAGAATTCAGCACTGAAGCCATCTGGCCCTGGACTTTTTTGGTTGGAAGGCTTCCAATGACTGACTCTATTTCAGTAGGGGTATTTTAAAGGTGCTCATCTGTTCTTGCTTTAATTTTAGTTAGTGATAGTTATTGAGAAATTTGTACATTTACTTTGAGTTTTTAAATTTTATTGAGCATAGGGTTTCAAAGTATGACCTGAAAATTGTCTGGATTTCCCCAGTGTTGGTTGTTATGTCTCCTTCCTTGTTTATGATTTTGTTATTTTGTGTATTCTCTCTCTGTTTTTGTGTTAGTTTGGATAAAGATTTGTCTATCTTGTTCATTTCCTCAAAAAGTGAACTCTTTATTGCATTGATTTTTGTATTGTTTTCCAGGATTCTCTTTTATTGATTTTAGCCCTCAAATTATTTCCTTGCTACTATACCTTTGGGGTGAGTTTGCTTCTTTTTGTTCTAGGGCTTTCAGTTTTGCTGTTAATTCTCTAATGTGACTATTCTCAGTTTTCTTCATATGGGCACTTGGCACAATGATTTTCCCTCATAGCACTCTTTCAAGGTGTCCGATAAGTTCGCATATGTTGTGTCCTCCTTCTTGTTGAATTCTAGGAGAAACATATTTACAGAGTGACATCTCTCATCACCTTCAAAGTTGGATTATTGGGAAGTATATGGTCACAAATTTCCAAACGTATCTGTGTATGGTGTCAGGCACATTTGAATTGTACTCTGAGTCAAACAGGGCAATCATTTTCATTTTCAGGCAATTGGTTATGCATACCCACTTCCAGATACATCTTGAGAGTTGTGTTATTTACCCAGGTAAAATTTCTCTAGAGCTTGTAGCCTGCCTTCCACATTGCACATATAAAAATAAGCACCATTCCACTCAAACATATGACCTTCTTATTTTAAAAATCAGAACTGTTTCTGGGATGAACAGGTGACTCAGCTTTTAAAAGCACATATTGCTTTTGCAGAGGGCCCGAGTTCAGTTCCTAGCACACATATTGAATAGCTCAAGGTCCATGTAAATTTCATCTTTAGAGGATCCAATGCCTCTGGCCTCATTGGCCACTTGCATGGACATGACCCCCATGTTGATAGAAAGGTAGAAAGAAAGAATAAGAGGAAGAAAGAAAGAAACACACACACACACACAAAAGCCAATTTAAAACGAAAACCTAGAAAATATCAGAACTCTTTACATAGGTGTAAAGCTGAGGGAATTCAAGGTGTGAATATTTATATATGCACCTTATCCTATTATTTTAATAAACATCTAATTTGTTGAAAAGCTTCAAAAACACCATGCTCTGTTGAAATCTGTGTAGTGTTCAGGGCACATTTAGACATAAGCTGAGAGACAGTAGGATAACACAATGAGAGCTGTTGAGTGTGATTCTGACTTATGGTTCAGCTAATTGGATCTGCATTTAAGAATTCTGTTATTATCATTGTCACTGTTATTATTATTATTATTATAATTATTATTATTTTCTTTTAGATGTCGATCCCATTTCCCTCCCTCTCTCTCCCTCCCTACCTACCTCTTACACTCTATCCCCGTTCACATGTACCCTGACCACCCTCCCATCCCATCCCCCCTCCCCAATTCCACATGTAGGGCAATGTCATCCAGGTGGGGTCATGTAAATCTGTCAAGTCATTTGAAGTAGGGACTAGGATGTCTTTCCTGTCTCTAGGTTAAGGGAGTGCCCTCTATGGGAATATGGGTCTCAGCTAGAAGGACTGCACAGTCTAAGGGACCTCAGGCAGTGGAACCAGGATGTATTCCTGGTGCACAAAATGACCTTGTACATACAACTCCTGTTTTAATTATTCCAGAGCACTCCCCATATGGTCCGTATATACTGTGCTGACCTTCACTGAAAGGAGCTATTCTCTCTCCTCCAACTGTGTTGGAGGGTCTCTTCAGAACCTAACCTTTCCTTCCAGGGGGAGGAGGAGGAAGCATAGTATTTAAACATTTCATTACTGTAAAATCTCCCTTATGTTATCTTTTCATCTCACTTTACCTTTAAAATATTCTGTGAGTAGACATTTTTGAAGTATAGGCACTGCTTTTACTTATATTTCTAGAGAAAATTTTTGGGTAAATAACACAAATGCTTGTAATTATAGACTTACTTATTTATTTTTAACCGGGTAAATAATGTTAGCCCAGATATGGTAGCACATCCCTTTAATTCTAGCAATTGGGGTGCAGAAGCAGGAGGATCTCTGTCAGTGTGAGGCCAGCCTCATCTACAGAGTGAGTTCCAGGCCATTCTGAGAATTGCTTAGTAAGACTCTACCTCAAAACAACCAAACAGCAAAATCCTTTGTAGCTCCTTGTTCTGATCCGTATTCTTCTTCCACACAGTTTAAGGCAAGTGTCCACGTGAACTATGGAAATTCAGGAATCCAGAGTGCTCTCGATGACACTTTGGGTGTATGTAGCACTCAAAACTTTGTGAATTTTGAAGCATTTCATAGAGCAGAGTTTAAATTTTTGATGTTCAACATGTAAGGTATATAGACACACATTCTCTCTTGCTCGCTCTCTCTCTCTCGATATATATATATATATATATATATATATATATATATATATATATATATGTTCTTCATCCTGTTTGACTCTGCCACGCTTTAGTCCTAAATGAATACACAGATGGTATATTAGGTATACAACAGTTGGCTGGTGGTTGGGCTTCTTATTGGCTATCTCTGTCTTAATTATTAACCCATTTCTATAATCACGTATTTTCACCTGGTTTTGGCTTATGGGTGAATTCTCCATCCTGTTACTTCTTTGGTGCACAAAATCATGACCCCTCTGCCTGTGTTTCATAGCATTCTCATCACGTAGCCCTGCCTATATTTTCTAGCTGGCCAATCAATCATTCATTATTTTATTCATCAACCAATGAGACAAAATATATACAGAAGGACTTCACAGATCATATAAAATTGCAAACACAGTGCCAGGCACTTCCAATAAGGAATACTCAACCTACAATGGATAACGAGGAGTTATACTACATAAAACCTTCACAGAATATATAAGATAGAGCAGTGTAACCAGCATTATTTCTTGAAGAAGCAAGATCAGAATGTATAAACATAATTTTTGTGGGGCATTTTTGTGAGTGCTTATAGAAAGCAAGGAAAACGAAGAAAAAATATCAAAGAGTTGAAGGAACAGTTCAAGACATGAAAACTGAAATAGAGCCAATAAAGAAAACACAAACTGAAGGAATGCTGGAAACAAAAACAAAATCAAAAACAAAAAAAAAAAAAACTGGGCAAATGATCAGGAACTACAGACTCAAGAAAAACCAACAGAATACAAGAGAGTGAAGAGAGAGTCTCAGGGGCTGAATATAAACTAGAGAAAATATATACATCGATCAAAGAAAATCATAAGTCCAATAAATCCTTAACACAAAACATCCAGGAAATGTGGGACACTGGGTAAAGCAAAAGCTAAGAATAATAGGTGTAGAAGAAGGTGTAGAAGCCCAGCTCAAAGGTGTGGAAATCATGTTAAACAAAATCGTTGAAGAAAAATTTCCCAATCTGAGTAAGGACTTGCCCATAAAAGCATAAGAAGCAAACCCAAAACCAAATAGACTGGACCAAAGAATAAAGACATCAAAACACATAGCAATCAATGCACCTAACATACAGAAAAAAAGAAAGAAAATGAAGAGCAGCAGGAGAAAATTTTCAGATAACATATATAGGTAGACTGATCAAAATTACACTTAAATTCTCCATGGAAATTCTCAAGATCAGAACGTCCTGGGTAGATGTTCTACAAGTATGAGAGTCCACAGATGCCTGACAAGGCTACTATACCCAGCAAAACTCTCAATCATTATAGACAGAGGTAACAAAATATTTAATGACAGAGCTGGATTTTCACAATGAATATCTAAAAATCCAGCCCTATAGAAATTTCTGGAAGGAAAACTCCAACCCAAGGAAGTTAACTATGCTCACAAAGACATAAGTAATAGATAATCCCAATTCACCAAAACCAAGGTTAAATCATGGATAATATATTCACAATACCACCACTTACAAAAAAATCTAAAACAAACAAGCATTAACAATCAGTGGTCCTTACTATCCCTCAACATTAATGGTCTTAACTCCCCTATGAAAATTCACAGGATAAAAGAATGGATACAAAGACAGAATTGATGGTTTTGCTGCATACCAAAAAACACATCTAATTTTCAAAGACAGACATTCCCTCAGGGTAAAGGGTTGGGAGAAGATCTTCCAATGAAGAGGACCCAAGAAGCCAGCAGGTATAGCTATCCTAATATCTAACATGTTAGACATCCCTCCAGAATCAATCAAATGAGATGAAAAAATCATTTCATATTCATCATAGGAGAAATCCATCAAGACAAATTCTCAATTCTGAACTTCTATGCCCTAAATACAAAGCACCCACATTCGTAAAAGAAACTCTACTAAATCTTGAAGCTCATGTAAAACCTCATCCACTCCTAGTGGGACACTTTAACACACCACTCATACCACTAGACAGGATCATACAAAACTTGACAAAGAAACAAGAACTAACAGAAGCTATGTCTACATTGGGTATAAGAGACATCTACAGAACATTACAACCAAACACAACTAATATACCTTCTTCTCAAGTCCATATTGAACCATCTCTAAAATCAACCACAAGCTAGGCCACATTAAAAAAAAAAAAAAAACCTCACCAGATTAAATAAAAGGAATTGTAATATTCCTATGTATCTTATCAGTCCACCATGCTTTAAAGCTAGAATTCAACCACAACACAAATCTCGAAGAAACCCTACAAACTCATGGAAACTGAACAATGTCCAATTGGACCATTCATGGTCAAGAAGATATAAAGAAAGACATGGATGACTTCTTAGAATTCAATGACAATGAGGGCACAACATACATGAACTTATGTTAAACATTGAAAAGATTTCTACGAAGGATGGAAGTTTATTTCATAAGAGGCCATATGAAGAAAACTAAGGATAGTCACATTAAAGAATTAATAGCACAGCTAACAGACTTAGAACAAAAAGAAGCAAACTCACCCCAGAGTAGATGCCAGGGAATAATCCATTAGAGAGCACAAATCAATAGAGACACGGAAAATGATACAAAACATCGATGCAAGAAAGAATTGTTTTTTTAAGAAACTCAACCAGATGGACAAACCTTTACTCAAACTAACCCGAAAAGCAGAGAGAGAACACACAAATTAACAAAATCAGAAACAAAAAGGTGGACATAATAACAGACACGGAGGAAGTCAAGACAATTTTAAGGTTGTACTTTAAAAACCTGTACTCCACAAAATTTGAAAATTCATTGGAAATGGAGAAATTTCTGGATAACTATCACTTACCAAAAGGAAATCAAGAACAGATAAGCAACCTAAACTGACCTATACCGGTCAGTGAAATTTAGGCAGTCAACGAAAGCCTCCCAACAAAATAAGACCGAGGGCCTGTTGGCATTTGTGCAGAATTCTACCAGCAAATCAAAAAGGAACTAATACCAATGCTCCTCAAATTGTTTCACACAATAGAGACAAAATGTTCATTACCAAACATTTTTTTCAAGGCCACAATTACCTTGGTACCATAGACACACAAAGACACAACTAAGACAGAGAAGGATAGACCAATATCCCTCATGAACATAGATGCAAAAATACTCAATAAAATACTGGCAAATCAAATCCAAGAACACATCAGAGAAATTATCCAACATTACCAAGTAGGCTTTATCCCTGAGTTGCAGGGATAGGTGAACATACAAAAGTCGATTGATGTAATTCACCATATAAACAAACTGAAAAAAAAAAAAAAAAAAAACATCGTTTACTGAAAAAGCCTTTTTCACATTCCAATACACTTACATGATAAAGGGCTTGGAGAGATCAAGGATAACAGGAACATACCTAAACATGATAAAAGCATATATATTAAATCAACAGCCAACATCAAACTGAATGGATAGAACCTTAATTCAATTCCTCTAAAACCAGGAACAAGGCTACCCTCTCTCTCCATATTGCTTCAATATTGTACTTGAAGTTCTAGCTAAAGTAATAAGACAAAAAATGAGATCAAGGGGAAACAAATTGGAAAGGAATAAGCCAAACTTTCACTATTTGAATATATGACAGTATACATAAGCGACCCAAAAGTTTCTATCAGGGAACTCCTACAGCTAATAAACACCTTCAGCAAACTACCACTATACAAGATCAACTCAAAAAAAAAAAAATCCGTTGCCCTACTATATACAGAGGACAATGGGACTGACATAGAAAACAGAGAAACATCACCATTTACCATAGCCATAAACAGCATAAAGTATCTTGGGGTAATGCTTAACTAACAAGTGAAAGACCTATGTATCAAGAACTGTTTATTTAAACCAAGAAATTTAAGAAGATACCACAAAATGGAAAGATCTTCCATGCTCTTGGATAGGTAGGATAAGCATAGTAAAAATGGAAATCTTACTAAAAGCAATCTACAGATTGAATGCAATCCCCATCAATATCCGCACAATTCTTCACCGACCATGAAAGGATAATAATCAAATTTATATAGAAAAACAAAACACCCAGGATAGCCAAACCACCCTGTACAACAAAGGAACTTTAGGAGGCATCACCATCCCTGACTTTAATCCCTGACTAGAGCTATATTCATGAAAACAGCCTAGTAGTGGCAGAAAAATATACAAGTAGATCAAAGTAATCAAATAAAAAATCCTGATATTAACCCACACACCTATGAACACATGATTTTTTACAAAACAGCTAAAAGAATACAATGGGAGCAGGAAAGCATCTTCAACAAATGGTGCTGGATCAACTGGATGTTAGTGTGTAGAAGACTGCAGATAGACCCATATCTATAGCCTTACACAAAACTCAAATCTAATTGGATCAAGGACATCAACATAAATCCAGCCACACTGAATATCTTCGAAGAGAAAGTGGTAGGTACCCTTGAAGAAACTGGTACAGTAGATTCATTCCTGAACATAACTCTGGTAGCACAGACACTGAGATCAACAATTAATAAATGGGACTTGCTCAAGCTGAGAAGCTTCTGTAAGGCAAAGGACACAGTTGATAAGACCAAAAGGCAGCCCCCACTGTGGGGAAAGATCTTCACCAACCTTACATCTGACATAGGGCTCATCTCCAAAATATACAAATAACTCAGGAAACTAGTCACCCTAACACCAAATAACTCTATTAAAAATGGAGTATAGAACTGAAGAGAGAATTCTCAATAGAGGAAATAAAAAAGCCTGCAAGACACTTAAGCAAGTGTTCCACATCCTTAGCTATTAGTGACATGCAAATCAAAACAACTCTGAGATACCATCTTTCTCCTGTAAGAATGGCTAAAATCAGGAACACTAATGAGAACTTATGCTGTAGAGGATGTGGAGAAAGGGGAACACTCCTACATTGCTGTTGGGATTGCAAACTTGTACAGCCATTTTGGAGATCTTCATCGCAGTTCCTCAGTAAAATGGGAATTGGTCTACCACAGGACCTGGCAATCTTATTTTTATTCATATATCCAAATGATGCACATCCATGCAACAAAAAAATGTGTTTAACTATGTTTATAGCAGCATTATTTGTAATAGCAAGAACCTGGAAGCACCCTAGATGCTCCTCCAGTGAAGAATGGATGAAGAAGATGTGGGACATTTACACAAAGGAATCCTGCTCTGTGGAAAAAAATAACAATGGAATCTTGAAAATCACAGGCAAATGGATGGAACTTGAAGGAAACCTCCTGAATGAGGTAACCTAGTCAACAAAATAAGTACATGGTATGTATTCACTGATACATATACATATACATATACATATACATATACATATACATATATATATATATATATATATATATATATATATTCGACATAGACCAAAGGACCACCAGCCTATATTTCATAATGCCAGAGAAACTAGAATACAATGAGGATTCTAAGAGATTCATACAAGTTCCCTCATAGAAGGGGAAAAGAACTAGATCTTCTTAGTGTATTGGGAGCGTGGGGGGTGTGAGTGGAGAGGAGGCCAGAATAAAGTGTAGGGGAGGAAAGAAAATCACGTGGGACTAGGAAGATTTAGCCTGGGAAGGGTAAAACAAGAGAAAAGAAAGAAAGAGAGTGAGACAGTATGAGAGAGAGAGAGAGAGAGAGAGAGAGAGAGAGAGCATAAATGAAACATTTATTTGAAGTGACTCACTTATAGTTTCAGTGATTCAGTCCATTTTCATCATGGCATATAAAATTCTGGCGTACAAGTAGTTGTGGGTCTGGAGAATGAGCTGAGAATCCTACATTCTGTAGGCAGTAGGAAGTCTACTGAAATTCTGGGTGGTATTATGAGCATAGGAAACCTTTAAGCTTGCCCACACAGTGTCACCCTCCCTCCAAATGACCATACCCACCCCAAATCCAAGAATGACAACTCTCCTATCTGTGGCACTCCCTTTGAAAGTATGTGGGCCAGCTACATTTAAACTGTCACTCACTAGCACTACAAGTTTATAATAATATCATTGCAAAATTCATTTTTTTCAACTCTAGGAACCCCCAAAGTCTATAACAGTGTCTCAACAATTTTAGAAAGTTCAATGCTGCTTCTGAGAATCCTTCAATCTCTTAATTGTAATCACACATGAAAATCAAAATCAAAAAGCAGATCATATACTTCTAACATATAATGGCACAGGGTATACATCAACATTCCAAATAAAGAGAAGAGTGAGGAAATACTGGGCCAAGGACGACCAAGAAAGAATGGGCAAACTCCAAACTTTCCATATCCATGTGATGTCAAAATCCTCTTAGATCTCCAACTCTATTCAGCTTTGTTGACTGCAAGCTACTTCTTTCTATTGGGCTGGATGCACTCTCTGTTAGCAGCTCTCCTTGGCAGATATTCCATGACTCTCTCATCTCTACCATCACATTTCTGTGTACCACATGCATGACTGATGCTGGAAAAGGTCAGAACAAGGCATCAGATCCCCTAGAAGTGCAGTTACAGATAGCTGTGAGCTGCTGTGTAGTTGCTGGAAATTAAGCACATGTCCTATGGAAGAGCCAACTGGACCCTTAACATTGAACCCATCTCTCTAGCCCTTTCTTGTGAAAAATTTTAAGCATGCCAACTAATGTATGTATTGAAGGTCAGATTTGTTCCTTGGTAAGGGTTTCCTATATCTGGCCATAATAAAAATTTACTCTCTTTCATAGCTATCATCTCATTATTCTTAATCCATTTACATATAACCTGTTTTGCTGTAAGGGCTATTATGCAGGCAAATGTCAATGGATTTGTTAAAGCCTACCAGTAAAATCTGTGCCTGACACTCCCAGTAAAGGAGTAGTGAATCAAGCCACCTCACTGACAGCATATTGTCACTCTGTTACAGGAGACTCATTTGCCCACCTCTGGCCATGATGCACATGATGCAGCTGGCCATGACTTGACTCCTCCACTTGGTCCTGAGCTTAGAGGACCTGAGGGCCCTGCCTTTGCAGTGGATCCAAGAGGCCAGATCCCAACACCTCCTTCTCCATGAAACATCTGTGGAGGTACTGGATGGTATGTCCCACCAGGTGACTTTGTGGGCCCACCGTTTCCTCCAATGCTAGGTAGGTTTTGTTTTAAAAGTCTGTATGTTTCAATGTTGATCTGTGCTTAACTTAAAGTTTGGTTCTTGATTCTGTTAGAAACAGTAGCCAGAACCAACTTGATAGGGAAAGGGTTGTGAGGGCTCTCAGTTCACAGTCCAAAAGTCTCTGATGTCAAGTCTTCACCTTGATACACATTATGGAATTTTGAGAATGAATTGTGTCTGACAGGCCAGAAGAACAGTAAATGTGCATGTTGTTTTTGTTTTCATTGTCTGTTTTCCTTTTTTTCTCTCCACTTCACATGGTGAGCCTGTCCTGGAATTTTCTGTTCATCAGGCCTCCCTAACATCATAGATATCAACATATATTTGATTCCCAGGTGCGGAGAGTAATTCCTGTGCCACACATGCCCATCTGCAAACCGTTTTCAGATTAAATTTCTGTCTCTTCATTGGCAGATATCTCATGAATGTGGCAATGCTTCCATCTTCTTTCTGTGTATCTCATTCATGTGTGAGGCATGTGAAGGACAGAAGGAGCCATCAGAGACCACACCATTCATGCTGTGTCAGATATAGGCATGTAAGCTAATGTGTGTATGTGTGTAAGGTTAGTTTTGATGCCATAGTAATGATTTCCTATACCCTTCACCACTTAAGCCATTTATCTAGACCTTTATTTTGTCTAATATTTTTGGCTTGTAATCCAATGTATGTGTTGAAGATTGGCTTTGATGCGAGAATGAAGGGCTTCCTGTATTTGGTCGTAATACAAACTTATTCTTCCATAGCTTCCATCATTCTTCTTAAGGCATTTACATAGATCCTGTTTACCACACAAGGACATTAGGCAGACAAATATCAATGGATATGTAAAAGACTACCCGTAAAACAATTTGTGTTCTTGTTCTTAATTAATTATCTAATTTAATATTTTTATATACAGTCGATTGATTCCTTCAGGATGTCTTCAGCTATCACTAACTATTCACTAATGTAGGGAATGATGTTTATCTACTATAGATATTAAAGTAACTAATATTAAGAAATAATAAAATTCAGAAATTTCAATTTTCATTGTGTAATTTTTGCATTATCTATAAGGGTACCTACCTATAAACTGAAAGTATATGATATGTACTGAGGGAAAGTTTGGCACACCTTGAAAACAGGAAGTGCATGTTGTATCCGAATTTGTTCCTTTAGGGTGACAGGTCAAGTTTGCCAAGTGTCATTTTTATGCATCAGCCACATACTACAAAAGTATGTCCGTAATTTTGAATTTTGTCTAAGTCTATGGCCACTTCTTGTCGACCTGTTCTATCTCCCAGAAAGGGGAGTGGAACAAGTCACTGTCATTTGGATCTGGAAATGGTCTGGGAATAATGTGAGAACTCATGAGTTTCACTGGTTTCATTTTTCGGTCTAGATATACCAGTAACTTCCACATTGCAATCTGGTAGGAGTGCCACCAATCATGACCCTGTGGTAAGAATTAGAAATTGTATTCTACCTATAGATAAACAACTGGTTTCTTATTTTATTAGAACAAGGCTAGAGTTGTTTCATATGTGATATTAATTAAATATACTTTCAATCATCTGTAACACTTTCATTGTTGGCTTGTAACTTTCTGTTAAATTTTACAGAATACAAGCCAGAGTTTGATGGTCCATGCATTCCTTGCAATTTGCTGGCTGACCCAGGAGGAGGGGAATTTCAAGCCAGTCTGGGTTATTTAAAACAATTTGCCTCAAAAAATTCACCTAGAGTAGAGAAATGGCTTACACTTTTAAGACCACTGGCTGGCTCTCCTACAGGACATGGGTTTAACTCCCCGCTCCTGTGTGGTTGATGACCATCCTTCTTAATTCCTGTTCATGGGATATGATGACCTATAATATATTTCCAGAATATTGAATGGATACAATATGTTGAAATACATGCAGGCAAATTCCCATGTCTCTGAAATAAAAAATATCCTAAAATAAAGAAACAGAGAAATAAACCAGATATCTCTCACTTCAAGTACTACACTTTTAGATGAATTCCAAGGTTGTTTCCTTTCAGTACCCTCTTTCAGATTTTCTTTCTTGAAATCTTTTTGGGATCCTATTATGCATGTATTTTACTTATTATATATGTATTTATCCTGCACATTGTTTTCTGGGAAGAATGCCATCAAACATCATCCTAGCGTAAGTACTGAACATTGAATTCTACCCGTGGATGCACACCTAGTTTCTTGTTTATTTTAGAGCAAGGCATGAGTTAAATATACTTGCAGTTAGCATTAACTTTCTTTGTTGGTCCGTAACCTTATGTGAAATTGTTTAGCTCACTAGCCTTTGTTTGATGGTATATGTGTTCCTGGCAGTTTCCAGAGTGAGGCAGTAGGATGGGAATATATAAGCCAGTGTGTGCTATATATGCAGAATGTGCTTCATTAAACCACACAGACTTGAGAAATGGCATTCAAGTTAAATGCATTGGCTCCTTTTCTACAGGACCTCGGTTTAATTCCCAAGCTAGGAGTGGTGGCTCAAAATCCATCTTACCTCCAAGGGATTTGCATATTCTATCCTTACAGAACACTGAATGACTATAGTATGCAGACATACATACAGGCAAATATACCATATCTGTGAAATGAAAAAAAAATACTAAAATAATCCAACAAGAGAAAGAAACCAGATATCTCCCATTCAAGAAGTTGAACTTTTACGTGAACTTCCAAGCTTGTTTACTTGCTTTACACTATTTCATATTTTCTTCCTTGGAATCTTATTTGAATATTAATATGTATTTTACTTTTCATATGACTTTGTCATTTTATAAATGTCCACATATCAATCATTTTCCTGTGTGTGTGTGTTCCATTAAAAAGTGTCTATGTTTTCTTTTCTTTTCTATTTTTTTTTTAACTAGAGATAGTGTTCCCATTAGATATGGTGCCAGTCATGGACCTCACTGAATTTTTTTGAATTCCTCAATTTCTTTCCAGCCTTTACAATTGAAAATAATAGTCATTTGTTGTTTATACAGCATAATTTTCTCTTTTGCTTCACATGTTCCTATACGGTAAATAAAGTGTTTAAGTACTAGTCTAGAACCAGATCAGTTGTCCTAAGTGTCTGTACTTTGCCTTGGCAACTACTCTTAACCTTCTAGGAAAATGATATGAGAATTTTGGAGGGAATTTATTTCATTGGCAACACAGGAAATGTATCTTGTAGGATATCAGGTCAGTATCATACTGGGAATGTTAAGTCTGTGAGATTTACTCCATTGAAAATCTATTTTACAGTAAGTCTCCAATGTGTTGAGATCTTGCATAGCTGCCAAGATAGAGAAAATATACCTGAAATTGCTGGAGACATTCTTTCTTATTAGTCCTATGTAGCTAAGAAGGGTTTTTTTTTCAATGTCAAGAATTATTTCTTAGATCAAGTAATGTCTGAGTGATGGGATATCAGTACAAGTGCTGAAGATTTCGGTTTTGTATTTGGGCTTTGAACTTAAACTGTCCTTTACCCATCTCTTGGAACATGAGAAATGTGATTGAACCCAGGGCATTTCCATCTTACCTCACCGCAAGATCCGAGTTTTTACCAACTCCCACATCATGAGGCAGGAGTATGGTACATTCAAAGCCAGTGTAGCCAATATACATAGATTGTGAATCAAAAAACTACTGAGCTGTAGAAATGCTAACAGGTTAATAGCACTGGCTGCTCTCCCATAGGAGCTGGGTTTGAATTCCAGCACATGATTTCAGGCAGACAATTCTTCCTACATCCAATTTAAGGGACCTGAAGCCCTATCCTATCATTCTTTCATAATGAGTTTATAGGGCTGGAGAGATGGCTCAGCCATTAAAGGCTAGGCTCACAACCAAATATTTAAAAATGAATTTGTCGAGTATGCAGATATATATGCAAGCAAGACACCCATTTCTTTGGCATTAAAAATATACAAAAAAAAAAAAGCAAGAGAAAGAAACTTGATATCTCCTACTTAAAAAAGTACAACTTTTAGAAGAACTTCAAAGCTTATATATGTGCTGTATACTATTTCAGATTTTCTTCCTTGAAACTTATTTGACTCTAAACATGTATTTCATTTTTCAAATATAAAATTAATTTGGATCATTTTGAAATCACCAACATGTTAAACATTTTCCTATGTTTGATAAAAGTTCTATGTTTTGTGGGGTTTTGTTGTTGTTGTTGTTTTTTCCTAGAGATAGGATTTCCCAGTAGATCTTGAGTTAGTCCTGGAAATCACTCTATTGACCAGTCACCCTCATTCTGACAGATATCCACCTTTCTCTAATAGACAAGTTCTGAGATTTATGGCCTAGGCCACCATATCCTTCTGTAAATCTGTTTTTAAAAGTGTCTATTTTGATCTGCTTTTACTGTACTTGTGTTTGAGGTGGAGCTAGGTAGAGGATTAGTTCCATCCATAAAGCTTTCTGTTGAGATAGTAACTTCTGACTGTGAATAAGTGGCTCTCACACTCATGTGGAAACCTCAGCCTGTTCCCAGGCTTTCTGGAATTCCTACACTCACAGGAAAGGAGCTATGAATCAAGAAGCTTCACTGACTGTTGATTGTGACTCTATTACAGAAGGCACCTTTCCCCATCTCTAGCATTCCTGAATGCAATGCGGTTGCTCATGATTTGATTCCTCCACTGGATCCTTTGGTCAGAAGCCCTAGAGGCTCTGCCTTTCCTGGGAATCCAAGGGGCCCAATCCTGCCTCCACCTCCTCCTGGAAACATCTGTGGAGATTCCGGACAGTATGTCACACCCAGGGACTTTGCAGGCCCACCTTTCTCTCCAGTGCCAGGTAGGCATTTTTAAAGTCCCTGCATGTGTCAATGTTTGTCTGTTCTTTTCTTCAAGTTTGGTTTCTGTTACTGGGATAAATACTGGCCAGAACCAACTTAAGGGGAAAATAGTTGTCATGGTTCAAAGATACATTCCATCAACAAAGTAAGTCAAGGTTTCACCTTGATCCACGTCAGGGAACATTGAATTTGGACTGTGCTGTGATAGGCCAGAAGATCAGTAAATGTACAGGCTGTTTGTGGGGTATTTTTGCTTATTGTTTTATTCTCCCCAAGGAAAAGTTTCTGTATATGTTGGAAGACTGCCCTGGAACTCACTCAGTAGAACAGACTAGCCGTGAACTCACAGAAATCCACATCTCTCTGCTTCCCAAGTGTTGAGATTAAATGCCTGTATCAACAATGCCCAGCTGCAAGTAGTTTTTAGATTTTAATTATGTGTGTTTCATTTCATAGGAATGCATTGGGGCCATTATTTGTATAATTAGTTATATATTTTCTAAAAGTTTTTTAAAAGTAGTTTCAAGTATTCCTCCTGAATAGCAGTTCCCACATGATTATATTTTATTTTTGTAAAGAGGGAGCCATACAATTTTTATTTTTTGTTTATTTAATTTTGTTTATTGTTTGTTTATTTGTTTATTTATCTTACATATCAATCCCAGTTCCCTCTAGCTCACTTGCTCTTTCCCTCTCTCCCATTCTCGCATGCCCTCAGACCACCCTCCACTTCCACCACCCCACTCCATATGTAGGGTGATGCATTCCAGGAGGGGTCACCTAAATCTGTCAAGTCATTTTGAGTAGGGAATAGGCCTCCCCTTCTGCCTCCAGGTTAAAGGAATGGGCTCCCAAAGTCTTCTGTGCACCAGGGAAACATCCTGGTGCCTCTGTCCAATGTCCTTTAGACTGCCCAGGCCTTCCAACTGAGACCCATGTTCACACAGTCTGATTCATGATGGATTCCCAGCTATCAGTCTGTGGGCCCATTAGCTCCTCCTTGTTCAGGTCAGCTGTCTCTGTATGTTTCTGAAATCTGGTCTTGTCCTCCCTCTCTGCATTAGATTCCAGTTCAGCTTAGAGTTTAATTGTGGGTGTCTGCTTCTGTTTCTATCAGCTACTAGATGAGAGCTCCATGATGGAGGATAAGTTAGTCGTTGATCTCCTTATCAAGAAATGGCAGTATGGTAGCCTTTCCATTGATGCTCAAATTGTTAGTTGAGGTCAGTCTTGTAGGTCACTGGATATTTCTGTAGAGTCAGTTTTCTCTTCAAACCTTTAATGGCTCCCTCTTTTATGGTTCTCTCTGTCTCTCTCTCTTTCTCTCTCTCTCCTCTCGTCTATTGCTACTCTGACTCAATCTTCCAAAACCCACATGCTTTCCTCTCCTCCCCTTCTCTTTCTCCTAGCTCCCTCTACACTCACTGTTGGCCTCCCACTTCCAAAATGCTCAGAGATGTTGTCCCTTTCCCCTTCTCTGAGGGACCTTAAGTGAATCTCTTAGAATACTCCTTGTATCCTAGTTTCTCTGGAGGTGTGTATTATAGGCTGGTGATCCTTTACTGTATGTCTGAATTCCATATATGAGTGAGTTCATATCATATTCCCCTTTTTGTGACTGGGTTACCTCATTCAGGATGGTTTCTCCAAGTTCCATTCACTTGCCTGTGAATTTCAAGATTCCATTTCTTTTTCTGTAAAGTAGTATTCCATTGTGTAAATGTGCCACATCTTCTCTAACCATTCTTCGTTGAGGGGCATGTAGATTGCTTCCAGGTTCTTGCTATTACAAATAATGCTGCTATGAACATATTTGAGCACATGTCTTTGTTGCATGGATGTGAATCATTTGGGTATATGCCTAAGAGTGGCATTGCCGGACCTGTGGTAGACTGATTCCCATTTTCCTGAGGAACCAACATACTGATCTCCAAAATGGCTGTACAAGTGTGCACTCCCACCAGCAGTGGATGAGCGTTCCCCTTCCTCCACATCCTCTCCAACATAATTATTTTTGAAGTTCTTCAAATTTTTTATACACTTACATTTTTAAATAAAAATAATTTTTGGTTTTACATTGTAATGTCTCTTTTGGTTACTCAAGTTTCTACACAGTAAATCATGATTTTAAAATAGACAAGTACCATCTCAGTTGTCATAGGTTTATATTCTTTTCCCTGACACTTAATTTTAAGCTTCTTGGAGAGTATATGAGTTTATTTGGGGATATTTTAAGATGGACATTGGCATTACATTAACTTCCAATGTCCTTTACTCATCTCTTGGTACAAGAAGAAATGTGTATGAACCCCGGGACTTTCCATATGACCTTTCCCTAAGAACCCAGCTGTCCCCATCTCCCACATCATAAAAGTAGAAATGAGCTCCGTCCAGAATTTATGCCCCTTCCTATAAACCTGCACCTAATCCTCCAGCCTGCACCAGGACCTCCTGAAACAGAAGAAGACCTGGCATTTCCCATGGTAGTCATTGCTTCTCATTTGCAGTATGAGCAACTGCTTTTGCTATCGTGATTCTATTGTTGCACAAAGATAGTCTTAATGTGATTATAATGCCTGGAACGTATTTTGTAAAGAATTATTATTTAAATATGTATCTTATGAGTAACTCATTTCCATTGTATTTCATTATGGATAGCTTTTTTGTTTACTTTGATTAATCCCATACATAGTCACTGTAGTTTTATGAATGCAATCATATAGTTGTGGATATTTTCAACTCAAAAGGCTGTGTCTTTAGTCCAGGAATGCGTAGAAACGTCTGGTTTTAGACAAATGTAATTTGTAATGATAGGTTTACTCAAATAAATTTTGAATGAATTAAAGTCTTGTTTGGCAATAATAATAATAATAAAACTAGTGAGTATACAATAAACATTGATTGATACATTAGTAATTTTACTTCTCCGAACAATTCAGTGGTTCAAGAGGGAAGGGTCTTTGGCTGGAGAGATGGTGGCTCAGTGGTTAAGACAAGCTGCTAATCCAGACAAGAGAATTCAGGTTTGGTTCCCACCATCCACATTGCAGTTCACTATAAGTCACTTCTCTCCCTTGGCCTGGTTGCATTCCCCGTTAGCACATTTCCTTGGTAGGTATCCCATTAATCTGTCATCTCTACCATCTGATTTCTGATGCCATTACAGGGCATCAGTGCCCCAGGAAGTGGAGTTACAGATGGTTGTGTGCTGCTGTGTAATGGCTTGCTATTAAGCATACGTCCTAAGGAAGAGCAGCCCATACCATTACCCTGTAAATCCATTTCTCTATCCCTTTCTTGTCGTGTCATATTTCATGTATGTCATCTAATGTATGTGTTAAGGTTAGTTTTGTTGCCATTTGAAGGGTTTCCTTCAAGGGTTGTAATACAAACTTTACTCTTTTCAATGGCAAACTTCTCAACTTTTTTATTTATTTATTTTTTTACTTCTCAACTTTTTAAACCATTTATTTATATACAGTGTAGTAGTGAAAGATATTAGCCAGGAAACTGTCAGTAGATAGGTGTAAGACAACCAGTAAAACTATTTGGTTTCATGGTCTTTATTAGTTACCTTATTTAATCATTTTTCATTTAGTAGAATAAATCTCCCAGGACCTCTTCAATTATCACTCACTACCCTCTGAAGGTGGGAAAGATGTGTATCTACTGTAGGTATGACAGAAAATCACATTAAGAAAGTATAAAATGCAAGCATTAAAATTTTAATTGTGTACCTGTTACCTATAGGGGTACATTTTTACCAAAAATATAAGGTATATACTGAGGGAAGGGATGGCACACATAGAGAGAAGAAGCAGATGCTTCATCCTGAGTTGTTCGCTTAGGCTACCTCAGTAAGATTACCTAAGAGCCTGTTGGAAAGGTCATCAGCACACTGCAAAAGAGTTTTTTTTTTTTCCTATTGAAATTCCCAAGGTTCTCATGGTAGTTTGGGGACCCTAATGAGGAATACTATTGTATTTGTGTCCAGTTTTTCTCTGCACTGGCCAGGGGGAGTGGAACATGTCAGGGTCACTTGGATCTGGAAACTCATGAAGTTCTCCTGCTTTAATTTTCCTGTCAAGATGGGCCAGCATCCTCCATGTTGGAATACAAGAAGAATGTCACTAAAACAGTTCCTGGGGTAAGTACTGGAAACTGACTTCTACCCAAGAATCCAAAACTAGTTTCTCTGTTTTATTAGAACAAGGTGAGAGCTCTTCTACTTTGTGATATTAAAATATTAATATAATATACCTGTACTTAGGGTTAACATTCTCATTGTTGGCTTGTAACCTTCTGCGAAATAGTACAGATCACAAGATAGGTTTAGATGGTCCATGTAATCCATGCATTTTGTCAGGCTACATCAGAAAGAGGGTAAATTAAAAGCCAGTGTGGGCTATATAAGCAGATCTTGTCTCAAAAATCCACATAGGCTTGCTAAATGGCTTACAGGTTAAGAGCCCTGGCTGCTCTCCTAAAGAACTTGGGTTTAATTCCCAGCACCTTCTTACCTCCTGTTTCAAGGGATCTGAAGGCTTATTGTATCCTTCCAGAAAACTGAATGTATATAGCATGAAGATGTACATGCAGGAAAACACCCATTCCTGTTAATGAAAAAAAAAATTAAGATAAAAAAAAAAAAACAGAGAAAGAAGCCCAATATGTCACCCTAAAAGAAACTTTTACATGAAATTCAAAGCTTGTTTAAGTGCTGTACATGATTTCAGATTTTCTCCCTTGAAATCTTATTTAAATCTTTTTTTAGTTATATTTATTATTTTATCTTGTTGTAGATACTGATCCGTGTTCCCTCTATCCCATGACCCCTGGTACCCTTCCCATCCTATTCCAGTAACCCTCCACTGGGAGGGTGATGCCTTCCAGTTGGGATCATCTAAATCTGTCAAATTATTTGATGTAGGGACTAGGCCCTCCCTCCTGGCTCTAGGCTAAGTGTATATACTTCCATGGAGAATGTGCACCCAAAGTCCTTTCGTGCACTAGGGATACATCCTGGTTCCACTGTCAGAGGCCTCTTAGACTTACCAGGCCTTCTACCTGAGACCCACGTTCTGGTGTTCTAAGTCGGTCCAATGCTGATTACCCAGTTATCAGTTTTGGGTACATGAGTTTCCTGTTTTTCAGGTAGGCTGCCTCTGTGAGTTTCTGTAACCTGACCTTCACCCTTTTCTCAACATCCCTCCCTCTCTGCAACTGCATTCTGGGAGTTTGGCTCAGTGTTTAGCTGTGGGTGCTGCTTCTGTTTCCATCAGCTACTAGATGAGGGTTCTATGATGGCATATAAGTTAGTTATCAATCTCATTATCAAGGTAAGGCATTTATGGTAGCCTTTCCACTATTGCTCACATTGTGAGTTGGGGTCATTCTTATAGATCTCTTGGCAATTCCCTAGTGCCAGATTTCTTTTAAAACCTGTTATGACTCCCTCTATTATAATGTCGCCTTTCTTGTTCTCTCCTATTCTTTCCCTAACTCAATCTTCCTGTTCCATCATGCCTACCTCTCTCATCATTTTCTCCCTAACTCCCACCACCCACAATTCTCCCAATTTACTATGGAGATCTTGCCCATTTCTCCTTCTCCACGGTACAATATATGTCTCTCTGAGGGTCCGCCTTGTTTCCTAGCTTCTCTGGCATTGTGGATTGTCAGCTGGTCATCCATTGCTCTGTCTAAAAGGCATATATGAGAGAGTACATACCATGTTTGTCATTTTGTGACCGGGTTACCTCATTCAGGATGGTTTCATCTAGTTCCTTCCATTTGCCTGCAAATTTTCAGATTACGTTGTTTTTTCCCTCTGAATAGTATATCAATATGTAAATGTAACGCATTTTCTCCATCCATTTTTCAGGTGAGAATATAATGCTTCCATGAACATAGCTGAACAGATGTCCTTGTTGTATGAGTGTGCATATTTTGGGTATATGCCTAAGAGTGGAATTACTGAAACTCGAGGTACACTGACCCCTTTTTTCTGAGGAACCACCAACCTGATTTCCAAAGTGTCTGTCCGAATTTGCACTCCCACCAGCAGTGGAGGAATGTACTACAGTCTCCATATCTTCTCCAGCATAAACTGTCATTGGTGTGTTTGATTTTAGCTATACTGACAGGATTAAGATGATATCTCAGAGTTTTTTGATTTTCATTTCCCTGGTGGCTGAGGATTTCTTAGATGTGTCTATTTAGTTCTGTACCGTAATTTTTAATTGGAATATTTGGTGTTTTGGTACCTAGCTTCTTGAGTTCTTTGTCATTGTGGAAATCAGCCCTCTGTTAAAGATCTTTTCCCATTGTTTGGGCTGCCATTTTGTCTTGTTGACTGTGTCCTTTGTCTTAAAGAAGCTTTTTAATTTCAAGAGGTTTCATTTATTAATTGTTGATCTTAGAGTTTGTAGTACTGGAGTTATGTTCAGGAAGCAGTCTCCTGTACCAATTTGTTCATGGATACCTCTCACTTTCTCTTCTGGGAGGTTCTGTGTGGCTGGATTTATGGTGAGGTCTTTCTTTGATCTATTTAGACTTAAGTATTATGCATGGTGATCTGGAGTCTTCTACAGGTCAGCCTCCAGTTATGCCAGCATAGTTTGTTGAAAATGCTTTTTATATTCCATTGTATAATTTTAGCTGCTTTGTCAAAAATCAGGTATTGGTAGATGTATGGGTTAATATCAGTGTTTTAAATTTGATTCCATTGGTCTTCCAATCTATTTTTGTGACAGTTCCAAGCTGTTGTCAGGACTATAGCTCTACACTAGAGCTTGAAGAAAGGGATAGTGATGCCTCCAGAATGAAGTTCCTTTATTATACAACGTTGTCTAGCCTACCCTGAGTCTACTGTTTTTCCATATGTATCTGAGTATTGTTCTTTCAAGGTTGTGAAGAATTGTGCTGGGGTTTATCATAGGGATTGCATTGAATCTGTAGATTACTTTTGGAAAGACTGCTATTTTTACTATGCTGATCCTACCTATCCAAGAGTATGAGAGATCTTCCCATTTTATGGTATCTTCTTTAATTTTTTTCTTTAAAGACTCAAAATTCTTATTAAATAAGTTATTCACTTGTTTGGTTAACATTACCCAAGCTATTTTATGTTGTCTTGGATAATGCAAACAAAAGGAGACGTTTCTATGATTCCTTTCTCAACCCCTTTATCATATGTATATAGTAGGGTTAGTGATTATTTTTTTTATATTTTTAGTTAATTTTGTATCCTGCCACTTTGATAAAGGTGTCTATCAGTGGTAGGTATTCCCTGATATAACCTGTCATATCATCTTCAAATAGTGAAAGTTTGATTTGTTACTTTCAATTTGTATTCCGTGGATCTCCTTTTGTTGTCTTAATGCCCTAGCTAGAACTTCAACTACAATATGGAAGAGGTGTGGGAAGAGTGAAGACAGTAAAACTACTTAGAATAACAAATAAGCAGCTCCTGCACCTTTATGGGATACTGAGCCTATCCCCATCCTTACTAGAATGTAATGGACTGCTTTCTTCTATGCCTCACACACCCAGGAAATGAGCTGTTAATCAAATGTCTTTCCTTACTGCTGATTATTACTCTGTTACAGAAGGCAAGTGTGCCCAACTTTGTCCCTGCTGAATGCCAACCAGCTGGCCATGGCTTGATTCCTCTATTTGTTCCCAAGGTAAGAGGCCCTGGAGGCCCTGCCTTACCAGGTGATCCTAGAGGACAGATCCCACCAACATCTCCTCAACCAGGAAACACCTGTGCATATCCTCAACAGTATGTCCCACTAAGGGACTTTGAAGGCCTGCAGTTTGCTCCAATGCCATGTAGGCTTTTTTAAAATTAAGTGTTTGTGTCAGTGCTTATCTGTGCTTTCCATCAAGTTTGCTTCCTTTTTACTGGGAGAAACACTAACCAGAAGCAACTTGAGAGGGAAAGGGTTTATATGGCTCACAGGTTACTGTCCAGCATCAAAGGAAGAGGAAGCTTCACCTTGAGCAATATTAGACAAATTTGAATTTGAATTTTAACTGTAATATTATAGGTCAAAAGATCATTGAATGTATAAGCAGGTTTTTGTTTTGCTTTGTTTTTCTCCCCAAGGCTGGGTTTCCCTATAGCTCTGGAGCCTTAACTGGAAGGCTATCCTGGTCTGTGCTTCCCAAATACTGGGATTAAAGACCTGTGCCACCATTGTTCACTTGCAAGCAGTTTTAATGTTAAGTATATGTGTATTTCATGTAATATAAGTGTATATTTAAAATAATTACTTAGATGTTTGTCTTATGATTACTGGCTAATTTGTTTTAAAGTATTAAGTATGTCTCCTAAGTGGTGGTTCCCACATGATCCTAATTAAAATCTAAGATCATATTTAGTCATTTATTGAATTATTTGAAATTCTTTCCTACCCTTACATTTTAAAATAAAAGTAATTTATTAATTTTACAGCATAATTTCCCCCTTGGAATCACGTGTTTCCACACAGAAAATCATATTTTCAATACTAGACAAGAACTAGCTTAGTTGTCCTAGGTGTCTGCTCTGTGCCCTCACCTCTAGTCTTAAGTTTATATGAGCATGCCATGAGTTTTTTTTTTTTTTTTTTGGGTGGTGGAGTGGTTTAAGGTTGACAGGAAATGCTTCAAATAGGATATCAGGTCGAGATCACTGACCTGAATGTTAAGTTTCAAAGTTTTAATGTATTGAAAATCTTATTTCCAGTAAGTCTGCACTGTATTGAGATCTTGCATAGCTGCCATTGACAAACACCTTTGAAATTTTTTGTGATGTTATTATTATTCCTATGTAGCTAAAATGTCCATTTTGTAAAGTCAAGATTTATTTGTCAGATCAAATATTGTGGTATAAATGTTTGGATACCAAAATAAGGGCTGGAACTAGTGGTTTAATAAAGGTGCAGTACAGGGTTTCAACTCCCACTGTCTTTTTCCTGTCTCTTGAAACAGGGAGAAATGTGCGCAAATGAAGGGGCTTTCCATCATATCTTCCCCCAAGATTCAAGTTCTTCCACCACTCTTACATCTCAAAGTAGAAATGAGAGTTCTCAGGACTTGAATCCTACTCTCAGTCAACATGCACCAGAACCTCCATCCTGCACTGGAACATCTGGAGACAGAGGAGACCTGACCGATTCCTCGGCATCCATTTTCTTTTTAGATGAAGTTCAGGTAACTGATGTTCCTATGTGACAATATTGTTCCTCAAACCAAATGGTACCAGAATAGCATTTTGTAAATAAGGATGATTTAACTCTGAATCTTATTGATAATTTTTTTTCCATTTTATATAATTCTGTATAGTATTTTTCAGGTGGACCACCTATTCCTAATTATGGTAGTTTTATAAATGCAATTTTGTTGTTGATCTATCTTAAACTAGAAATGCTTTGTATTTTACCTGGAATGTGTTCACCATGGTTTTAGACAAATGTAGAGGTAATGTACTTTTAATCAAATAAATTTCAATTGATTAAATAATCTTGTTTGGCATTGCTCATACAAAATAACAACAACAACAACAAAAAAAAAAACAAAATAAATAACCAAAAACACAGTCAGGTTTCCATAAACATAATTGCATAATGTAGATACCATCTTACCCCTGCCAGAATGGCTAAAATTAGAAACACCAATGATGACTTATGTTGGAGAGGGTATGGAAAAATTGGAACACTCCTCCACAGCTGGTGGGAGTGCAAACTCATACAGCCATTTTGGAGATCAGTATGGCGGTTCCTCAGGAAAATGGGATTTAGTTTACACAGGACCCAGCAATCCAGCTCTTAGGCATACACCAAAAGGATTCACATCCATGCAACAAAGATATCTGTTCAACTATGTTCATAGCAGCACTATTTGTAATAGCAAGAAACTGGAAGCAACCTAGATGCTCCTCAATTGAAGAATGGTTAATGAAGATGTGGCACATCTACACAATGGAATACTACTCTGCAGAAAAAAAAATAATGGTATCTTGAAATCCGCAGGCAAGTGGATGGCACTTGAAGAAACCATCCTGAATGAGGTAACCCAGTCACAAAAAGAGGAACACAGAATGTTCTCACTCATATGTGGATTTTAGAACTAGAGCAAAGGATCTCCAGCCTATAATTCACATCACCAGAGGAACTAGGATACAAGGTGTATTCTAAGAGATTCCTATAAGTCCCTCACAGAACTGGGAAAGGACAAGTCCCCCAGAGCTCAGGTGAAGTGGGGGGGGCAGCGAATGGAGAGAGAAGTAGGAGGAAACGAGGGGGGGAAGGAAAACATGTGCGACCAGGAAGATTGAGCCTGGTTAGGAATAGAAGATAGGAAAGAGATAGATAGAGAGACAGAGACAGACAGAGAGAACATAAAAGAGGGAGCCAATATTGGTTTGAAGATAAAATGAACACAAAGAAAGGTCTAGAGAAGTACAAGACTGCTCCCAACTAACAACTTGAGCTTCCGTGGAAAGGCTATCATAAATGCCCTTCCTGGAGAATGAGAACAACAACTAACTTATCCATTGAGCCCTCAACTAATGCCTGTTGAAAATAGGAGCAAACACCCATACATAAACACTGAGTCGAACTAGAACCCAGAGAGCAGATGGAGAGGACAAGACCAGGTGGCAGAAACACATACAGACAGCTTACCTGAACAAGGAGGAGCTAACGGACACTAGACTGATAGCTGGGAAACCAGAATGGGACTGACTCAGGCCCCCCTGAATATGGGTCTCAGCCAGAAGGACTGAGCAGTCTAAGAGACCTCAGACAGTGGAGCCAGGATGTATCCCTGGGGCACAAAAGGACTTTTCGAACACATTCCCCATGGAGGGATAACTGCCTTAACCTAGAGACAGGAGAGAAGCCCTTGTCCCTACTTCAAATAACATGTCAGATCTACATGACCCCAACTGGATGGCATGACCCTACATATGGAATTGGGGTGAGGGGAGGGGAGGGGAGGGTGGTTAGAGTGCATGTGGGAGGGCAGAGAGGGTAAAAGAGAGGGAAGTAGGGAGGGAGGAATGGAGGGAGATAGGGAGGGATGGAGGGAGGAAGGGAAGGTGGGAGGGAGAGAGGGAGAGGGAACTGGAATCGACATGTAAAATAATAAATTAAATTAAAAAAAAAAATGCTTTGACTCCAAAATTTAAGTTCAAGGACAAGTTACTAGGGAAAAAGATTTCTATTTTTGTTTCCACAGAAAATGACAAGATGTAGATTCCTTCCAGACTAATGTGATTTGATCAAGCCAGACCACCTGAAACAGAGTACCAGGTGATCCTACATTCAACACAGCTGTACAAAGCAGCCTTACAGTCTACTGCCAGGATTTCTGCATCTTCTTCAAATCCCCTGTGACAGTGCCCCTTACCAGCAGGAAGCAGTTTGGAAAGAACAATGCCCAAATTCCCAAATATTGTCTATAAATGTTTGTTTTCATTTAAATGGACTTGGTTATATAAAATAAATAAATGAAAAAAAATATATAAAACTCTGTTACTTCTTCAGAACCATCCCTACCGGCAAGCTGCCTTTCTCTTCACATGTTGATAACAGTCTAAGCCACCAAGACTGTAAGCAAGCCCCCAGTTAAATGTTTCCACTTACAGGAGCTTCCTTGGTCATGGTGTCATTTCAAAAAGCATTAGCACAGTAACTAAGATATAGAAATGTGAGGTTTCAAAACACCTGTGCTATATTCAGTTCTTCCTGCCTCCTACTTGTGGATGAAAAAGAGAGTTCTCAGATTTTCCTGCTGCTGTCGTGCTTTTCTTCCACCATCTGAAACTATGAGCCCAATTAACCACATTCTTTTATAAGATGCCTTGGTCATGGTGCTTTTCACTGCAACAGAGAAGTAACTGAGACAATGACCTTCAATTTACAATCTTCCTGTTGTCTCTAAGAACTAGGATTATAGGAATGTGTGAGCATGCTTGACTTAGTCTGTTTGTAAGCTTTGATTTTCTCCAAGTGAAAAAAATCTTAAGCTTTCTAAACTCTGTGGCCAAAGAGTTTTATTTAAACATCGACAGTTTGTGTTTCATATACAATAAAATACATTACAATGGTCACTTTTTAATGCTTTCTTCAGTGATTAAAAGAATATATATTTTACATAAACTATACAACATCCATCATTGGGTCAAACATTTTGCTGGTTTCCTTACAGGTTCTGTCAGGAGTTGCTTTATCTGATGACCTGTACGAGAGAAACTCTTACCACATCTGGAATTTACACACACTGTGCCAGTGGATTCACACTACAGATGCACATATAAAATCCCCATAGTATGTGCTCACTGGACAAAACAGCGTACACCTGTAAAAAGTTCATTTAATATAAGATGGTAAAACCATTTTAAGATATATAAAGTTGTTCCATAAATAAATTGTGTTTCCAAACTTCCAATGGAGCAGCCATGTCTCAGCACTGCTAGCCACCCATGTCTACTACTTACTGTATTATTGGAGGATGTCTTTAACGTTAATGTATGTACCATAGCAACTCACACCTGTCATGGAACAAGCTTTTGTGTTTCCTATCTTTCCCTTCCATTCTCTCTTCACTCAAATGCATGTTTTCCTTGTCTTTTTTTTTCCATCACTCCTCCGAGGATGCTGACACACAGCAGAGCTGTGTACCACAAGTCAAAATTTGACATTAAATATTACAATCTAGCAGCATCCAGCTGGCCAAAGTGGCCAGACCCTGCCAGCATGTGGGCACTTTTTCATGCAGAGCTATTCTCTGCCAGCTGACATGCATGCTGACAGAGAGAATCCTGTGACTTGTTATGGATTTTATGACTAATATTGTTTTGCAAGCCTATGTGACTACAGTTCTGTGCTTTCACTTAGCCTTTAAGTATTCCCTGGAATACAGTTCCTTTCTTCCTCCACTGTTTTGATATCTAGGCTGAAGAAGCTAACTTGAATGTAAGAGGTGAAAAAGCTTAAGTAGGATATAGCCTAAAATATCCAGCAATTTGAGTGTTCAGTTTATATAAATGCATTTAAAAAGGATGAAAAAATATCTAACTTATACTATATGAAATTCAGAATGGCAATTGGCAGTATCAATTATTATATAGTTAATAAAAGTTAAACTCAGGTTTCTGTTAAAGATATCTCATTTGGGACACTACCTTCCCTTCTATTTTAAACCAAAATCAATGAGATGCTACCGGAATACATAGATAAAGTGCATTGGATTCAATCCACCTGGCTATGCTATGAGTGTGTGTGTGTGTGTGTGTGTGTGTGTGTGTGTGTGTGTGTGTATTTAGATTCTGAGCTCGGCATTTTGAAAAAGAAAGAATAAAAATGTCCAAAAAGCAGAGTACCTCAATGAAAAATTTAGGCAGCAACCTCAGATAATTATTGGCTACTTGCCCTTAAGGTGTGGCAACAATCTAATCAACCAAGAAAGCCCTGTACAATGTAACATTCTACTAGTGAAACCAATACCTAACTATTTTCTTTGATCAAGAAATAGAATATACATGTATAATCCTATAAAGCTGATTTGACACAGCACAAAATGTTTGGTTTACTATACTGAAAAAAAATACTAAGACCCTACTTGCATATCTGGCCACAGAAATTATACATTTTACAAAACATAATGTCTTCATTGAAGTTTAGTATCTCTCTGTAAAAATGACAATTTGGTTTAGTGAAGACACTGAGTGATTCAATGTCCAGGACTGCTTGCCAAGGTTGACCAAGGCCCAGCGATACTTGCTCTGCTCAATAAGGTTATGCACGGGATCCACATCATCCTTGGTTAGTTCACCTTGGTAAAAATTAATGCTTTCTTCAGTGACTGCAAGCATTTGAGATGAGAGCCACAAAGACCAGCAATAGCAATGAGGTTGGGTGCCCACATCGTATCATCTTAAATATAAGAAGAAGGCATCTGTCTTTCTTTTCTGTTTTATTCTGTCTTTGGTAAGTTTACTCTGTTCCTCGATAAGTGCTTCATAAGAAGCTACACATTTGTATTTCACCATGTCAGTCCTTTCCCTTTAAAACAAATTGAGAATAAAAAAATTCATGAATACCTAGGTGTTTCTTACTGTCTTAAGAATGTCACAGAGTTGTGAGCTTTCAAGTGGTATTTCACTCAGCAAAAAAAAAAAAAGACATTTGGATAATGATTTATCATAAGGAATACATTTTATTTCACACCTAATCCCATATATATATATATATATATATATGTATTATATATATATATGTATATATATATATATATATATGTATATATATATCTGTGCTGTGATAGCACATGCCTTTAGAACCAGTGTTTAGGAGTCAGAGGCAGGCAGATATCTGTGTTTGAGTTCATCCTGATCTACAGAGTGAGTTCCAGAATAGACAGGGTACACACAGAAACCCTGTCTTGAGGACCAAAACATACAAACAAAAACCCAATATACACAACAGGATTTTTTCTTCATTGCAAAAATATTTCCTATGGCTTCTCACAGTCTATAGTCATGACATATGGAACTTTGAGAGCAATGGTTGATTATCAGAAGTCATAGGAAACATAAGACTATGTGTCAGCCTCAGAACAGAGGTCACCTCTGGGAAAGGATAAGTGGGGAAGATGATGAAGCTTTATTTCTATCTAACACCCTGAACGAAGAAAAAGCTTTAAAAAGGATTGTTTGGCGATCCCTGTTTTTATTTTTCACAATGTGCATGGATGCAAGTGTATGCCAACTTGTAGAGGTCTAAAGGTGACACTGGATGCCTTCCCTGTTGAGAGAGGATCTTTACATTGAACCAGAACTTGAATAGCTAGACAGCATGACCCAGGGAGGGATTCTATTCTCTGTTCCTGAGTAGAGGACTTGAGGTGGCCACCAAGCTGCCTGGCTGTTAGATGGGTTCCTGATATATGAATTCTAGTCCTGTACCTGCACATTAAGCACTTCATTCCGTGAGCCATCTTCCCCAACAACCACTTGCTAATTTTAATATGGATCTTTTTCTGTCTATTACCTGTAATTCTATGGCCAATTATAAAGTAAAACCTAAAAAAACACAATTTCAGGCTAAGAAAAATAGTTTCAGAAACAATGAAAGAGTTACTATAGAGGTGCTTAAAACATTCTTTACTTGTTTTGTTACCAATTTGTTGGTTCTTTTTGGTGTTTGAGTTAGGATTTTTCTGTGTAGCATCGCTGGTGGTCCTAGAATTAGCTTTGTAGTCCATGCTGGCCTTGAACTCATAGAGATCTGTATTCCTCTTGCTTTGAAGTGCTGGGATTTAAGATGTGTGCCACTATACTCTGCTTATTATTAATTTATGAACAGGGTCTCACACTGTATCTCAGGCTGGCCTACAATTCTTATGTAGACCAGACTGCCCTTTGAAACTCTTGGCAATCTTCCTACCTCAGCCTCTCAAGAGCTGAGATAATGTCCATGTGACACCATGCCTAGGTAAGACATTTTCATATATTATTTGTATTAATGGTTTTGAAGTAAAATGTTCTCTTAGTATATTGGAATAGCAACTCTATTCTAAAGAGAATAGTACACATACTAAGATGAGTAGCTAAGAAGTAAGCATATGTATAATTAATAGATAGTTTACACTGTAAAGTAATTTACAGCTGTAAAGTAACACAACTCCAGGGCAAGTGAACTTAGATTTACACACCACTCTAGTTCAACTGCAGTAATAAGTATGCTGTTGCCAGAAATATCATTGTCCAGTAAAATCAGGTTTTCCATAGTGTTGGCAATTGAGTTAGAGACAACAGGGATGTTGGGGGTCACTATTTCCAGCAGAAACACAAAAGACAGCTATTTTAGTTGCCTACTCCTACTCAGTATTTTTCAAACAGCTGCTAAATTTTACAAGGAAACAGGACACTATGTTATCATTAGCACTTGACACTAATCTTTTAGAAATGGGCAATACACAGCACTCAATGTTGAGATATATTGTTTCTCATTACTTTATTTCTATCCAATCTACAAATGCAATTAGTCTCACATTACAATGTAACCAGTAAGATACATTAAACATGCAGAAAAGATAATAAAATCAAGTGAAAAATAACACCTTTAAATAGCAGGAAGGGGATTTGTGTAAGAGAGCTTTCTCTGCAGAAGAATCCAGGTTCATTTTCCAGGACCCACCCACCAGCACACTACCCTCACTCACTACATTTACAAGAGAACCAAAACCCTCTTCTGACATATATGCGGTACATATATACCCATGCAGGCAAACACTTAAAATGCATAAAATAAAATATTAACAATTCACATAGCAATAATTACCCAGCAAGCTATATGATTTATCCCAGAAGATTTATGCCATCAATTGTCACGTAATCACAACTAAAATGCAGTTAAGATATTTCTAGGACATATATTCTAGCCCAACACTTTGTGTGTGAGAGAGGGAGAGTAGAGAGAGAGGGAGAGAGAGACAGAGAGAGAGAGAGAGAGAGAGAGAGAGAGAGAGAGAAAGGCAGGCACTCTCAATCAAACCAGAGTCTGCTGACAGGGCTAGCCTGTGTGGGCAAGCTTGCTCTGGGATACCTGACCTTGGGCCTGCCAAAGTTATAATTGTAGGTAGTCCATCATGCTTCTACAGCATTTACAGGAGATCAGGAAATGTGGATTCAGATCTTCTTGCCTGTACATTACCTGCATAATTTTTAAAGATCACTGTTCTTGATTGTGTCTTATTACTTTTCAGTCAAAAGCTAGACTTGTTATTAACACATGCCCCTGTATAGCTTACTGTGTGACTTAACTGATTACTCTTCTTGAAGTCAAGTTCTTCCTTCTTGAGGTATGTGCTGGATAGACTTCTTTGCTTCTATCTCCAAACAGACTAAACTTCTGGAGTTTCCTATAGGAGAAAATGGTCAAAATTATTTTCTAAATGTTTAATATAAGCACATATTAAAATATGTCTAAAAGATATTCTAGAGTAGCTTCTACCATCAAATTCACAGCCAAATCACATTCAGACTTTTGTGCATATTCAGAGTGATGGCAAGTACAGAGAAACAGCAAACATGGTAAAGGGCATGGACTAAGTACAAAGATTGTATTCAAATTTAATAACTGTGGACAACACTGTAACCAAAGCTAAATGCTGAGCTCACAGGTCCCACAGGTACAACTAATTCGGTTACACAGGGAACAGGAGTACTTTAAGTTATAAGACTTGTCAATTGTCAATCACAAGAACTTCTCAAGTCAGACAGGAGGTAATGGTGCATACCTCCCAGCACTGGAGCCAGAAGTACATAGATCTCTGTGAACCGTTCAAGGCCATCTTGTTGTATAAATTGAGACCAAGGACAGCCAGAGTTGTGACACAGAGAAACCCTGTTCCAAAAAACCAAACCAAATCAAACAAAAACTTTGTAAAAATCTTTAAAGTTTTAGATAATTTCAGTGTCAAAATACCTCTCTAAAAGAAAACTCCTAAATAAAATGCAAGAAAACAAATGAATAGTTATGACACAAACTCCTGTATGGTAGTGTTCACTTTCAAACCTGGGACGAATGCTAAGTGTCTATGAGCATGTCAACTTGGAACTAGCTGCCAGGTTCTCCCAGTATCTCTCAGTTCCCCGTTACAGTATCCGGCTGGCATACCTTCCCTTTTATAATTCAGGCATTTTGGTTACCTGACCTTTTAATACATCCCGCCTCCTAGCTGTTGCACCTGTTTCCCTCTCACCCTTCTGCCTTCACCTTCACCTCCTCCCACATGGTCCAGCTAAGCCTGACTCTCCCAGATGTCCCCGTGTCTACCTACTTTCTCCATTATTTTCTACAATACACTTTCTCCTTCACCATCCCTATCAGCAGCTATGTCCTTTCGTTTCCTTCTTTTTTCATTCAGGTAGTTGTAACCAACTACAGATTTAATAACACAAAACTTGGGGTAACTTTAAGGATAACTCTTTAATCTATGAAAATGATTAAAATCAGTATAATGACATCAAGGAAAAAATTTTTAGAAAAACTACTAAAGGCAATAATCTAACTTTTTTGTCCTTCAGAAATTGATCATTATAGTAACTCTAGACAGCATCTCATTGTTGGCTAGAAACAGTTTACTTTATAAAATATTCAAAGAAAATCATAACACAAGACGTCAACATTGTTTTCATATTAACAAGGGAAAAATACAGCTGCTCTTGCTAGGCAGTTACTGCTTTATGCTATTGCCAGGCAGTGCACCCCTTTATTCTCATCACTCAGACAGCAGAGATAGGGAGATCTTTCTAAGTTCAAGGCCAGCCTGGTCTATATACTGAGTTCCATAATAGCCAGGGCTTTATACCTGTCTGAGATCCTGGCAGATAACAAAATAAAATCTCCTGAAATATAAAACAAACACCTCCCTACCTAAACAGAGACAACTGAAAGCAAAGACTAAACCGAGCAAGATAAAGAAAGGTGCTCTTTTGAGAGCACAGTCATTTCAGATATCAGACGCATAGTGTCACAGTGTGTAACTGTTTGCTTTGGAAGCATTTTCCACTTTCTACATTCTACATTCCACTCTACATTCTAATTTGTCACATCTGGAATTCAGGAAAAAATGTAAATTTCTAAGGAGAAAAAAGCAGAAATATTTCTAAAAGAAAATGTGTAGATGATGGGAATGTATAAAGTAAAAAGTGCATCATTTTCAATTACTACTGATATTTAGAGCAGTCATACAATATCAGTGTTTTCCCTTCAGTCCAAACTTCACTAGTGAGTATTACAGTATTCCACATGCCAGCAAACCATTATCTCAAGAAGCTAAGTATCAAATTACCCAATTAAAAAGTAAGGTACTGAACTAATAGAGAATTCTAAATAGAGGATTCTAAAATGGCTGAAAGATACTTAAGAAAGTGTTCAATATCTTTAGCCATCATGGAAATGCAAATCCAAAAACTCTGTGTTACCATCTTGCTCCTGTCAGAATGACTAGAATCAAAAGCACCAAAGACAGTTTATGCTGGAGAGGATGTGGAGAAAGGGGGACATTCTTCCACAGCTGGTGGAAATGCAAACTCATACAGCTAGTTTTCAAATCAGTATGGTGGTTCCTTAGGAAAATGGGCATCAGTCTACCTCAAGATCCAGCAATTCCACTCTGAGGCATATGCCCAAATGATGCACACTCATACAACAAGGACATCTGTTTAACTATGTTCCTAGAAGCATTCGATTTTGGAATGGCCAGAACTTGAAAGTAACCCAAATGATCCTCAACTAAAGAATGAATAGAGAAAATGTGGTACATTTACACAATGCAGTACTACTCAGTGAAAAGGACAATGGAATCTTGAAATTCACAGCAAATTGGATGGAAATAGAAAAACCCATATTGAGTGAGGTAAGCTATGCTATGTTCTCACTCATATATGGGTATTAGACTTGGAGCAAAGGATTACCAGCTTACAATCCACACCACCAGAGAAGCTGGGAAGCAAGGAGGACCTTAAGTGAGACATACATGCTCCCCCCAGAGAAGGGGGAAGGAAGAAGATTTCTTGAGCAAATTGGCAGCATGAGAGTAGAAGAGGGTAATGAAGAGGAAGAGAATGGGAGAGGAGAATATGAGGGCCAGGAAGACTGAGTATAGGGGAGGGAATATAGTAGAGCAAGAAAGGAGGTACCATAATAGATGGAAACATTACAAATTTAAAGAGAAATCTGACACCAGGTAAATATCCAGAATTCTACACGAATGACCCCAACTAAGAATCTAAACAATAATGGAGAGGCTACTCTTCCCCTATAATGAGATTGATGACTATTTTATATGCCATCCTAGAGCCTTCATCCAGTTCATGGTGGAAGCATAAGCACATACCCACAGCTAAAAACTGAGCCAACCTCCTGCAATCCAATTCCAGAGAGGGAAGATTGATGAGCAAATGGGTCAGGACCAGGCTGGAGAAACCCAGAGTAACAGCTGGTCTGAACAAAGGGAGCTCATGGACTCCAGTCTGATATCTGGAAAACCAGCATAGGGCTGACCCAGACCCCCTGAAAACTGGGAGTCAATTAAGTGGACTGGGTAGTCTATGAGGCCTCTGGTAGTGGATCAATATTTATCCCTAGTGTAAAGATGTATGTTGCGTTCCCATTCCACCTAGAGAGTTACACTCTCAGCCTAAACACATGGGGGAGGTATTAGGCCTTGTTCAAAAGATGTACAACTTTGAAGCTCTCCCATAGAAGGTCTCTCCCTCCCTGTGGAGCAGAACATGGATGGGGATAGGAGGTCGATGTGGGGCAGGGGTGGAAGATATGTCAGTGTTAAATGCATATATCAACTATGAATGTTATCTATATAAATTATACTATAATAAACTTGATTAAGATTATATTTACCAAAATAGAACCAAGTGCTAATACATAGTATAATATGGATATAAATTGCATCCTTCGTATTATGGCATACAATACAATTGTTTTCATTGTATTCTATCTGTATGAAAATCTAGAATAATCAAATACCAGGGTTAGATCATTATTTCTTTAAGGTAAATGATAGGGGGAAAAAGATAGAGGACACAGTAGCATTTGATTGATAAAAAAAAATGTTCTAAATCTGAATCTGGTGGCTATACAGCTTAATTAGTCTATAAACTGAGCTAAACTCTTAAAATGTGAGTAAGAGGAGGTTAGAGAAATGGTGTAAAGTCTATGATCAATGATGAGATCTGGTGCCCTCTTCTTGTACAGGAAAATATGTAGATAGCACACTATACATAATAAATAAATAAATCCATAAGAAAATGATTAAGAAGTGGGGCTATGTTGGGCCATGACTTTAATCCCAGCACTCAGGAGGCAAGAACAGGTGGGTCCCTATTAGTTCGAGGTCAGCCTGGTTGTCAGAGCTAGTTGCAGGATAGGCTACAAAGCAATATAGAGAAACCCTGTCTAGAAAAACTAAAAAGAAAAGAAAAGAAAAAGTAAAGAGTAAGGGCCAAAGAGATGGCACAGCCATTATGTGTGTTTACTGGTTTTGCTCATGACCTGCATTCAGATCTCAGCACCCATACAGAAGTTTGCAATTGCCTTAGTCTTTAGCTCTGGAGATCTAACCCTACAGGCTCAAGAAAATATGTGTTATCCAAACATACACTCAGGCATACACACATACAGATAAAATTAAATAAACCTTTTTGCTTGTTTTGTTTTTGTCTCAAGTATTTTCTGCTTATTTATAAGTACCTTCTCAGCTTCTGAGTTTCATGCTCTCTGAAAATGAAAATAATTGTAAATCCAATAAGTGCACTTAGAGATGAAGGCCATTTATTTCTATATAAGTTGAGGAACAAGAATGAATGTGGAACTTAGTCAATTTCTTTGAGTGAAACTAAAATAAACTGATTTTCATAATTTGAACTAAGATACAAAACTGACAGCAACATAACAATTGCAGAGTTAATCATCTGTCTTAGTGCATTTTCTGTTGGTATAACTAAATAGTCCTGATCAGGTAATTTACAAAAGATACAAATTTAGCTAGCCCATACTTCTGGAAGCTGGGCAGTTAAACAACAGGAAAGTAGCATCTGATGGGCACATTCTTTGTGCATTTCAACATGGGGAGGAAAGGGATTGGGAATCATAGCATGACCAGTCTAGCTCACCAGTTCCTGTCTCTCTTGCTTTCAAAAGATTAATAATAGGCTAACATAGTCTCACACTTATGATATAATTCTAATGGTTTGCCTATGGTTCCATCTCCAAATCCACATGGATTTGAGGATAAAGCTTTCGATTTAGAAACACTTCTCACCGGCTTTGGTTCCCAGCAGCTATGTGGTGATTGAAAATTGCATTTACATCCAATTCCATGGGATACAATGCCCTCTTCTGGCTTCTGCAGGCACTTAAGACACAAGGTACACAGACATGTAAGCAACACACGCACATATAAAAGAGATATCTAAAAGAAAACCTGCCTGCATAGCTTAAAATGGGAAATATGGTATTTGCACACCAGATGGTGGGTAAAGGACTGCTGCACTAGCTTATTCATGGTACTGTGGTGGTGAGTCATCATAGGAGAAACATTGTAATCAAATTTCACCTCCAAGGAGAGCAGTAGTCACTGCATTTTTGTATTCACAAGCCGTAAAGTTCTCCTCTTTCTACTAACCTTGTAAACAACCACCTGTGGAATACTCCTTTACACTGTGTGAATATGTCAATGTGATTGGTTTGGTAAATAATATGATAGTCCAGTAGCTGGATAGGAAAAGGTTATGGGGGGGCAAACATAGAATGCTAGAAAGAGGAAGGGAAATTCAAAGGAGTATTGAGCAGATGCAGAGAGAACCAAGATGGATATACAGTACTGAGAAAAGGTACCAAGCCACATGGGAAAGTCTAGATAAAATAAAAATATGAGTTAATTAAAATGTAAAAGTTAGTAACAAATCTGAGCTGTTGGTCAAATATTCATAATTAATATTGTTTGCATTTGGAGAGACTTGAGGAATAGAGACTTCTGCCTACAACAAATTTGACCCAGTGTATGGCATACCCTAAGGATCCAGGGGATAGCACACTAGATCAAGCAGGAGTAAGCTTATCAGGAAACAGCATAGAAAGCCCCCAAAACACATTCAATGAAATTACAGCTGAAAGCCCCATCCCCATATTTGGGGAAGTTATAGCCATCTAAGTTCGGGAAATATCTAGAACTCCCAGTATGACCAGAAAAGAACCTCTTCCACTGAATGAGACCAAAGAAAGAATACTCGAAACTGCAAGAGAAAACCCATGTTACTTATAGCAGCAAAACAATCAGCATCACATCAGAACTCAGGAGAAAAGTAAAGGTCAAGAAAGTACAGGATCATATAATTCTGGCCTCAAGAGTAAATAAATGCAAGCCAAGTTTTCTATATCTAGTAATGTTACTTATCCCTTAAATGGATGGACTAAACAGACTCTAGGAGAAGCACAAACTAAGCAATTCCTGATCTCTTAAGTCAGTACCACGAAAAAATACTAAAAACAATACTATGTACAGATGAGAAAGGCTGTCACGATAATAAAAGACAAGAATAAACGTCATAAGAATAAAGGAATGTCAACTCTGAACAAAGGACACCTTACTATCCACGCGGGAGCACCCGTAATTTCCACCTGCTTGGTCTCTGACCCCACCTCCAGTCCTCTGCTAGAGTCCCTGGCCCCTCCCAGAGATCCGCCTATCTCTGTGCGCCCACTCTGAGTTCCTGCCAGCAAGATCCTTGACCCCCAAATCCGGGCCTCTCTTAAAGAAAGAGGCCTCAGATAGAGAGTTCCAGTTTCCAGTGAGATCCAACTATCCTGCAAAACCTTCCCAAGTTCCAGCTCAGCCCTTGTCCTCTTCTGCCAGCTATTGGCCAGAGGTGAGTCTGGGCCCAACCGGGACTGCCTGTCCCCTACAACCTCTTCACACACACACCCCCTGCCCAAATTCCCTGGCTTGGCCCCTGATCCTGCTGCTCCTGTCTTGTGTCCCCACCGAGAGCACCCTTGGAGCTCTGATACACCCACACCCATTCCCACCACGAGACTACTCCCCCTACCTTGTGCCTTACCTTACCCATGGTCCTGCCACTCTGGTTGAGCACTGGAATAGAGGGTGGAGCCAACACTTCAGAGACTTCAGAGACTTCTCAGAGCAACTCTGAACAAAGGACACCTTACTATCCACGCGGGAGCACCCGTAATATCCACCTGCTTGGTCTCTGACCCCACCTCCAGTCCTCTGCTGGAGTCCTGGGCCCCTCCCAGAGATCCGCCTATCTCTACAGGACCACTGTGAGTACCTGCTGGCATCTACTACTGGATCCTCATCCTTGACCCAATCCCTGGGTCCCTGTCTGTGTAAAACCTCCTAGAGAGCTTGATCAACACAGAGCTACAGATATTGAATCTCAGACCCACATAAACCCACCTGGGAAGTACCAAAGAAAGAGGGGTAGACCCCACCAACACCTACTGGAAGAAGCTATGGGAAGAAAGCAATACAAGAAAACACCTAACAACAGAAAGACAAGCATGACACCAGCAGAATCTAGGGAATCTACACCAACTATAATGGAACAAAACAACAAAGCAGAAGAAGCAGAAGGGAATTACTTAAAAAATTCGGTCATAAAAATGATACAGACCCTCAAATAAAATGTGAGAAAATCCCTTAAGGAAATGGAGGAAAAAACAAACAAAAAAGTGGAAGAAATGAACAAATTCCTTAAAGAAAGCAAAGAAAGTACAGAAAGCCAAGAAAAAAAAAATTTAAGCAGGTGAATGAAATGGTTCAAGACTTGAAAACTGAAATAGACAAAATTAAGGCAACAAAAACTGAAGGAATGCTGGAAATAGAAAAACTGGGCAAAAAATCGGGAACTACAGATGCAAGCATAACCAACAGAATTCAAGATATCAAAGAGAGAATCTCAGGTACAGAAGATAAACTAGAAGAAATAGGTTCAACGACCAAAGAAATTCATTAATCCAACAAATCCTTAACACAAAGCAGCCAGGAAATGTGGGACACCATGAAAAGGCATAGAGGGAGGTGAGGAAGCCCAGCTCAAAGGTGCCAAAAACATATTCAACAAAATCATCGAGGAAAACTTCCCAAATCTGAAGAAGAACATGCTCATGAAAGTATAAGAAGCATACCAAACCACAAATAGGCTGGAACAAAGAAAAAAGACCCCTCGACATATAATAATCAAAACACCTAGCATAGAGAATAACAAAATAATATTAAGAGCAGCGAAGGAAAAAGGAAAGGTAACATATAAAGGCAGACCTATCAAAATTACACCTGACTTCTCCATGGAAACCCTCAAGGCCAGAAGGTCCTGGATAGATGTTCTACAAGTATTAAGAGAACAGGGATGCCACCCTAGGCTACTATATCCAGCAAAACTCTCAATCACTATAGAGAAAACAAGATATTTAATGACTAAACCAAATTTTCCCAATACGTATCTACAAATCCAGCCCTATAGAAAGTATTTGGTACTTCCCCGATGGGCTTTTGTGGGTCTGAGATTCAATATCTATAGCTCTGTGTGGTCCAAGCTCTCTAGGAGGTTTCTCCGCAGACAGGCACCCAGGGATGGGGTCAAGAATGATGATCCAGTAGAAGATGCCAGCAGGTATTCACAGTGGTCCAGCAGAGATAGGCGGATCTCTGGGAGGTTCCCAGGACTCCAGCAGAGAACTGGAGTTGTGGTCAGAGATCAAGCAGGTGGAAATCACGGGTTGTCCCGCGTGGATAGGGAGGTCTCCTTTGTTCAGAGTAGCTCTGAGAAGTCTCCGTATTAGGGTGTACTGTGGGCTCCACCCTCTGTCCCAGTGCTCAACCAGAGTTGCAGGACCGTGATTAGGGTAGGGCACAGGGTAGGGGGGGTAGGCTGGCGGTGGGAATGGGTGTGAATGTATCAGAGCTCCAAGGGTGCTCTCGATGGGACCGGTGATAGGAGCAGCAGAATCAGGGGCCAACCCAGGGAGTTCGGGCGGGGGAGGAGGGGAAAGAGTTTGTAGGGGACAGGCAGCCCCGATTGGGCCTAGACTCACCTCTGTCCAATAGCTGGCAGAAGGGGACAAGGGCTGAACTGGGACTTGGGATGGTTTTGCAGGATAGTGAGATCTCACTAGAAACTGAAACTCTCCAGCTGAGGCCTCTTTCTTTAGCAGAGGCCCAGATTTTGGGGTCAAGGATCTTTCCCGCAGGAAGTCAGAGTGGAGCTACCTGTGTTTTCTTTGCCCACTGAACCAAACCAAGTTGCAAAAAGGGCACCACCTCTACTTGCCCAAGTTCAGTTTATCACTGTGGGTCATGTGGTTTCAGGGCAGTGCTGGCTGGTGCTGGATTTTGGCTCAAACTAATATTCCTTTTTGCAGAAGAATCATGACACTCCAGTACACATGTGCTGTAGGTCAATAGTGACACTGGTCAAATGCATACATTGGGTAAACAGCAAAGTAAACATGGCATGTTGAATCTGATTGCATTTTGATGATTCATTTTCTTAGTTTCCTTAATAGAATTAATTTTTTTGTTTGTTTGTTTGCTTTTTTGAGACAGGTTTTCTCTGTATTGCCTTGGAGATTGTCTGGAAACTAGCTGTTGTTTACCAGGCTGGTCTCAAACTCACAGAGATCTGCCTGCCTCAGCCTAAAGTGCTCAGATTAAAAGCAGGCACCACCAATGGCCATGTCTCAATAGAATTTGAACAGCTGCTTATAATCCTATAGTTTGGAGATGGAGACATGATCATGTTTAGCACAAAAAAGGTGATTTTTTATTGGTATTATTTGGTATTACCTCAAGGGAGTGCTCATTTAAGCTAAAATACAACTTTGTTTTCCTTCATATTTTCTGCTTTGACTTCCCATTTCCAATCTGTTATTCCATCCCAAGAATTACACTACTAATTTCTTTATTGTTTTCGCTTCTCAGTGTTCAGTTGAACATCTTATTTGAATCAGTTTCCACAAGCATATAGAGATTCACATTAGAGCATGTATGACTTTTCAAAACCAGCTCCAATAATTCTTTAATCCTGCGATTTCCTTGGCGTGTGCTTCAGGATTATTGTGTAGAATAGGAGATAATATTTGTAAATTGCCTCATAATACTGTCTCTTATATAGCGAACATTCCTCAAATGTGACCTCATTGTTCACATAAACACAAGAACATCCTCTTCTTTTTAGATGGTCTCCTGAGTCCTAGGAAAACTCCACCTTTGTAATTCTTTCATTGATATACAAAACTGTGAAGAACAGTAAATGGTTAGACAGATAATCTCTTGAAGACTTGAGTGAACTCTTTATACATTATTAATTATTTATTTGTTAGTGTCTGTGTAAGCAGGTGCATTCTTCCCATTGTAAATACACGGAGGTCGGGTGACAAATGGGGATTTGAATTGTTCTCTTCTAATTTTATGAGTCTAGAAGATTTAGGCCTTTAGCTTTGGCAGCATTCATTTTTACCCACAAGGCCATCTCAAGGCCTAGAGAACCATATCATGAGAAATTTGATTTTATTACTATTACTTGATCAGTGAAATACTCAAATGGAAGTGAAGTGAAGCAAGAAGGGAATTAATGGAATTATTTTATTTACTTCTATGTAGCTTATCTGTTCTCATTTTCTCATTTTTTTTCTTTTTCTTTCCTTTTTTTTTTTTTTTTTTTTTTTTTTTTTTTGTCCTAAGTAGAGGACTGAGAACCATGTGTTTTCTAGCCAATTGCTGCAACCCTGAGCTACACTCTCATTTATGTTTCAATACTGTGCTATCTAGGGAAGATATTATTCTCCTTTCTGCATCCTCTGGGATGGTAAATTCTCCACTTAGACACTTAGCTGTACTTAATGTCTGGTTCCTTAACAGCCAGCATATAAATGGTAATGGCCTGTAATGGAGGGTGAATATGAACATAAACACATAAGAATAATAGGCATAGAACAAGGCAAAGAATCTAAGCTCAAAGAGATAGAAAACACAATCAGTAAAATAATTGAAGAAAACTCTCCTAATCTGAAAAAGGACATGCCTATTAAAGTACAAGAGAATAACAAACAACTAATAGACTAGACCAAAAAAAAAAAGTCCCCTCACCATATAATAATCAAAATACCTGACGTACAGAATAAAGAAAGAATATTAAAAGTAGCAAATGAAAAAGACAGACAACATATAAATGCATACCTACCAAAATTACACCTGATTTCTCCAAGGAAACTCTGAAGGCCAGAAGATCCTGGATATATGTTCTACAAATACGCAAAGTCTAAGAATGCCAGCCCAGGCTACTATAACCAGCAAAACTCTCAATCACTATATATGGAGAAAACAAGTTATTCAACACAAATCCAGATTTTCACAAATATATATCTATAAATCCAACACTACAGAAAATTTTGGAAGGAAAAGTCCAACCCAAGCAAGCTAACTACACTCACAAAGACATAGGAAAATGATAATCCCAATTTACCAGAACCCAAATGAAAAAACAGGGCAAAAATACTCACTATACCATCACCTAAAAAAAATATATAACAATCAGGAATTAATAATCAATGGTCTTTAATTTCCGTTGCCTATAAAAAGACACAGACTGACAAAAAGATATGAAGACAGAATCCATCCTTCTTCTGCATACAAGAAACACATCTAAGATTCAAACACAGATATTACCTCAGGGTTGAAAAAGATCTTCCAATCAAATGGACCCAAGGAGCAACCAGGTGTAGCTATCCTAATATCTAACAAGTTAGACTTCAAACAAATATATGTTGAAATAGATGAAGAATGTCATTTAATGTTCATCACAGGAGAAATACATCAACAAAATATCTCAATTCTGAAAATATATGACTCAAATACAGAGATACCCACATTCTTAAAAGAAATGCTACTGAAACTCAATCCCAACATCAAAACTCACAACTCATAGTAGGGATGTTTAACACCCCACTCGCACCACTAAACATGACAACCAGACAGACATTTAACAAAGAAGCAAAAAGAACCAACAGAAGTTAGGTCCCAATTTGGTTTAACAGACATCTATGGAACATTCCATCCAAACACAAAAGAATATACCTTCTTCTTAGCTCGACATGGAACCTTCTCTAAAACTGACCACATACCAGGCTACATAACAAACCTCAACAGATACAAAAATATTGAAATAGTTCCATGGATCTTATCAAAACAACATGCTTTAAAGTTTAAGTACAACAACAACACAAACTACAGAAACCCTACACACTCATGGTAACTGAACAATCTGCTATTGCAACATTCCTGAGTCAAGGAAGAAACAAAGGAAGAACAAAAAGATTTCCTAGAATTCAACTAGAGTGAAGACACAATATACCAGAAATTACAAGACACTTTGAAAGCAGTGCTATGAGGAAAGTTCATTGTGCTAAGTACCCATATGAAAAAACCTGAGGATAGTCACATTAGGGAATTAACAGCACAACTGAATACCCAAGAACCAAAAGAAGAAAACACACCCCCAAGGAGAACACATCAAGAAATAATTAATTTGAGGGCTGAAATCAATAAAATAGACACTAGGAAAACAATAAAAAGAATAAAAGCAACAAAGGGTTGGTTTTTTGAGAAAATCAACAAGATAGACAAACCATTATCCACACTAACCTAAAAACACAGAGAGAACATGCAAATGCTCAAAATCAGAAATGAAAATATGGACATCACAAAAGATACTGAGGAAATCCAAAGAATTTTCAGGTCATACTTTGAAAACCTATACTCCACAAATTTGAAAAATTCCTAGGAAATGGAGGATTTTCTGGATAGCTATCATATACCAAAATTAAATCAAGAATAGCTAAACAATTTAAATAGACCTATAACACCTAATAAAAATTAAGCAGTCATTAAAACCTTCCCAATTAAAAAAGCCCAGGGTCTGATGACTTCAGTGCAGAATCCTACCAAAAATTCAAAGAAGAGGTAATAACAATACTCCTCAAATTGCTGCACACAATAGAATCAGAAGGTTCATTGCCAAACACTTTTTACGATGCTACAATTACCTTGGTACCCAAACCACATAAGACACAACTAAGAAAGAGAACTGCAGACCAATAACCCTCATTAACCTTGATGCAGAAATGCTCAATAAAATACTGGCAAAATGAATCAATGGACAAATCCCATGGATGCAGGGATGGTTTATCATATGAAAATCTGTCAATGTGATCCACCATATAAAAAAACTGAAAACAAAAATCATATGCACATTTCAGTAGATGCTGAGAAAGTCTGCTTCTGTGTTGGTCAATCAGACACTCTAGGCCTTAGCAAAACTGGTTGCCACTATGGTACTGTGAGACTCTCTCTGGTGATTGTTCAGGTAGTCTGCTGTTTCTGTCTTTGCTGCACCTTTTGGAAGTTGCTTGCTTGTACATCCTGCCTACAATATTATTGTTAACTTCCTTCTCAGTCCTTTGCTGAGGCTGAAGATTGCACTGACACAATTTGTTCTCTCTTTCTAGATAGATATATTGAGTACCAGACTTCAACTTTCCAGCTTAGAAGAACTCTAGAGTAATCTCGGTTGTGCCTTTACCCTAGGACTGGATATGTAGTTGTTGCAATTTTATCTTGTTCTTCACTGGAGACAGATCTTGTGTGTTTGTTCTTTCATTTTCATTCTCTTATAGAATACTTTATTTTTGCTATCTTTGTACATTGTTTTGAGTTAAATATATATATATATATATATATATATATATATATATATATATATATATTAACCTGTATGGTTTTTTCGCCCGCCGCCGCTGGTCTGGTCCCGCCGCCACGCCGCCAGCCCCAAATAACACACAGAGACTCTGTATTGATACAATGCTGTTGGCCCTGTTACTTGTTTCTTATCGGCTAGCTCTGCATTAATTATTAACCCATTTCTGCTGATCTATGTATTTTTCTTACCGGGGAGCCGGCGGCATACTGTTTTCTTCAGACTCTCCATCTTGACTCTCCTTCCTACTTCCTATTTCCTCCTTGTCTCCTAGTCGTTCCTATCTTCCTTTCCTATTGGCCAACAGTGCTTTATTATTAACCAGTATGAGGAACATATACAGAATGACATCTCCCATCATCTCCTCTTTTCTGTCTAAATAAAAAGAAGGGTTTTAACCTTAACATAGCAAAATATATTATACAACATTTATCCAATAAGAATCACAGTTAACAATATTTAGTCCATTAACATTTAGCAAGATTTGAAGAAAGTATTCCATCATCTATTTTATCTTTGTGAGTTAAAGTCCTATATGTAATTTATCTTTAATCCTAACTAAGGAAAACTATAATCATTACTATCTGTCTTCAACTCTTTTAAAGACCACAGAAGGATAGTATATAAGCTCTAGAAATGACAGAGACAACTCACTGCCTGGTCACCCAAGGTTCTTTTGTAATCTTCCATCTTCAGCCCATAGGCCATAGTGTGTCTAGCAGATTCTTCAGCAACACAGGAAACTTTAAACTGTCTTCTTGTATTGGCAGTTTGTCAGTCACTTTTCTCTGTGTCCTGTAGACTGTCTCGCAGACTCTTCCATGAAGCAGGATCTCTGTAGCAATGTCCATCTTGAATCAGCAGTCACTTTTCTGTGGGTTCTGCATGTCCAGTTTATACAGCATAAAGTCAAACAGTCCAGACAAGAGCAGTATCTTGTCCAAATGGCTAGTCTTGCCATATTGGAAGTAAACTCCATAACGTGTTTCTTTAATGTCCATCTTCCTTTCTGACGTAGGTGGTGTTGCCAGGAGCATTTATGTCTCATTGTCAAGTAAAACCCTAAAGCATTTTAAATGCCATATTCTGTAGGTCTTTGAAAGGTTTGAAGAATTCCTATCTATCTTACATACATCTATGTGTATCTTGAAAACCCTAACTAAACTCTAAGCTTTGACTATCATAGGTAATTATCTATAATCTGTACTACATTATACATTACATTTCTAAATGAGCTATACAAACAAGAGGAGAAATATACATATGACAAAATTGACCTTAAATTGTATCAATAAATGAAAATCCATTCCAAAACAAAGTATTCATATCTATACCATAATTCCCGTTTTACCTTTACAAAGAACTGGCTGTGATCATTAACCATTTATAACCAAGTCTATTTAAATGAAACCAAACATTTATAAACAATATTTGGGAATTTGGGCGTCGTTCTTTCCAGACTACTTTCTGCTGATAGGGGCGCTATCATGGGGATCCTAAGAAGTTGTAGAAATCTTGGCTGTAGTCTGCGAGGCTGCTTTGTCCAAGCTGTTTTGAATGTGGGATCATCAGTGACAGTTTCAGCGGGCCTGGCTTGCTGAAACCACATTAGTCGGGAAGGAATCCATAGCTTTTTATTTTCTGTGGAAACAAAAATAGAAATCCTTTTCCCCAGTAACTTGTCCTTGAACTTAAATGTTGGAGTCAAAGCATGTTTAAAATATATAAATTGAATTATTCCAGCAGCATTTCCTTCAACAGTTGTTGTTTCCTTAGCAGTCAAATGATATAAAGACAATATAATGCCATACAGTAACCAGATTCTCTCTGAGCTTTTTATCTTTATGTGGCTTTATTATTACTCTGTTTCTTTTACTTTTTATTTTTTGAGACAGAGCTTCTCCTTGTAACTCTTATCTGCCCTGGAATTCACTCTGCATACCAGGTTTACTTTGCAAATCACAAGAGATCTGCTTGCATCTGTCTCCCAATTGCTGGGATTAAAGGTGTGTGCTACAACACCCAGTTCCTCTTTGTCTCTTTAAAACCATTTTTTTTCATGTCTACGTATATTTTAAAACACATTGTAAACCTTTAGAGGTTTTTCTTAATATGAATCTGTCTTTACTGTAAATCTTTATCTTCGTCTGGCCACAAGTCTTTTATCTGGTAAACAACAACATTGCTAAAATGAAAGTCATAGCTGTGTCAGCCACGGTTTACCAAAGATGGTGGCAGGTACTTTTACCCGCCAGCACAGAAAGCTGTGCTCATCGCCTTGGTCTGCGCTGCCACCCAGAAAGCATGCTGCCTGCTTGGAGATGTGGTCACTGCCATTGCCATCTCTCATACACATCAATAAATTGTTAGCAGAGTTATTTAAAAGCTGTGCGGTTTTTTGTCGTTTATGCTGAGTCAGGAATCTTCCCTTAAAGGAGCCGCAAGAATATCTGTTTGTCTCTCGCAAAACAGAGTCCAACCGAGAAAAAGGCTATTACCAAGAAACCTTGCTTATCTCTGTTCTTTTGTTTCTAAAACTCTGTTTTAAGCTTTTGTTAAATTTTAAGTGGAAGTTCTTATTAACCACGTGGGCGCCATCTGTAACGAGTACGGTTTTTCCGCCTGCCGCCGCTGGTCTTGTCCTGCTGCCGCGCCAGCCCCAAATAATGCACAGAGACTCTGTATTGATACAATGCTGTTGGCCCTGTTACTTGTTTCTTATCGGCTAGCTCTGCCTTAATTATTAACCCATTTCTGCTGATCTATGTATTTCTCTTACCCGGGAGCCGGCGGCATACTGATTTCTTCAGACTCTCCATCTTGACTCTCCTTCCTACTTCCTATTTCCTCCTTGTCTCCTAGTCCCTCCTATCTTCCTTTCCTATTGGCCAACAGTGCTTTATTATTAACCAGTATGAGGAACATATACAGAATGACATCTCCCATCATCTCCTCTTTTCTGTCTAAAAAAAAAGAAGGGTTTTAACCTTAACATAGCAAAATATATTATACAACAGTTATCCAATAAGAATCACAGTTAACAATATTTAGTCCATTAACATTTAGCAAGATTTGAAGAAAGTATTCCATCATCTATTTTATCTTTGTGAGTTAAAGTCCTATATGTAATTTATCTTTAATCCTAACTAAGGAAAACTATAATCATTACTATCTGATATATATATATATATATATATATATATATATATATATATATATGTATATACATACATACATGCACAGTAACTGTAGTGAGCTATCCACCCCCCCTACACCTGTAGAACATTTAGTCATGGTCACAGGTAATGACCTAATAGAGGACTAGGTCTGGGGTCCCAGACCCCAGCACTTTCAATTTCTCTCTCTCTCTCTCTCTCTCTCTCTCTCTCTCTCTCTCTCTCTCTATGTCTCTCTCTCTCACTCACTCACTTCTGGTCAGATCACAGAAGGAATCCTGGGTGAATCCTTGTAGCTGGAAATCTGCGGGGTTACCTACTTCTTGCTTAACTGCATTCTTCCCAAATAAACTTCACTTAACCTATGCAGAGTCTACTGAATCTTGATTGCCTAGCAATATAACAGCACACCTGCAAGTTCTAGAACAAAACAAAGTAAACTCTCCTAAGAGTAGCTTTCAGCACATAATTAAATCAGGGCTTGAAGTCAATAAATTACAAGCAAATAAAACAATACAATGAATCAATGAAGCCAATACTTGGTTCTTCAAGAAAATTAAAAAGATAGACAAACCTTTATCCAAATTAGCCAAATGGCATGGACAGCATATCAAAATTTAAAAAAAAATCAGAAAATCAGAAAGGAGAAGGAAGACATAACAATAGATACTGAGGAAAACCAGAGAATAATTGGGTCATAATTGTAAGATCTGTACTCCACAAAATTGGAAAATTTTCTGAATGTGTATCACTTACCAAAATTTAAATCAAGAACAGATGTGCAATTTAAATGGAACTGTCATTCCTTATAAAATAGAGGCATGCAATCTCCCAACAAAGAAAAGAAAGAAAGAACACAAAATCAAAGAAGTGCTAATACCAATATTCCTCAAATTGTCCCACACAATAAAAACAGAAGTGTCATTGCCAAACACTTTTTGCAAGACTACAATTACCTTGGAAAACAAACTACACAAAGACACAATTAAGAAGGAGATCAACAGACCAATCTCCGTCATGAACATTGATGTGAAAATGCACAATAAAATACTGCCAAATCAAATCCAAGAACACATCAGAAAAATCATCCACCCTGACCAAGTAGGCTTCATCCCAGAGATGGTTCAACATTCAAAAATCTGTCAATGTAATCCACCATATAAAGAAACTGAAAAAGAAAAAAAAAACTTGGATTATCACATTAGATGCTAAAAAAGCCTTTGACAAAATCCAAAATCCCTTTGTTATAAAGGTCTTGGAGAGATCAGGGATAAAAAAAAAAAAAAACATACTTGAGCATAATAAAAGGAACAGGCAACACCAAAGGAAATGGAGAGAAACTCAATGCAATTCCACCAATATCAGGACAAGACAAAGCTGTTCTTTCTTTCCATATCTCTTAAATATTGTGCAATACAACTAAAGAATGGATAAAGAAAATTTGGTACATTTGCATAATGGAGTATAACTTAGTGGATAAAAAAACAGTGGAATCTAAATTTGCTGACAAATGAATGGAAATAGACTAAGGAATCATGCATGAGTTAACCCAGTCACAAAAAGAGAAACATTGTATGTACCTCAGCTGTAGCCCTCAGTTCTTCCAGTCCTGACAGAAGCATCTGTTTCTCAGAGACTTCCCAATAGAAGGGGCCGCTGCATGGAGAGCTTTTTAGATTTACAAAATTCCTTCCTTCTCTCTGAAATTTCTCTACTTGAATTTAACATCTGCAATCTTTCCTGAGTACTTCATCCCATACTAAAAGTAATATAAACACACTGGGAGTCACAAATCTACCTTTCCGTGATGAATGTTGCCTATTATGTCATTGCTACCACTGCTTGTGCTGAAAAAGAAAAGAATGAAAATGTCCTAACTTAAAATGACATACTGTCATCTAGTGACCACATATGGAACTTTCAATTTTCATCAGTTTGTGAGGGATATTGGTCTGTAGTTCTCTCTTGTGTCTTTGTGTTTTGGGTACCAAAGTAATGTAGCCTCATAAAAAGAGTTGTCAATGAACCTTCTGCTTCTATTTTGTGGAACAACTTGAGTAGTATTGGTATTAGTTCTTCTTTGAATTTTAGGAAGAATTCCGCACTGAAACTATCTGGCTCTGCGCTTTTTTTTTTTTTTTTTTTTTTTGGTTGGGAGAATTTTGATGAGTACTACTATTTCATTTAATGTTACAGGTCTATTTCAATTGCTCATCTGTTCTTGATTTAATTTTAGTAAGTAATAGCTATCCACAAAATTGTCCATTTCCTTTAAATTTTCCATCTTTTTTTTTTTTTTTTTTTTTTTTTTTTTGAAGTACGGATTTTCAAATTATGACCTGAACAGTCTCAAGATTTCCTTAGGGTCTATTGTTATGTCCCCTTTTCATTTCTGATTTTGTTAATTTGCATTTTATCTCTCTATCTTTTGGTTAGTTTGAATAAAGGTATGTTTATCTTTGATTGTCACAAATCAAATCATTATATTGATTCTGTGCAATGCTTTCCTAGTTTCTACTTTATTAGTTACAATCTTCAATTTGGTTACTTCCTGGCTTCTACTCCTCCTGGGTGAGTTTGGTCCATGTTGTTCTAGAGCTTTCAGGTGTGCTGTTGATTCTCTATTGTGACTATTACGCAGATTCTTCCTGTGGTCACTTAGTGCTATGAACTTCTCTGCTTTAAAGTATCTCATAATTATGGATGAGTATTGTCATGATTTTCATTGAATTTTAGGAAAACCTTGATTTCTTTCTTTGTTTCTTCCTTGACTCAGGACTGATGAATCTGATCATTGTTCAATTTCCATGAGTTTGTAGGGTTTCTGCAATTTGTGTTGTTAATTCTGACTACAAACCATGGTGATCTGATAAAATACAGGGGACTATCCCAATTTTTTTTTATCTGTTGAGGTTTGTTTTGTTGCCATGAAGGTTCCATGTGGCGCCAGGAAGAAGGTATATTCTTTTGTGATAGGGTCGAATGTTCTATAGATGATTTTTTAATTAAATTGGGTCATAATATTTATTACTTTCTTTGTTTCTTGTTAATTTTATATCTGGAAGTCTCCATTGGTGATAGGGAGGTGTTGATGTCTTCCATTATAAGTGTGGAGATATTAGGCTCAATTTGAATTTTAGTGATGTTTCTCTTTTTAATTTAATTATTTTTATTTTACATGTCAATTGCAGTTCCTCTCCTCCCTACCACTTCCCTTCTTCCCCCCAACATAGGAACTCTGACTTCCCCTCCCTCCAACCCTCCATGCAGGTACTCTGTCCAGGTGGGGTCATGTAAATCTGATAACTCATTTGAAGTAGGGACTAGGACTTTTCTCCCTCCATGGGGGATGTGTCTGCAAGGTCCTTTTGTGAACCAGGAAACAACCTGGTTCTACTGTCTGAGGTCCCTTAGACTGTTCAGGCCTTCTAGCTAAGACGCATGTCCACTTGATCTGAGTCAGTCACATGTTGGATTACCAAGTATCAGGTTGAAGGGCCCCTTAGATCCTCCTTGTTCCGGTCAGCTGTCTCTTTGTATTTCTGCAACCTGGTGTTGACTTTCTCTCTGCATCTGGTTTCTATTTTGACTCAGTTTTCAGTTATGGTTGTTTCCCTCTTTTTCCAACAGGTACTACAAGAGGGCTCCATGATATTGGATAAGTTAGTTGTTGATCTCATTATCAAGGAAGGACATTTATGGTGGGCTTTCCACTGTTGTTCAAATTGTTAGATGGAGTCAGACTTGTAGTTCTCTAGATATTTGTTTATGTTCAGTTTTCTCTTCAAACCAATAATGGCTCCCTATTTTATGTTCTCTCACTCTCTCTTTTCTGTCTTCTATTCCTACAATGACTCAATCTTCCTAGTGGCACGTGCTTTACTCTCTTCTCTCCACTTTCTCTTAGATCCCTCTCCATTCACTGCGGACCAACTTCCCATGTGATCATGTGGATTTGTCCCTTCCCCCTTCTGTGAGAGACCTTATATGAATCTTTTAGAATACACCTTCTTTCCTAGTTCCTCTGGCTGTGTGAATTATAGGATGGTAATCGTTTAGTTTAGGTCTAAAATCCATATATGAATGAGTATGTACAATGTTCCTCTTTTTTGTGAGTGTTTTACCTCATTTAGGTTGGTTTCTTCAAGTTCCATCCACTTGCCTGTGACTTTCAAGATTCCATACCTTTTTTTTTTTTCATAGGGAAGCATTCCATTGTGTAGATGTGCCACATTTTCTTTATCCATTCTTCAGTTGAGGGGCATTTAGCTTGTTCAAGGTTCTTGTTATTACAAATAATGATGCTATGAAGATAGTTGAGCACATGTCTTTGCTGCATGGATGTAGATAATTTGGGTACATGCCTAAAAGGGGGATTACCAGGTCCTGTGGTAAACTAATTCCCTTTTTCCTGAGGAACCACCATACTCATCTCCAAAATGGCTGTACAAATTTGCATGCCCACCAGCAGTAGAGGAGTGTTCCCTTTTCTCCACATCCTCTCCAGCATGAGTTGTCATTGATGTTTCTAATTTTAGCCATTCTTGAAGAAATAAGATAGTATCTAAAAGTTGTTTTGATTTGCATTTCCGTGATAGCTAACGATGTTGAGCACTTTCTTCAGTGTCTTTTAGACTTTTTGATTTCCTCTATTGAGAATTCCCTCTTCAGATCTGTACCCAATTTTTAATAGGGTTGTTTGGTGTTTTGTTGACTAGTTTCTTGAGTTTTTTGTACATTTTGGAGATCAGCCTTTTGTCAGATGTAGGATTGATGAAAATCTATTTCCAGGCTGTGGGCTGCCATTTGTTCTTGTCCACTGTATCCTTTGTCTTAACAGAAGCTTCTAAATTGGAGTAGGTCCCATTTATTAATTGCATATCTCAGAGTTTGTGCTACTGGAATAATGTTCAGGAAGCAGTCTCTTATACCAATTTGCTCAAGGTTTCCTCATACTTTCTCTTCTAAGAGGTATAGTGTGTCTGTATTGATGTTTAGGTCTTTGATCCCTTTGAACTTGAATTTTGTCCATGGCGATAGACATGAGTCTATTTGCAGACTTCTACAAACCATCAAAAAACGGTGCCAACACCATTTGTTGATGATGCTTTCTCTTCCCATTGTATAATTTTAGCTGTTTTTTCAAAAATCAGGTGTTCATAGGTGTGTGGGTTAACATTAAGGGTTTTCAATTTGAGTCCATTTGTGTACCTGTCAATTTTTGTACCAATTTCAGGCTGTTATCAGGATTATAGCTCTGTAGTAGAGCTTAATAGTCATGGATGATAATGCCCCTTAATTCCTTTTATTTTACAGGGTTGTTTTGGCTATCCTGGGTCTTTTGTTTGCCATATAAACTTGAGTATTATCCTTTCAAGGTCACTAAAGAATTGTGCTGGAATTTTCGTGGGGATTACATTGAATCTGTAGATTGCTTTTTGCAAGATTGACATTTTTACTATGTTTATTCTACCTCACCAAGAGCATGGAAGATCTTTCCATTTTCTGGTATCATCTTTAATTTCTTTATTTAAAGACACTAAGTTCGTATTATATGGGTATTTCACTTGATTGGTAAGCTTTACCCCTAGATAATTTATGTTGTTTGTGGCTATTGTAAAGGGTGATCTTTCTCTATTTTCTTTTTCAGCCCCTTTGTCTTCTGAATAAATTCGGGCTACCTACTGATTTTTCTTTTTTAGTTTATCTTGTATCCTACTACTTTGCTGAAGATGTTTACCAGCTGTAGGAGTTCCCTAATAGAGTTTTTTGGGTCACTTATGTATACTATTATATATCTGCAAATAGAGACAGTTTGACTTCTTCTTTTTCAGTTTGGATCCCCTTGATGTCCTTTTTTTGTACTATAGCTTTAGCTACAACTTCAAGTATGATATTGTAGATATACTGGGAGAGATGCAGCCTTGCCTTGTACTTGATTTTTAAGGGATCACTTTAAGCTTCTCTCCATTCAGTTTGATGTTGGCTGTGGGTTCATTGTATATTACTCTACTTATGTTTAGGTATGTTCTTGTTATCCCTGATCTCTCCAAGACCTTTATCATGGAAGGGTGTTGAATTATGTTGAAGCTTTTTCAGAATCTAGTGAGATAATCACATGGTTTTTCTTTTTCAGTGTGTTTATATGGTAGATCTCGCTGATAGAATATTGTGTGTTCAACCATCCCTGGAACCCAGGGATGAAGCCTACTTGGTCATGGTGGATGATTTCTCTGATGTTTTCTTGGATTTACTTTGCCAGTATTTTATTGAGTGTTTTTGCATCAAGTTCATCAGGGATAATGGTCTGTAGTTTTCCTTCTTAGTTATGTTTTTGTGTGGCTTGAGTAACAAGGTGATTGGGGCCTCATTAACTGTGTTTGGTAATAAAACTTCTGTTTCTATTGTGTGGAACAATTTGAAGAGAATTGGTATTAGCTTTTCCTTGAATGACTGGTAGAATTCTGTAGTGAAGCCATATTGCCCAGGGCTTTTTTTGTTTGGAAGGTTTTTGATGACTGCTTCTATTTCATTGGGGGTATAGATCTATTAAATTGTTTCTCTGTTCATGATTTAATTTTGGTAAGTGATAGTTATACAGACATTTGTCCAAACCCTTTGATTTTCAAATGTTGTAGAGTACAGGTTTACAAAGCATGACCTGAAAATTGTCTGGATTTCCTCTGTGTCTGTTGTTGTATCCTCCTTTTCGTTTCTGATGTTGTTAATTTGCCTGTTCTCTCTCTGATTTTTGTAAGTTTGGACAAGGGTTTGTCTATCTTGATGATTTTTTTGAAAAAACAATTCTTTGTTGCATTAATTTTTTTTATTTTTTTCCTTGTTTCTATTGAATTGATTATTTCCTGGCCTCTATGGCTCCAGGGTAAGGTTGGAAGTTTTTGTTCTAAGGCTTTAGGTTGGGCTGTTAATGCCTAATGTGAATATCCTCTGTTTTTGTCACATGGGCACGTAGTGCAATGAACTTCCCCCAATAAAACTACTTTCACTGTGTCCCATTAGTTCTGGTCTGTTGGGTCCTCATTCTATTGAATTTTAGAAAGTCCTTAATTTCTTTCTTTATTTCTTCATTGAGCCAGGTGTGTTTCTATTGGGCATTGTTCAGTTTCCATGATTTTGTATGGCTTCTACGGTTTGTGTTGTTGTTGAACTCCAATTTTAAAGCATGGTGGTCTGATAAGATACGTGGGACTATTGCAATTCTCTTGTACCTATTGAGGTTTGTTATGCTACCGAGTATATGGTCAATTTTAGAGAAGGTTCCATGTGGAGCAGAGAAGAAGGTATATTCTTTTTTGTTTGGATGTAATGTTCTATAGATGTCTGTTAACCCAGTTGAGACATAACTTCTATTAGTTCTTTTGATTCATTGTTGAGTTTCTGATTGGTGGTCCTGTCTCGTGGTAAGAGTTGTGTGTTGAAGTCTCCTACTATAAGTGTGTGAGGTTTTATGTGAGGTTTTTGTTATAGTAGCATTTCATTTATGAACTTGGGTCCCTTTGTATTTGGGGCATAGATGTTCAGAATTGAGACCTTGTTTGATGGATTTCTCCTATGATGAATAGGAAATGACCATCTTCATCTCTTTTGATTAATTTTGGCTTCAAATCTAACTTGTTAGATATTAGGTTAGCCACACCTGCTTGCTTCTTGGGTCCATTTGATTGGAAGATCTTTTCCCAATCCTTTACCCTGAGGTAATATCTATCTTTAAAGCTTGGATATGTTTCTTGTATGCAGGAGAAGGATGTATTCTCTTTTCATATACATACTGTTAGCCTGTGTCTTAACTGGTGAGTTAAGACCAGTAGTGTTGTGGGGGAGTAAGAACCATTGATTGTGTTTGTTTGTTTTAGATTTGTTGTTGGTAGTGGTATTGTGAATATATTTCTCCTGCGTTACCCTTGGGTCCTTGTGAAGTGGGATTATCTATTGCCTATGTCATTGTGATCATAGTTAACTTCCTTGGGTTGGAGGTTTCTTTCCAGCTCTTTCTATAGGGCTGTATTTATACATTTTTATTCTGAAAATCTGGCATTGTCATTAAATATATTCTTTTCTCCATCTATAGTTATTTAGAGTTTTCCTGGGTATAGTAGCCTGGGCTGGCATCCGTGGACTCTTAGTAGTTGTAGAACATCTATCCAGGAGAGTCTGACCTTGAGCATTTCCATGGAGAAGTCAGGTGTATTTTTTATAGTTCTGCCTTTATATGTTAATAGTCTTTTTCTTTCGATGCTCTTAATATTCTTTTTTTATTCTGTATGTTAGGTGAGTTGATTTGTTATATGTTGAGGGGTCTTTTATCTTTGGTCCAGTCTATTTGGTGTTCGGTATGCTTCTTGTACTGTTGTGGTCATGTCATTCTTCAGATTGGGAAAATTTTCCTCAATGATTTTGTTAAATATAGTTTCTGCACCTTTGAGGGGGGCTTCTTTCCCTTATTCTCTGCCTATTATTCTTAGGTTTGGCCTTTTCATGGTGTCCCACATTACTGGATGTTTTGTTGTAAGTATTTGTTGGATTTAGGATTTTCTTTGGTCCATGAATCTATTTCTTCTAGTTTGTCTTTTGCACCTAAGATTCTCTTTTCCACCTTTGAATTCTTTTGGTTATGCTTGCATCTGTAGATCCTGATCATTTGCCCAGTTTTTCTATTTCCAGCATGACTTTGGTTTGAGTTTTCTTTATTGTCTCTATTTCAGCTTTTAAGTCTTGAACTATTTCCTTCACCTGTTTCATTGCTTTTCTTGGCTTTCTGTATTGTCTTCCATAAATTTCTTAATGTCTTCCAATTTTTTTGTTCATTTTTTTCTTCCATTTCTCTAAGGGATTTTCTCACATCTTCTTTGAAATATTCTATGATTTTTATGATGATACATTTTAAGTCATTCCCTTCTGCTTCATCTGCTTTGGGGTGTTAATGTCTAGTTGGTGTTGAATTCCTAGATTCTGGTGGTGTTATGCTTGCCTTTCTATTGTTTTGGTGTTTTCTTGTATTGCCATCTTCCCAAAGCTTCCTCAAGTATGTGTTGGAAGGGTCTCTCCCCGTAGCTATGGTACTCCACAGGTGGGCTTAGTTGGGTCAGAGGTTCGATGTCTGTAGATCTGGGTGGTCCAAGCTCTCTATGAGTTATCTCCAGAGGCAGGGCCTGGAGGTGGGGGGTCAAAAATCAGGCTCCAGCAGAAGACTGATCATGGGAATCCAAGATCTCGAAGGCTGGGACTCATGATGTTCCTTAGTCAGATAGGCAGATCTAGCCTGGGCCTGGCACTCTACAACTGTGGCCTCTTTGGCAGAGGCTCTGTGGTGGGGGTCAAGTATCCAGTCTGCAGGCACTCAGATTGGCCCCATGGGGATAGGCCAATCTCAAGGAGGCACCCAGACAACCAATAGAGGACCGACTGTGGGTGTCAGAGGCCAGAAAGGTGGAAAGTATTGGTGGTCCCACATGGATGTGTAGGTCTACTGTGCTCAGAGCAGCTCCAGGAAGGTCCCCAAAGCTGGCAGGATTGTTGGCTCCACCCTCTGTCCCAGTGCTCAACCAGAGTGGTGGGACAGTGGGCAGTGAAGGGCACAGGGTTGGGGGAGAGCAGACTCTGGTGAGGGTAGGTGGGTGTGTATCTGAACTCCAAGAGTGCTCTCGATGGGGACAGGACAAAGGGGCAGTGAGATATGGAGGCAATCCAGGTGGTTACTGGGGAAAAGTGGGTGGGGGAGATTACACCTGAAGTGGACCCAGACTCACCTCTAGCCAAGGCCTGGTGAAGGGGGTCAAAGGTGGTGGGAGTCAAAGATTGGGCTGATAGTCAGGGTGTTTCCACAGAGATAGGCAGATCTAACTGGAGCTTGACACTTTCCAGATGAGGCCTCTTTAGCAGAGGCCCTGCTATGGGGGAGTCAAGGATACAGCCTGCAGGAACTCAGAGTAGCCCCATGTGGATAGGCTTATCTCTGGGAGTTGCCCGGAGCTCCAGTAGAGGACCTGTGGTGGCGGTCAGAGCACAGGCAGGTGTAAATTACAGGTAGTCCCACATGGATTGGCAGGTCTAGTGTGCTCGGAGCAACTTCAGGAAGTTCCCTATAGATGGCAGCTTAGTGATGTTTCTTTTACAATTGTGGATGCCTTTTTATTGGGGACATAGATAGATGTTCAGAATTGACACTTAATCTTGATGGATTTTCCTGTGATGAATAAGAAATAATGGTAAATGATACTCAGGAATGTGTCCCATGTGAGTCCAGGACATCAAGGACAGTTTTCCCTGTGAATATTGGATATACAGAACTTTGTCTTATGTAAGTGCATGTCAATAAGCACATCTACCCATGCTTGCTACCCATGTGCATGCCATCTTTTAACATGGTACGTAAGACCACATGGTACCACATAGATCCATGATATCCAGGGATGTTTATCATGCCAATATATGACAGATAGGATTTTGCCCCATGCAGGCATAGTGAAGCCCATGCAGGTATATGATATGTAATAGTTCTTCACATTCAGGTACCACATATTCAGGATGTCTTCCTATTCAGATACATGATATCCAGTACTGCTTCAGATGCATATAATTGATATCTAGGACTACTACTACATTAGATACAGCATAATGAGGATTGGATTTTGTTAATTTTTTTTTAATTTTTAATTTACATATTGTTTCCAATTCCCTCTCCTTCTCCCCAACTCCCTCTTTCCCACCCTCCCATGCCCCAAACTATCCTCCCCTCCCTCCCCCCAATACTCGTGTAGGGTGATGCCTTCCAGAAGGGTTCATCTAAAATGTCAAATCATTTAGAGTAGAGAGTAGGCCTTCCCTCCTACCTCTAGATTACTGGAGTATCCCTCCATGGGGTATGTGCTCCAAAATTCCTTTTTGTACATCCAGGCTCCATTGTCCAAGGTCCCTTAGACATCCCAGGCCTTCTAACTGAGACCCATATTCAAGGGGTCTGAATTAGTACAATGATGGATTTCCAGGTATCAGTCAGGGGGCGCATTAGCTCCTCCTTGTTCAGGTCAGCTGTCTCTACATGTTTCTGTAGTCTGCTTCTGTCCTCCCTCTCTGCATCTGCATCCAATTCGGCTAACTATATAGTAGTGGGTGCTTGCATCTGTTTCCATCAGCTACTATATGAGGGCTCCATGATGCTAGATAAGTTAGTTCTCAATCTCATTATCAGGGAAGGACATTTATGGTAGCCTTTCCACTGGTGCTCAAATTGTTAGTTGAGGAGAGACTTGTAGGTCTCTGGACATTTCTCTAGGTTCAGTTTTCTCGTCAAACCTATAAAGACTCCCTCTTTTATTCTCTCTCTCTCTCTCCCCCTCTGTCTGTCTGTCTGTCTGTTTTCTCTAATCTATTCCTCCCCCAACTCAATCTCCCTAGTCCCAGGTGCTTTCTTCTCCTCCCCTTCTCTTTCTCTGAGCTTCTTCTCCAATCACTGCACCCCCACAACTAACAATATGCTCAGGAGATCTTGTCCCTTTCCCCTTCTGTGGAGGACCTTATGTGAATCTCTTAGAGTTTTCCTTGAATCTTAGTTTCTCTGGTAGTGTGAATTATAGTGTGGTGATACTTTGTTCTATGTGAGTACATACCATGTTCCACTTTCTGTGGTGAGTTATCTCATTTAGTTTGAATTAAGCAAGTTCCATCCATTGGCCTGAAAATTTCAAGATTCCGTTGATATTTTTTCCCCCTGCGGAGTAGTATTCCATTGAGTAGATGTGCCACATCTTCTTTATCCATTCTTCAGTTAAGGGGCATCTCAGTTGCTTCCAGGTACTTGCTTTTACAAATAATGCTTCTAGGAACATAGTTGAACATATGTCTTTGTGGCATGGATGTGGATCATTTGGTTATATATGCCTGAGAGGGGGATTACAAGGTCCTGTAGTAGACTGGTCCCCAGTTTCATGAGAAAACAACATACTGAACTCCAAATGGCTGTACGAGTTTGCATTCCCACCATCAGCAGTGGAGGAAGGTTCCCCTTTACCCACATCCTCTCCAGCATAAGCTGTTCTTGGTGTTTCTAACTTTAGCCATTTTGGCAAGAGTATGATAGTATCTCAGAGCTTTCTTGATTTCCATTCCCCTGGTAGCTAAGGATGTTAAGAACTTTCTTTAATGTCTTTCAGCCTTATTGATTTACTCTATTGAGAATTTTCTATTCAGTTCTCCACCCCATGTTTCATAAGATTATTTGGTATATTGGTGACTAGTTTCTTGAGTTCTTTGTATATTTCAGAGATCAGCCTTCTGTCAGATGTAGGATTGGTGAATATCTTTTCCCAGTCTGTGGGCTGCCATTTGGTTATGTCAACTGTGACCTATGCCTTACAGAAGCTTCTCAGTTTCAGAAGGTCCCATTTATTAATTGTATATCTCAATGTCTCTGCTACTGGGATTATGTTCAGGTAGAAGTCTCCTGTAACAATTTGTTCAAGGGTACCTCCCACATTCTTTTCTAAGAGGTTCAGTGTGGTTGGATTAATGTTGATGTCTTTGATCCATTTGGCCTTGAGTGTTGTGCATGAAGATAGACATGGGTCTATCTACAGTCTAATAAACACCATCATCCAGATGTGCCAGCACAAATTGTTGAACATGCATTTCTCCTCCCATTATATGCTTTTATTGCTGTCAACCAAAAATAAAAATCAGATGTTCATCACAGTGTGGGTTAATGTCAGGATTTCAGTTTTTATTCCAATTGTCTACCTATTTTTGTGGCAATACCATATGTTTTCAAAATGTGACTCTGTAGTACAGTTTAAAGTCGGGGATGGTGATGCCTCCTGGAGTTCTTTATTGTACAAGGTTGTTTTGGATATTTTGAGGCTTTTGCTTTTCCGTATAAAGTAGATTATTATCCTTTCAAGGTCACCGAACAATTGTGCTGGGATTTTAATGGGGATTGCATTGAATATGTAGATTGCTTTTGGCAAGATTACAATTTTTACTATGCTGATCCTACCTGTCCTATGCATGGGAGATCGTTTCATTTTCTGGTATCTTCTCTAATTTCTTTCTTTAAAGACAGAAACTTCTTACTATATAGATCTTCCACTTGTTTGGTAAACTTTACCCTATGATACTTTGTTGTGGCTATTTTAACGTTTGATGTTTCTCTGAATTCTTTCTCAGCCTCTTTGTCATCTGTATATATAGGTCTACTGAATTCTTTTTTCTTTTTTTAGTTATCTTGTATAATGCTAGTTTTTCTGAAGGAGTTTTTTAGCAGTAGAAATTCTCTGGTAGAGTTTTTTGGGTCACATATGCAAACAATCATTTCATCTGCAAATAGTGTGAGTTTGAGATCTTCCTTTCCAATTTGGATCCCCTTGATCTCATTTTGTTGTCTTATTTCTTTAGCTAGAACTTCAAGTACGATATTGAAGAGGGACAGAGAGAGGACAGCCTTGTCCTATCAGGCCTTAGGCCTTAGACTTTTTTTTTTTTTTTTTTTTTTTTTTTTTGGCTTTTGATTACTACTTCTATCTCATTTATGGTTATAGGTCAATTTAAGTTGCTTATCTGTCCTTGATTTAATTTTAGTAAGTGATAGTTACCCATTTGAATTTTCAAAATGTGGGGAGCACAGGTTTTCAAAGTAAGACCTGAAATTCGTCTGTATTTCTTCAGTGTCCATTGTTATGCCCCCCTTTCCCCATCTGATTTTGTTAATTGGCTTGTTCTCTCTCTGCTCCTTTGTTAGTTTTAAATAAAGTTTTGTATATATGGTTAATTTTCTTGAAACACAAACTGTTTTTTGCATTGATTTTTTTTTTTTTTTGTATTTTTTTTCCTGGTTTCTAATTTATTGATTTCATCCCTAAAATTGATTTGTTTTCCTGGTGTCTACTCCTCTGGGGTGAGTGGTGTGGGTTTGCTTATTGTTGTTCTAAGGATTTCAATTGTGCTGTTAATTCTCTAATGTGAGTGTCCTCCATGTTCTTCATATGGGCACACAATGCAATGGACATCCTTCATAGCACTACTTTCAAAGTGTCCCATAATTTTGGGTATGATGTGTCCTCATTCTCATTGAATTTATTAAGTCCTCAATTTCTTTATTTATATCTTCTTGAACCAGGTATGGTGCAATTGCTCATTGTTCATGTTCGACGAGTTTGTACAGTTTCTGCAATTTGTGTTGTTGTTGAATTTCAACTTTAATCATGTTTGATAATATACAGGGGACTATTCCAATTTCTTTTGTATCTGTTGAGGTTTGTTATGTTGACAAATATGTGGTTGATTTTAGAGAAGGTTCCATGTGGAGCAGAAAAGAATGCATATTCTTTTGTGCTTGGATGGAATGTTCTGAAGATGTCTGTTAAACCCAATTGAGACATAACTTCTGTTAGTTCTTTTGTTTCTTTGTTAGTTTTCTCACTGGTGGTCCTGTATAGTGGTCAGAGTTGGGTGTTAGGTTTTATATGAGCTTTGAGTTTTGGTAGCATTTCTTTCATGAATGTGAGTGCCTTCATATTTGGTGCATAGATTTCAGAATTGAGACTTTGTGCTTAGTTTTTGAAGATGGAGGTTTCTGTCCTCCCATGTAATGCCTCCAGGTCCCACCACCCTTCAGGCCCTAATAAGCACACAGAAACTGTGTTAGCTATAAAAATGATGGCTGAAGACTAGGGCTTCTTACTGGCTGGTTCTCTCTTAATTTTAACCAATAACTACTTACCTATGTGTTCCTACAAGATCTTATCTTACACGAGAATGCCAGGTGCATCCTATGTTCCACATCATTATATGGTATCACTTTATGGCACTTCAATCTGCCTTCCTAACCCAGCCTTCTCATCGCCTGGCAGTTCTTCTGCCTATGCTTTCTGCCTGGCTATCGACCAAACAGTGTTTTATTTACCAATCAATAAGACAAGCATATATATCATATATATGATATATATACACATATATATATACATATATGTATGATAATCCCATCTTTTCCTCTTTTCTGAATAAATAAAAACTAATGTTTTAACTTTAACGTAGTAAAATTATATATAAAAAACACTTATCCAGGAAGAACTATAACTAATAATGTTTAGTAGATTAATTTTGGCAAATTTTGGCAAAATTTAAAGAAAAAAAATTCTATATCTTATCTTTTTGAGTCTAAAGTTTCACATGTAACTTATCACTTATCATAACTAAAGAAATCCATAAACATTACTATCTGCCTTCAAATGAATCAAAGACCTCAAAGATTAACATATAATGTCCATAATTGAGAGAGACATCTAGATGCCTGGATAGTCTCCAACGTTCTTTTATAATGTTGGGGCATCTATGTTCAGCCCACAGGCCATTGTGTGTTGGCACACTTCTCAGTGAAGCAGGAATTTTTAAACAGTCCACCTGTATTGGCAGTTTGTCAGACACTTTACTTGAGTTCTGCAGAATGTCTAGCAGACTCTTACATGAAGAATCCTGAAGGACTGTCCCATTAAGTTTTGCCAAATTCAGCAGCCACTTTCCTGTGGGTTTTGTATGTCCAGGTTATACAGCATTCAGTCAAACAGTCCAGGACAGTGTAATTTCTTGCCAAATGACTATTATCTGCCATGTTGAAGGAAAACTCTATAATGAGTTTCCTCAATGCATATGTAACTCTCTGACAAAATTGGTGTTCCCTGGAGCAGTTTTGCAATAAAAAACTCTAATAAATTATTTTAAATGTCATATTCTGTAGGTCTTTGAAAGTTTTAAATTATATTTGGCATTTGAAATATATCTCTACATATCTAGAAAAACCTAACATGATTATAAGTTTTTATTATCATAGGTGACTATCTATAGCCTACATATAATTTTTCATACATATATATTATATATATATATTCTTATTTTACATATAAATTCCAATTCACTCTTCCTCCTATGTCTCCCAAAGCCTGCTTCTGTCCCATTCCCCTTCCACTCCACAGGGAGTGTGATGCATTCCAGGAGCGATCATCAAAATCTCTAACTCATGTGGAGTAGAATCTATGCCCTCCCTCTGGCCTTTAAGACAAACATTGTATGTTCTCACTTACAAGTGAACATTACCTGTAAAGGACAATCATGCTACAACTCACAGACCCAAAGAAGCTAAGTAACAAGGAGGACTCAATGGGGACCCAGGAATCTTCCTGGGCGGATGAAATATAATAGAACTTTTGGAGATGGCAATAGGAGAAATCATGTGTGGTGGTGGGAGAGAGAGTACTGAAAGATTACTGGAATTGAGGCACATTTAGGGGAGTGGTAGAAACCTAGTATAATGGAAACTCCCAAGAATGGATGCAGGTGACCTTCCCAGTGTGTCCTAGTAATGGGGGATGCAGAGCCTGAACTAGACATCTTCTGTTACCCGAAAAGTGTCGTATTGAAGAAGAATAACACAGATTGTCACAGAAGTGATACCGTAGTCAAAACTGGGAAGGAAAAATTCCTGAAAAGCATGAATTGAGAAAATTCCTCCATTAGACTGGCAGGTAGGCAAGTCTGTGGGGTAATTTTGTTGACTGATGATTGCTCTGGGACATCTCAGCCCACTGTTGGCATTGTCATTCCTGGAGTGGCTTTGGGTTGCATAAGAAAACAAGGTGAGCAATCCATGAGCCCAATCCAGTAAGCAGCAGTCATCTATGTATTCTGCTTCAGTTCCTGCCCTGAGTCCATCAGTGATGGACTGCAATGGGAAGTATAAGCCAAAATAATGCTCCCCTATAAAGTTGGTTTTGGTCATGATGAGAACATCACCTGTAGGTTAATATATTTGAATACTTGGTTCCCTAACAGAGGAACTTGTTTGAGAAGGCATGCCCTATGGGGTGGAATTTTACATTTCAAAAGCCCACAACAATTCCAATTAGTTCTCTTTACTTCCCACTTGTAAATATGACTTACAGGTTCAGCTACCATCTCTGCCTGACTTCCTGCTTCAATGCTCCTCACCATTGCAGCCTATGGAACTGTAATCTCCGATAAATTCTTTCATCTATAAGTTGCCTTAGTTATGGTGTCTGTTCACAGCAAGAAAATCATGAATGACACTGGCACAAAACTTACCTACTTACATACTGTCCCCAACTGTTACAGCTGATTGGGATTAATGAAACAAGCTGAGGTATCTATTTTACCCTGGTATGTTTTTGAAATTCTCAGCAAACCATGAGAATGAATAACAGGAATGGGTTTCCTCCCCTGTTCCCTGTCCCACATGACGTGGCTGTCTTTTTCCCTCACTGGAGCTGGTTCTGGATGAGACTTGATGGTCTACCCACTATCACATCCCTCTGGTTGATCAGTGGGACAGAGGGCGGATCCAACAATCCAGCACCTTCAGGGAACTTCTTGGTGCTGTTCTAAGCACACTAGACCTGCCTATCTACGCGGGAACACCTGGAATCCCCACCTGCCTATTCTCTGAACCCCACTTCCAGTCCTCTATTGGAGATCCTGGCCCTTCCCAGAGATCAATCTATCCCCTCAGGGCCATCCTGAGTCCCTGTGGGGAGGATCCTGGACCCCCATCCCCAGGCTTTTGCTAAAGAAGCATCATCTTGAGATCCCAGGCCCCTGGGCTAGATCTGCCTATAAACACAGGAACATCCTGTGGCCCAGACTGCTAGATTTTTGACATTCCTCACCAGTAGTCTGCTGGAATTTGATCTTTGACTGCCTGAGGGAAACCTCCCAGAGATCTTGGAGGACCCAGATCTAAAGACATCAAAGTACTTTTGCAAAAAGCCCACGCAGGGAGTACCATAAAGAGAGATAGGCCTCACCTGCACCTACTGGAAGAAACAAGGGGAAGATAGCAATACAAGAAAATATCTAACAATAGAAAGACAATCATAATACACAGAATCTAGGAACTCTACACCACCTAGACCTGAACACCCCAAAGCAGATCAAGCAGAAGAGAACAACTTAAAAAAATATCGTCATACAAATGATAGAGGCCCTCAAAGACTATGTGAGGAAATCCCTTAAAAAATGGAATAAAAAACAAACAAAAAAATTGGAAGAAATGAACAAATGCCTCAAAGAAAGTACATAAAGCCAAGAAAAAACAATTGAACAGGTGAAGGAAACTGTTTAAGACATGAAAACTGAAATAGAGACAATAAAGAAAATACAAATGGAAGGAATGTTGGAAATAGAAAAACTGGGCAAACATTATGGAACTACAGACACAAGCATAAACAACAGAATAAAAGAGATGGAAGAAAGAATCTCAAGCACAGAAAATAAAGTAGAGGAAATAGATTCATCAACCAAAGTAAATCATAAATCCATTAAATATTTAACACAAAACATTCAGAAAAATTGAGACAACATGTAAATGCCAAACCTAACAATAATAGGCATAGAGGAAGGTGAAGCAGCTGAGCTCAAATTTGCAGAAATCATATTCACAAAATCACTGAGGAAAATCTTGCCCAGTGTGAAGAAGGATATGCCCATGAGAGTACAAGAAGCATACTGAACACCAAATAGACAGGACCAAAGAAAACAAACCCCTTGATACATAAAAATCACAACACCAAACATACAGATAAAGAAAGAAATTTAAGAACAGGGAAGGAAAAAGACAGGTAACATTTAAATGTAGACCTTTCAAAATTACAACTAACTTCACCATGGAAACCCTCAAGGCCAGAAGGTCCTGGAGAGATATTCTACAAGTAGTAAGAGTCCATGGATGCCCTGTCTGACTGCTATACCCAGCAAAACTCTCAATCTATATTTGCAGAGAAAACAAGATATTTAATGACAGAGCCAGATTTTGAAAATATGTATCTACACATCTACCATTACAGAAAGTTCTGGAGAGAAATACACTTACAAAGACATAGGCAATAGATAATCTCACTATATCAGTACCCAAGGTTAAATATATTCACAATACCACCGCCAATAACAAATCAAAAACAAACAAGCATTAACAATCAATGGTCCTTATTTTCCCAAAACATTAATGGTTTTACCTCGCCAATGAAAACACACAGGCTAACACAATACAAATACACATATACACACACATACAATAAAAACAACTAAGTTTCAAAGGGTAAAGGGCTTGGAAAAGATCTTCCAATAAAATGGACCCAAGAAGCATGTAGCTATCCTAATATCTAACAGGTTAGAGTACAAAACAAAATTAATCGAAAGACAATAAGACAGTCATTTCATATTCATCATAGGAGAAATCCATCAGCAAAAAGTGTCCATTCTGAACATCAATGCCCCAAATACAAAGGCACCCAAATTTGTAAAAGAAATGCTATTATAACTCAAAACTCATATAAAATATGAAGCACTTATAGTGGGAGACGTCAATACATTACTCTCACCGCTAGACAGCAACACCAGTCAGAAACTGAACAAAGAAACAAAATATCTAATAGAAGTTATGTCTCAATTGGGATTAACAGACATCTATAGAACATTCCATCCAAACACAAAAGAATTTACCCTCTTCTCTGATTTCTCTGCTCCACATGTAAACTTCTCTAAAAATCAACCACATACTAGGAGACATAACAAATTTCAACAGGTTAAAAAAAATGGGAATAGTTCCCTATATTTTATCAGACCACCATGCTTTAAAATTGGAATTCAACAACAACAAAAATCTCAGAAACCCAACAAAACCGTTGAAACTGAACAATGCGCAATTGCACCACACCTGAAATTCACATAGAATGAGGACACAACATACTAGTACTTAGGGGATTTTATTGCACTAAGTGCCCCTATGAAGAAAATGGAGGAAAATCACATTAGAGAATTCACAGCACAAATAAAAGCCTTAAAACAAAAAGATGCAAATTCACTCTGAAGGAGTAGAAGCCAGGAAATAATCAATTTGAGGGCTGAAATCAATAAAGTAGAAAGCAGGGAAACAATACAAACAAATCAATGCAATAAAGAGTAGGTTTTTCTAGGAAATCAACAAGATAGACAAAACTATATTCAAACTATTGAAAAAGCAGAGAGATAACATCCAAATTAATAAAATCAGAAACAAAAAAGGACACATAACAAAGGACACAGAGGAAATCCTGACAATTTTCAGGTCATACTTTGAAAACCTGTACTCCACAAAATTTGAATTCAAAGAAAATGGAAAATTGTATGGATAACTGTTACTTACCAAAATTAAATCAAGAACAGATAAACAACTTAAATAGATCTATAACCTCTAATGAAATAGAAGCAGTCTTCTAAAGCCTTCCAACCAAACAAAGGTCAGGGCCAGTTGGCTGTTGTGCTGAATACAACTAGAAATTCAAGGCAGGGCTAATACCAATACTACTCAAATTGTTCCACACGAAAGAAAGTGAAGGTTCAATACCAAACTCTTTTTATGAGGCCACAATCACCTTGATACCCAAACCTCACAAAAACAAAATTAAGAGAGAAAACCACAGACCAATAACTTGATGAACATCGATTCAAAAAGACCCAATAAAATACTGGCTAACTGAATCCTAGAATACATCAGAGAAATCATCCACTACGACCAAGTAGACTTCATCCCTGGATGGCAGGGATGGTTTAACATATGAAAAACTATCAATGTGATTTACCATATAACAAAACTGAAAAAGAATAACCACATGGTCATATCCCTAGATGCTGAAAAAGCCTATGACAAATTACAACACCCTTTCATGAAAAAAGTCTTGGAGAGATCAGGGATAACAGGAACATACCTAAACATAATAAGAACAATAAACAGCAAACCAACTGCCAACATCAAAATGAAAGGAGAGAAACTTAAGGCGATTCCACTAAAATGAGGAACAAGACAAGGCTGCACACTCTCTCCATATCTCTTCAATATTGTACTTGAAGTTCTACCTAATGCTATAAGATAACAAAAGGAGACCAAGGCAGTGCAAATTGGAAAGGAAATACTCACACTTTCTATGTTTGCAAATGATATGACAGTTTACATAACCAACACAAAAACCTCTACCAGGTAACTCCTACAGCTGATAAACACCTTCAGCATACTAGCAGGATGCAAGATAAACTCAAAAAAAATCAATAGCCCTACTTTATTCAGATGACAAATGGGCTGAGAAAGTCATCAGAAAAATATCATACTTTACATTAGCCACAAAGAACATAAAGTAACTTGAGGTAATGCTTACCAAAAAAGTGAAAGACCTATATAAAAAGAACTTTGTGTCTTTAAAGAAAGTAAAGCAGATACCAGAAAATGGAAAGATACCCCATGCTCTTGGATAGGTAACATAAATATAGTGGCAATCTTGCCAAAAGTAATCTATAGATTCAATGCAATCCCCATTAATATCCCAGCTCAAGACTTCACTGACCTTGAAAGTATAATAATCAACTTTATATGGAAAACGAAAGACTCAGCATAGCCAAAATGACCATGTAAAATAAAAAAAAAAAAAATCTCAGGAGGCGTCACTATCCCTGACTTTAAGCTCTAGTACACAGATATATATAATTCTGAAAACATCCTGGTTTTGGCACAAAAATGGACAAGTAGACCAATGGAATCAAATTCAAAATCCTGATATTAACCCCATACTTACAAACTCCTGATTTTTGACAAAACCACTAAAAGTATACAATGGGAGTAGGAAAGCATCTTCAACAAATGGTGCTGCCACAACAGGATGATGGTGTGTAGAAGACTGTAGATAGACCCATGTCTGTCACCATGCACAGAAATCAAGTCCAAATGGATCAAAGACCTCAATGGAAATCCAGCCACACTGAACAGCTTAGAAGAGAAAATGGGCAGTATCCTTGAACAAACTCATATGGGAGAACACTTCCTGAACATAACTCCAATAGCATAGACACTGAGATCTACAATTAATACAGTGGTCCTCCTCAAACATAGAAGTTTCTAGAAGACAAAGGACTCATGTGACAAGACCAAATAGCAGCCGGCAGACTGAGAAAAGATTTTCACAAATTCTACATCTGAGAGAGGGCTGATGTTCAAAATATACAAAAATATACAAAGAACTCAAGAAACTAGTCAACAAAACACCACATAACCCTATTGTACTCCACAGCTAGTTTTCTTGTGTGACTGAAACACAGAACTATAACACAATTCACACCAGATTTCAAAACTGAAGTTCATCTCTATGAAATACTTAATCATCTTCTGACCAAAGCAGAAACTCTAGGTGAAAGTCTACAGTGCAGACACTGAGTCCCTTTGGTCCACTGTCCTATTTTGTGACCTGAGATTGCCTGTTATAGGGCGGCAGTAGTTCGTTCACTAACATAGGTTACCTAGAAGCCAAATAGTTTGATATCAGAGAGGGCACTCTGGAAATTGAGAACTTTTCCTCCACTTCTACCAAATGGAACATAAACCCCACTGCTGCTTCCTATTATGCCAAGAGGTTGCTGATATGTTATGTGATTTCTGCAAGGCCACATACAGAGTTACTCCATGGCCTCAAGTGTTGCCCCTGTTGCGGTTTCTGCTTTTTGCCTTTACATGTCTTTAATCTACACATCGACCTATAGCATCTAGCAGCAAAGGCCTGGCCTACTGGTCTTTCCATTCTGCTTGTTCCACCTGCCCTCATGCTGGCAAGTACTTGACAGGGTTCCAAGGATCTTCAGCTATGTCCTGTTTTCTTTTCGTTTCCCAATGCAGGCTGTAGTTTAGTTCCCATAGCCTACTGGCTCAGGGCTCACTGCTCAAAACTCAATGACTTCTGCAACTAACATATGAGGCTTAGCTCTTTTCCTAGCTCAGGTCCATGTACAGACTGGGGAGGCTTTGAAAATTTGTGCCCTGGCTCAGTTGCCTCTCCTGATGAGGAGGTTCTACTTGGGAACAAAGTTGGTCATCTCAGGAAAGCTCCAGGTCACTGGGTCAGAAGTAGCATAGAGCCAAGTGACCTCCCTGTAGTGCACAGGACCAGTTTCGATGTGTGATCAAAAGTGCGTTCAGTCTACTAGAAAATCAGAGTGTCTCTATGTATGAAAATGGTGAGCAAGAAGAACATGGTATGGGGGCAGGAGAGAGAGAGACAGAGAGAGACAGAGAGAGAGAGAATGAATGTGTGTATTCACAAGTGCACATGACCGGCAAGGTGGAGAAAGATAAATTTATGAAAATATGTCATTGTAAATATATAAGAAAACTGAAAAATAATGATAATACTCAACATTCTTAAATGTTTAAAGAATGGAATATTCAAACCAAAATAACAATTATTTTATGTTTCAACATGATACACTCCCATGTTTATTTCAAGCCAGATGCCATGCCACTGCCACATTATTCATTTTCTATTTATACTGTTTTATGAAAGTGGCCACCTCTTACCTGCAAAGGAAGGCAGTGGCATTGTTTATGTGCATCACAGAGGTGTTAGTGTATAAAGCTAAAAGGCCAGTGCTGTTATGTAGCTATTGCCTCAGAATCATAATTTTCCTCCTTGCCTTAGAAAGCAAAAACAACTTAGGACACTCAGAGGGCTTAGAACCTGGGATTCACAAGGTGCTTCCCCATGGTTATGAATAACTGTGGAGAGGAGATTCTTCAGTGGAGCTGCCTATCAGCTGAGTAGGGAGAGCTGAAGATGCAGGTCTGGTGAGCCATCTGTTGCCTGTGCTCAGTTAGGCTTTTAGTCATGGTCCCCAGAAGTAACCCTAATAAACTTGCTGATTCACTGAGAAGGGCTTGAGACAATCTGTATCTAGATGTTTTCTGGAGTGGACAGATACATTTGTGTTCCCCAGAAAAGGATACATGATGTTTGCCCAGGGGAAATACCAGACAATGTATATCACAGACCACATGATGTAATAAGTATTAGTGGTCACAGCTGCAACCTAACCTACTTAGCACAACAACTTAATGATCTAAGAATAGGCATTTGTTAGGTTGGTAAGAAGGCTGAGGGGCATAGAGGACACATGACTCGGCTAAGGTCACAAATCTACTGGCAGAACTGTGAGAAGTTGAGCTCAGGGCCCTGTGACTGCATATTTATTATTAATACATGCAATTTAACTAATTCTCAGTGGGTGGCAACTCTGATGTTACAGTTAAAGAAGACCAAAAGGGTTGGAGTGCTGAGAGCACTTTAACATCCCACATGGAGATGCTTGGAGTTTGCCCTGCTGGTTTTAGGTCTTGCTTCTTGTGAGGAAACATTAAATCCCTTTTCCTCTCTTTGGAAATGCTAAAGTGTACCCAGTATGTTGGAGGTATGTGATTGCCTTTTTGCTTTTCCTTTTAAATGGGCTTACAATTAAGAGGTTGCATTGCGTCTCAGAAGAGGCTTTGAACTTGCAAACAATATGAGACTGTAAGACTATGTGGATTTTTGAAGTTGAATTAAATATATTCTGCATTGTTGTATGGCTATAATCTTATAGGTTCCAGGGAGTGGAATGTGCTGGTTTAAATAAGAATGGCCCCCCATAGTTCCATATATATGAATGGTTATCAGGGAGTGGGACCCTTTGGTGAAGATTAGAGGGATTAGGAGGTGTGGAGTTTTTGGAGTGAGTTTATCACTGGCATAGACCTTTCAGAAGTAGCTATCTCAGCATGCAGATCAAAATGTAGCTCACATCCATTGTTAAACAGCATGTATGCTAGTTAACATGCTCTCCACTACAATGATAGTAGACTAAACTTCTAAATCTACAAGCCACCCTCCAATGTGCCCCGACAAGCGGGGCCTAGTTATTTGTGGGTCAAGGTGGGCTACAACCTGAAAATAATGAAAGAAGGTACGAGACCAAGCAATGCTTGTCAAGGTCTAACTTTATTAGGCACAAAGAGGGTTTTTATAGCAAAGCAGGGAGGAAATGTGGAGGGGTAGCTATGCTGACTCCGGGGCTCTGGTATTTTCCCAGGCCAAAAATATCAGACCCTAAATGTCTGCTTATCTCAGTTCCTGGTGTATTGTTTCATCTCAGTTCCTGGGTTGAATGGAACAGACTGCTTTTTCAGCAGTTTTCTGTTTTACCATGATAAGGCTCAATTAGAGTTTTAAGGTATAAGTAATTCTTCAAGAGGATGTGACTCAAGGCCCGCTCCCAACACCAATGAATGCTTTATCTTATAAAAGTTACTTCGGTCATGGTATCTCTTCACAGTAAAAGATCAGTGACTAAGACATCTGCCAAGGACAGAAACTGGTGACAGTTCATAACTCTTTTCCTAGTGGGGCTTATACTGTAGAGAGAGAAAGAGGCCGTAAAATGGATGGATAGGATAATTAAACTGTGACAGGAAGACAGGGCTGGGTGTGGGAACAGTAAGGGTCATGTCAAAGTGGGGGCATCAATGGCATTTGTCCAATGAGAAGAACAAAGGGATATGGCTTCTCAGATAGTAGGCTCTGGGGCTAGAGTATATGTGGAAACCAGCACGGAAGCTGCAAGTGTCAGAATTGGGCCAGTGAAAAATCACAGACGATTTGTGGTCAGAGATTGCAGAACTCAGTGAAAATACAGAATTTTATTCTTCAGGAGATGGTGCAATGACATGAGACTTGCCACCCCTCACCAGCATCTTTACCAGTGAAGATGGCAATTCATCCTTCTTTCCCTCCATTTTGCCACACTACCTCTCTTGGCAATGTAAAATGTCAAATTTGAGAGTGCAGAATCCCTAATTTTTAAAGGAATTTCACAGTGATAAATTTAGATGCACATATATTAGTGGGCCAGGTGGGAGTCCGATAGCTCAGAGCCACTAAATCTATGAATGACATAACCTTGTCCTGATAGTCACGCTGCCTGTTCAGGGTTCCCAATCTAGCTGTATTCATAAGAAACAAAACCTGAGACTCAAAGTGAAATATCTAGTGTCCTCTCTCTGTATCAGGTGGAAAGTACAAGAGAGGGGGACTTTTGACAATGTGCTTAGGGCAAGAAGGGTGTTTAGCAGAGGAGACAGTGGAAGAAAAGGAAATCAGGAGAAGAGGTAGGACAGGGGGAGTACCAGGGGAAGAGTAAAAGAAGTAAAGGAGAAAACAAAAAAGAGGAGGGGACATGAGTGTCTAACCTTCTAACATTGTGACTTGATGTTGTCATCTACAAATATATTGGGCTGTGTTCAGAGCAATCCATGGGCTGTGGGCTAGATATGCCTGCAAGATGAACAAAGCCAAGGCCTTATCTTTTCTCATCTCTGGTGCTTTTCTAGTGTTGAGAGACCCAGATTAAATCTTGCCACCTGCAACTACCCTTTGTTATCTGCAAGAGATAATTCACCTTTTAGCTATTTTAAGACCACATCTTAGATTGAGGTATGAATGTTACTTAATGCCTCTTTGACCTTCATCTCTCAGTGCCAAGCAGGGCTCCACTTCTCTCCCTGGTGCACCCCTTTGAGGGGCATCCTGGGATAGGACTGTAACACTCAGAAACTCACAGGTGAATGAGAAACCTGTAGGCTGGAGACCAGACAGGAGAAGCTGCTAGGGTGAGGGGCAGTGAGAGCTGTAGCCACAATGCATCCTTGGGTCAGGATTAGGGTAAGGGCATTGTGTGAGGAGTTTTGGGAAATGGAAAGAGATGTATGTAGAAAGGGAGAGTCATATGGAAATGGTAGGGGCATCTCATCCAAGGGATGTGAGGTCAAAAAACAGTGTTTTTCATTTTCAAGGACCAACACCACTGTCAATGTTGTAAAAAGGAAAAAAGAAATTAGGCTTCCTTTCATCTGTTACTTTTGCTAGCTGCAGGGTGGACACTGCATTTTTTTCTGGAACCACTGTCACTCTGTGCCTCTTCAAGCACCCACTGCATCTAATTTGCACAATTAGAGGGCTGTAAGGACTATGGTTTTTTTCGCCCGCCGCCAGTCTTGTCCCTCTGCTGTTCCAGCCCCAATTAACACACCGAGACTTTGTGTTTGATATTATGCTGTTGGCCAGTTACTAGTTTCTTATCAGCTAACTCTGTGTTACTTATTAACCCATTTCTATGTATTTTCACGTGGTCTTACCAGCGAGCGGCAGCTAGCGGTTCTATTCTCTCCAGATTCTCCATCTTGACTCCTCCTTCCTACTTCTTATTTCCTCCTTGTCTCCTAGTCCCTCCTATCTTCCTTTTCTATTGGCCAACAGTGCTTTATTCATTAGCCAGTATGAGAAACATATATACAGAATGACATCTCCCATCAGAGGGCAGCCCTGCAACCCCAACAGAGACTCCACCACTTCCTACCATTGGGTCCTCTGGAAATGTAGCCAAGCTTGTGTGGGGGGGCTCCATTTCTGTTCCTCTTCCAGCAGTGGGTGACTACTGGGCCCTCTGGAAAGTTATTAGAGTGAGCACTCAGGGACCTAAGTACTGAGAAAGAAATGACGAAGAATGTTCAGTAGGGAGGATCAAGCATTTGTTAGCACTGACATTGAGCAGAGAACCTGACATACTGACAGTGTGCAATAGCAACACTTAGGGAGGAACATCCCAGGAAAAGAGAACAGGAGGAATAAAGTACACTGTATTCCATAATTATTTTTCATTGTCAAATAAATGGAACATAAAATTACCATTTTAAGTGTACAGTTTAGTGGCATTAGGTATTCATGTTGGTATACCATCAACATTATGCCTCTGTCTAGATGTTTGCGTGTGTGAATGGGGAGATATGGGTGCACAGGTGTATAGAGGCTAGCTCATGGATGGAAATGGATGTGGAGGCCAGAGGACAAATTCAGATGTTCTTAGTGAAGTATCTTCCACTTCTTGTTTGAGACAGAGTTTATCACTGGCCTTAGATTTTGTCAATAGATAGGCAAGGCAGCTAGCAAGTTTCCAGGGATCTACCTGTCCTGACTCATATACCATAGTAGCTAAAATGAGAAGCTCACATCCCCAGGTCTGGCTTCTTATATGGGTCTGGGATAGAAAACATGTCTTTATACTCATGGAGCAATCATTTTGCTGATTCAGCAACTTCCCAAGCCCTTCTCTTCACAACATTTTGTAATTCTAACAAAGATTTTGTACCCATTAGTCATAATCTATCTTTCTTCCACCTTGTGGAGGTTTCAATAAGAATGGCCCCCAGGGCTCATATATTTGAACAGTTAGTCACCAGAGAACAGCACTATTTGAAAGGATTAGGAGGTGTGGACTTGTTGGAGTAGATGTGGCCTAGTTGGGATGTGCTTCAGGTTTCCAAAAGCCCAAGGCAGGCCCAGTGGCATCCTGTGTCTGCTGCCTGCAGACCCTGATACAGGATTCGCCACTACTTCTCAAAAGTATGTCTGGCTTTGTGGTCCTGCTTCTGTCATGATGTAAAAGAACTAACCCTCTGAAACTATAAGCAAGTCCCAATTAAATGCTTTTATAAAAATAAGAGTTGCTTGGTCATGGTGTCTCTTCACAGTAATAGAACACTGATAAGACACCCACTTCAGCCCTCAGCAACATTATTCTGCTGTGTGTCTCTGAACTTTCATAAGTGAAGTCATATGTGTTTGTCCTTTGTGTCTGTATTTTTAACTTAGGATTTGCAGGGTTATTTTATGTTGTAGCATATATTAGAATTTCCAACTTTTTTAAGAGCTCAATGAAATTCCAAGCAATGGATACACCAAAATTTTTCATTCATTCAAATATCTAATGATGGATATTTAAATTGGTTCCTAGCCTATTATGAAGTATAGTGATGTAACCATGGGCCTATATCTGTTCCAACCTTTTTCTTCCAACTCTTTTGTGTACGTACCAAGAAAAGAAATTGCTCCATTAAGTAGAAACTCTTCTGTTTAATTTTTTGGTATGTTTGTATGTGTGCATATTCATATGTATGAGGATATGTGCATGTGTACAAGTAGGCAAATGCATGTTAAGATCAGAGCACAACTTTGGCCTTGTTCCTTAGGAGCTCTCTCTCTGGTTTTTTGAGAGTTAGTCTTTTACTGGTCTGGGTTTTGACAGTTTGTCTACACTGGATATTCACTAAGCTCCAGGGATTTCCTGTCTACTTTTGCCATTGGGATTTAAAAACACATGCCAACAACCCATCTTTTAAATGTGGGTTTTGGGTCAAATCAGGTGTTCATGCTTGCTCAGTAAGCATTATACTGAATGGGCCATTTCCTATGCTGTATTCTGTTTCCTGAGATGCTACTGTTAAGATAAATCTTGAGGGGACCTTGTGTGTGGGGGACCAAGGTGGATTCCATTGCAGACAAGGGTGATTGAAGCAGGGACAAACATGCCAGGCAGACACAGCTTAAGTGAGAAGTTTTATTGGAAAGGGTAGGGGAAAGGAAAGAGAACAGAGGTTAAAAAAGACAGAGAGAGGAGTGAAGAGCAGAGGAAAATAGGAAAAGTCCTGTCTTTCTCAGGGGAATGGTGGGGAAGAGTTGGAAAAGAACATTAAGTGTGGAGGGGGTCCTGTGGTTTAAAGGGGTCCTTTGAACCTGCATGCAGACTACACAGTAATGGAACCCTGGGCTAACCAGGGTACTGTCTGACTGAATTCTGCCAGGTGGTTGAGGCAGACCAACATAATGCCTGAATTCTTACAGCTACTATGTTTTCCTGTGTTGTTCTCCATTCCCATCAGCATTGCCCAAGGGTTCCAGTGTCTCTGACTTCTCCCAAGTAGCTCTTGTTATTTCTGTTTCTAATGTTGAGGGATAGCAAGAAGGCTAGTGGGGCTACTCAGAGTAAGAAAGGAACATGGAGCCAACACACAGCACCACATTTCAGAGTACATGGTCCAGAAAGTTCTATTTGGGAAGTGCCTTAGGCCACTGGAAGGGCTCAACCAATTTGGAATAAGAATGACAGCTTTTGAAGAGATCTGAGCCACAGAATATCAGGGTAAGATGTTGTTATGTAACAGTTTCCTCAGAGATTCAATCCTGTAGGAACACTCGTTAAACAGGAAGGTAAGCAACTCAAAATGCAGACTTGTGGTCTCCCATGACTACAAAAAAACTAGGAGTGAAAACAGCCCTAAACACCTTAAATTCCAAACATGGTCCCCTGGCTGCAAATAGGTGAAAGATCACATTCTTTGCTGTACTCACAGGATCTGTGAGTACTTGAGCTTTGTTGCCCCACCCAGGAACCTGAAGGAATGCAAACCTCTGGGGCTATAGGAAACTGATTGTTCTATAAAGCAAGTGTTTGGATGGTTTAAACTGATTGGTCCTCACAGCACTGTCTCTGGATGCTATGAGATGATTGGTTTAAAATGTACAGGCTTTGTTGTAATCCTATAAAAGCTATCTTACTTCCCCCATCGTGGTACTTAGTCTTCTGGCCCTGCATGGTACATGACCGTGGACCCCAGTGCACTTGGAATATAAAAGACCTCATGCTTTTATATCAAGACCATGTGTCATGAATGATTTGGGGGGGGCGCCTTTCCTGACAGGGAGCATGAAGGTCCCTGTTCTGAGGGTCTTTCAGGAACCACTAAGCAAAGAAAGGAAAAGAGCAAAGGAAAGTCAGGCTTACCAGTGTAGAAAGGGCCTTGGTGGTGCCTAAAGACTTTGGACATTAGTCAATAGACAATGAAGAGCCTGGGCCATGACGTCCAGCAGGAGCCAGAAGGAGATGAAAGCAATTGTACAAGAACAAGAAAATTGAGAGGAGTCATCAAAACCCCATTAAGTCCAATGAGTGAAGGATTTGGGGATCCTGGCAATTGGCTGACCCACAAAGGGGAGGTGTAAATCCTGAATTACATTTTTTTTCCTGCCAGCCACATTGGGGTTAGTCCACTGTGTCCTTCTTGTCTGGATTTTGTGCTTGTCTTAGGTGGGGAGACGCTGTCCATTGGTCCAGTTCCATCCCAAACAGACTGACAACCCACTCATGAGCTCATGAGAGGAATCAGAATATAGCTCAGGGAGGAAAGGGAGACTGTATTAATGTGGACATAGGACATAAAACCAGAAATAGTCTTTGGCCCTGAGAAAACTGCCCTGAAAAGTCTATTTCTCTGGAAAGATGAGACAACAGGTGACATAAGTGAGAGGCTACAAGCTAAGAAAATATCACAGTTCAGCAACTAGGACTTCACTTGTTTCACTCAGCAACTAGGACCTGACTTGTTCCACTCTGGGAGCCTCAGTTGTGTATCTGAGAACAAAAGAGTGTGGGGAGCTGCTGACAGATGAAAGGCTGGGACAAGCAAGCACTTTGAAGAGCACAGGAATGCCCTGCTGTGGCTAATTGTCTTTCTTGCCCTCAGGGTAAACTTAGAATTCCCCTAAATGCTCTCCTGGGTGCCCCATGCTGCACTGCTGCTCTGTTTCTGCTACTGCTTTGTATCAGTGCCAAGTTCTTTCTCTTTAGAGCTCCCAAAGCCAGACTTGGCAGGAGAGGAAAGTTAGATGTCTCTATCCAATGGCATGACTTGGGTAAGGGGCTGCCCCTCAAGGAGACCCAGTTCCAAAGATGCAGTGGTCGCCACATTTCAGGTCAGCCTTCCAAAGGCTGTGTGACCTTGGGAAGCTCTATTACCCTCAGTTACTCTGAGTTCTATCCATTCTAAGTTTGGGGACTGGGGTGAATACAAAATAATTTTGTGCAGATCACTTGCTTGGATGGTGGCCTGTCAAACGTTCTCCATCAAGATGTTACAGCTTTTTCTGTATCACTCTTATTGAGTGTTTTATATGCATTCATTACCAGGCAAAAGGAGATTTGGGGCCTCTCAGTTTTGGTCTGAACTCTGTAGCTTCTTTTATTTTTCTTACTTACTCTATATGAGGTTTCTGAACACAGACTGTATACCTGATAACTGCATAAGTGCTCACTTTCAGGAACCCCAATGTACATTGCCATCACCACAGGCACCTTACCTTCATAGCTTAAAGTGTGTGTGTGTGTGTGTGTGTGTGTGTGTGTGTGTGTGTGTGTGAGTGTGTGTGTGTATTTGCATGTGTGGCTTGTGTGTGTGTTAGTGCTGCATGTGGATATGTGGACAATGTGTTTAGAGGTCAGAGGTCAACCTTAGGTGACTCCCTCAGGAGCTATTCATCTTCTCTTGTGAGATGTGGTCTCTCAGTGATCTGGACAATGCATATTATTCTAGGCTGCCTGGCTAGTAAGCTCCAGGATCCTCTTGTCTCTGCCTCCCGAGCTCAGAGATGAGAAGCATATACCACATTAATGCCGGTCTTTATGTGTAGGCACTGGAGATCAAACTCTGGTCCTCCTGTTTGCCCATCAAATATTTTACCAACTGAGTTCCATGATGGGTTCCACCCTGGATTAATTAATAACCCATGGGGTACCTATTAGAGTGCAGAGGCTCAAATCCAGTGTGTAAGCACACTTGATCTGGGTCCTCTGGCAGGGACAGGGAATTCTGTTCTCATTGGAGCCTAAGTGGTGCAGTCAACAGGAGGCCTGGCAGAAATATGGAGTGGCCAAGCAAAAATTGAATGGCAAAGCTGGGGCAGAGATATGATGAAGAGAAAAGGGAGATGGGAAGGTGCAGGAGTCACAGGCCCAGGATTTTAGCATACTGGGAGACAGAGTAGTGAGAAGGGAGCAGACCAGGGCAAATGGCCTGCTGAGGTGATGGAGAAAGTGAATTTGATAATGGTTTGTTTCAGCCAGCTCCACTGTATTGCATGGCTCTTAATATACTCTCTGTCTTCTAAGATTAATGGAGCCAATTCTTTTCTCAAATAGCAGTGATGACCAGGGCATGATACTAAAAAGAATACAATGGTGAAATATCCTATCCACAAGTACCTACATTTGAGCCTCCTAGCTGAGGGTAGTAATCAAGGAATGGGTGTCCCCTTCAGCAAATGGTGTGCTGAGTGTCTGCATCCAGCCCTGAACCACTACTTCTACGCCATCTCCCAAACACAGCATGAGCATGTGCACTCAAACATGAATATATGATCTTACCATTCTACAGGTTAATGAGACTAGTTCCCATGTGCCCCCACTGCCTCTAGGACACACTTTTCAATTGTACAGTGTCTTAGTTAGGGCTTGTATTGCTGCTATGAAACACTATGACAAAAAAGCAAGTTAGAGAGGAAAAGGTTTATTTGGCTTATACTTCATCATTGCTGTTCATTGAAGAAGGAGGCCAGGATAGGAATTCAAACAGGTCAGGAACATGGGTGCAGGAGCTGATGCAGAAGCCATGGGAGATGACACTTACTGACTTGTTCCTCATGATTTGCTCATCCTTCTTTCTTATAGAACCCAGAACCACCAGCCCAGGGCTGGGTACTCTCACATCAGTCACTAATTCAGAAAATATCCCACAAACCTGCCTACAGCCTGTTCTTATAGAGGCATTTTCTTAACAGAGGCTCCCTCCTCTCAGATGACTTTAGCTTGTGTCAAGTTTGTACCTAATACCCTTATGGAGATGGCTTCTCTATACCTCCTGTTCTTGATTCCCTTCCCATAATCCATATCCCAATTTCACATTTGATGTTGTGACAAAAAACAACACAGGAGAAGAAAGGGCTTACTGGATTTATGATACATTCTTAGAGTCCATCATTTTGTGGAAATCAAGACAAAAACTCAAGCAGCCAGTCACATCTCATTCATAGTTAAAGGCAAAGAATGAATTAACAAATCCTTGTTTGTTGGCTAGCTCAATTTGATCTCCCCAATCTATCCAGTACTGGTCCCCATGACTAGGTACTGCCCTGGGTTTATTAAGAATTCCCATAGACATGCCCACGGGCCAACCAAATGTTGACATTCCTTCAGTGAAAAGTTTGTCCTGGGCAACCCTCAGTTATATCCATTTGACATTTAAAATCAACCAGAACAGTCCTTTCTCATGCACTATATCATCTGATTTTTTTCCTTATGTGACAAGCTACGTTATAAAACGTGTTGTGTAGCTGGAAGGCCTGAGGTCCACATCTGTCCACTGATTTTCCCCTAATTCTTTTCTACAAACTCCAGCTGATAATCTGCTTCTCTGTGAAGACTTTCCTGAAAATGTCACACAGCTGAGAAATCTTTGGGAAATATAATATATGATGTATTACAGTCACTAGATGATGAATTTTTTGAGGTTGGAGGAAAGCCATTAATATCAAGCACAAAGCAGGTGTTCAGTGTCCCTTGAATAATGGTGCAAGAATAGAAGAAACAGTGTCTGTGCCCCTGGACTTATGTTCAGGAAGCAGTTTCCCATACCAATTTGTTCAAGAGCACCTTCTAAGTTCTCTTCTAAGAGGTTCAATGTGGTTGGATTGATGTTGAGGTCTATGATCCATTTGGGTTTGATTTTTGTGCATGGCAACAGACATGGGTCTATCTGCAGTATTCTACACACCCTCATCCAATTGTTCATAGCAGCACTATTTCTAATTGCAAGAACCTGGAAGCAACCTAGATGCCCCTCAATTGAAGAATGGTTAATGAAGATGTGGCACATCTACTCAATGGAATACTAGTCTGCCTTACTTCAGAAACAAGTTGGGGTTTTGTGGTTGGTGTAGCAGGCCTCCTGCTTATACTTTGTCATTCCTCTTGTATCATTCCTCCTGCAAATTTCTTTGTAGGGGTCCACTACATCAATGTTTGCAGGGCCTTGTCTTTTGTAACCTTTCCCAAGTTTTGCCTCACCAGATAGTAGAGGTCAATAAGACCTTGTGACAAATTACAAAGGAGGCCTAGCACCATCACTCCTTGAGTGGTGGAGATAAGTAAATAAAAAAAAAGAATAAAAGAAACATTGTGTGTACGTGCGTGCGTGCAAATAAAAGAAACATTGTGTGTGCATGCGTGTGTGCGTGCGTGCGTGTGTGTGTGTGTGTGTGTTTAATTGATATGTACCCTTCAAGAAAACAAAGGGCTTTTGGATATCAACCTAATTTCCACTGGGGTCTCCTTGAGATAATGGAGGCATGGCATGCATTGGTGAAGTAGAATGGCAGTAAGGAAAGCTAAATTACCAAACAAAGTGCTAGAGGCCAGATCTATGAGTTTGGCATCCTGGTGTAAGAGAACAGACTCCAAGGTAGTGTGGTACTACATGTGTAATTCCAGTATGTTAAGCTGGGGCAGCCTTGAGTTTTCAGTTACAATGAGTACAAGTGCAGCATGGAATTCATAGTGAAACCCTGTCTCAAAAAGAGGAAAGAAAGATGATGAAACCATTCAATTCCCTCCCTTTCATTGTTATTGGTGCCTAGGAAATTGTGCCTGAGGCAGGGATAACCTCTCTCTTGTATCCTTTCCCACAATTTGCCATGAATTTTTCAAGATTTAGCTCATGTCCTCAATCATACCGGGGTGATAAAAATCTCTTCTAACAGAGAAAATGAGGCAGGCCAGAAGGAATATCCAAATGGCAAAATGGTTCCTGCTGTGTTTTGATTCAGGGGAGCTGCCAAGCACATGGGACAGAATCCCCCAGGGCCTGTCCACTTAATGGTGTAGCCCTTTGGTCATCAACTAAGGCTAAGCACTGCAGTCTAGATCCCTCCGAAGTAAGCCTTTTATAGGTCAGTGTGGAAAATATGAATCTCAAGAGGTTAGATTAATCTCTTTGTCATTAAAACCATTAAGAATGAACTAAGGGCTTCTTAAAACTATAAGAGAAAAATGAAACAACCCCATTGACAGGTGAGGGAATGATGTGGAAAAAGCAGTGCCATATGGGAGATGAGAGACTGCATATTCTGTGCTTCAGTCTACACCTGTCCAGGACTGATGGTGCTAGTCCTCCTTTCTAACTTCTCACGAGATCTTATTGACCTCTACTATCTGGTGAGGCAAAACTTGGGAAAGGTTACAAAAGACAAGGCCCTGCCAACATTGATGCAGTTGACCCCTACAGAGACATTTACAGGAGGAATGATACAAGAGGAATGACAAATTATAAGCAGGAGGTCTGCTACACCAACCACAAAACCCCAACTTGTTTCTGAAGTAAGGCAGTTTGCTGATTTAAGTTAAGAAGTCCAAACTGAATATTAGCATTCAGGCAGGGCATTCTGCATAGCTAGAGCTTGGCAGATCCTACCCGACAGCTGGTTAAGAGTCTCTCTGTTGGCAGCCGCCTGAGCAATAGCAATCCCTGCAAAAAGAGGCAGCAGGCGCCGGCACAACAATGCAGAAAATTATGGCAGCTGTAATACCATAGCCCCTTCTTGGTGGTAGAGGATAATTTCTTGTCTCCCATGTCACTTGTCCATCACCATGGGGGCGAGGACAGGAACTCAAATTACCAGGGCACCAGCATTTGTAGGTGCCAGCAGTTGCTCAGAAAGCAGGTTCTGGAAGAACATTTGAGAGATTCTCCCTCCAACAAGGACCCATTAAAGGTGAAGCACAGAGTCCCCAAGGAAAGTGCCTAGGCAAGTCATAATTTTTTGGGGAGCTTCCAGCATAAGGGGCCGTGTATTACCCTTTTCCTGTTCCCCCTGGAAGTTTATGATATAGGACCTCTCTAAGTCCCAAAAAATTGCTCATAGTGGCATTGGAGTGAAAATTAGCAATGGAAGCATTGCTCAAAGCTATGCTTGACACTGAGAATGACCCATTAGGCAATTGAGAATCATTAAGCATTCTCTGGAAGCAAAGTCTCCCCTGTGTCAGGAAGGTTAAATTACTCAGTAATGAAGTTTCCAGCTGACCATTGGCAGCCAGTTGTCCCAGGGAATGTTCTCTCCTGACTAACTGGCATCAGGACGTGGGGGTTCCTCATCAACGGCCAAACCATCTGTCCCTCTATGGGCCAGTGATTCCAGTAAAGCAGGAGTAGATTCCTGATCAATATCCACAGGGCAAACATGTCATTCTGGTATCCAAATAGGTTTCTCAGTTCCTGGGGGGAAAACATAAACAGCCCCTAGGACCCTAGCTAATAGGGGTGTGGGTGGTTGTCATTTTCCTGTAATTATGTCTTTCCACCTAACCCATCGCAACATTTGAGAGGTTTTTTCTAATGTATCTTCATAACAGTCCAGTTATTTTTATCTACAGTTAAGAAATTTAAAATATAAAGTATGGTAGATAATTGGGGGAGGTCCTATATTCCCCCTTCATGAGTGTGTTCCATGATGGCTTGTCCTGTAGGGTTGTGTGGGATGCCAAATAAGTGATTAATATAATATTCCTTGCAGTAGCAACGAAGCAATGACTAGCATATGCAGGGCCATTGTCTGTTTTCATGATATAGGGAATACCCATAGAGGCAAAGTCCTATAAACAATGAGAGATGACATCTTTAATCTTTTCTCCAGAGTGTAGAGACACATAAACCACCTTAGAATTTGTATCTTGAGAAATATGCATATATTTTACTTTTTTTGCTTGAGGCAGATGGGTGATATCAATTTGTCAAAGATTGTTAGCCCTTAGTCCCTGGGGATTGACCCCCTCATTGGGGGAATTATGATAAGGAGCACAACTAGGGCATCAAACAGTAATCTAAGTGGCAACAGGCAAGGAGCAGTTAGTATGAAACTTAAGAGAGTGTGCATTTAGCTCATGAAGCTGTGGAGGGTGTTGCTCCTCTGTGAACATGACTATTGTTGGCCGAGTTAAGGAATGAGGAATGGATTGCCCTCTCAAGGTGTCATGGGAGGCCTGTATGTGCACATATGTACCCCACAAATGATGGGTGTTTTTCCTGCCAGATAAGTTGTTGAAGCTTAAATAGAAGAGAATGAACTTGGGAGGTGGGAAGGACATATGGAGAAGTCCCTAATAGCTTTACAATATTAGCAACATAAATGCTATCAGTATATAGCCTAAAAGGTTCTTTATCAAACAACTGAAAGGCCATTAGGTAAGGACCAATTCAGTAGCCTGGGCAGACATTTGCCCTGTAGGTGTCCTCTTTTGCATTTGACTAGAAACTACTATAGCAATACCCTTAGAGGAGCAATCTGTAAACACCGAGTGAGTTCCCTGAAGGGGGGGCCTCCTTTAGAAACTCAGAAAATATTACAGGGTGCTGTAGTGAGATAGTCCTTCTGTAGCACTGACCACGCCCATTGGGGGGTGGAGCGATAGGCGGAGGTGACCTGAGGAAGGAGGTCGGAGGGGGCCAGGAAGGCGCTCTCTCTTTTCTGGCATGACTCAGACAGAAGAGGATCTGGTTGAATTTCCTGGTGTTCATCTGTCTATGTTGTAAGTTATTTCTCCCTGAATAAACATCTATTCGGCCTATTTGTTTATCCTGATCCTTATTTACCGCAATATCTGGTGTCAGAAGTGGGATTTACGTGGGTTTTGCCCCCAGGCGGCAGAAGCCGCCCCCCTCCCCCACCTTCCCCAATGGGCAGGGTTTAACCTGTCCTAGGGTGACTGTTCAGGTGGCTTGCTGTTTCTGTCCTTGCTGTATTTACCGCAATAGGGTGCTGCCTAAAAAAAGACAGCAAGGTGCTATTTGAGTAGTGGATATCAAATTTAGCTCCTGTAGATGTGGTAAAGACCATCCATCCATCATGAGAAGTCTGTAAATGCTGAACCTCTTCCTTATCATAGGGGAGAATAATCTTTTCAGGGGGATTTCTAAAGTTTTAGATGCTAAATTTATGCACTTTCCATAATAATTGCAATATCAAATCATAATAGGAGGACACTACCTTCGTAGGGGAGGTTGAAAAATGAATCAAATATATAGGATCATTTTGCCAAAAAACAGCATTGGGTGAAAAACTGGAAGAAAGTACAACCCTAACAGGATGTTCATAATCTAGGCAGCAAAGAAGGGCTTTTTCAATGCTTTTTAATAATGATTGGATGGTGTCCTTGGCCTCCTGTGTAATTTGTCTGGAAGAGCTTGGGGCTGGATCTCCTGGAAGAATACCATGAAGTGGTCTAAGCTCCCCTGTTTTAATAGAAAGAGAGGGTCAGATCCATTGAACATCTTCCAAAATCTTTTGCCAATCATGAAGAGTTTTCTAAATTTGAACAATCAATTTGGAGCCTTTGAGGCCAGAGGCTGGGCTATTGGATTTGATGGCCTAGATAGGTGTAATGAGGTTTTTTTTTTTTTTTTTTGAAACTTCTCTGGGGCCAAAATTAATCCATGAGCCTCCAGGAGCTCCTGCAATTTAGCAAATGCTTCAAGACATCTCGAAGCAGGCACTGCCAGCAGAACATCATCCATATAATCGATAATGTAAAGATCAGAAAACTTGCACTTTTCTTTAGAAATAGCCATGGGTGAGGGCAAGCAGGCATGAAGGGATGCCATAGACTGCATTGTTGCCTTAATGCAACTCAGATCCTGGAGCAATCTCCATTTTCCTGAAGCCATTTTAATCACAAATATAGGGGAATTCCAAGGAGAGGTGGAGGGGAACACATGTCCTGCCTCCAATTGTTCATGAACTAGCTGGGAAACCATCAGAAGTTTTTTTTTTCTTTTTTTTTTTTCTTTTTTTTTTTTTTGTGGTTAAGGGCCACCATTCCATCCACATTGGATGTCAGTAGTCCATGTAATTGGTATGAGGACTGGCAGTTCAACAGAGACCCTTATTAAAAATGGCCAAATCCTTTTCTATCACCTGGAGTCTGGGTGTCTAATGGGAGAGTGGCCACAGAGCGAACTTCTCCTTGCTGCAACTTATCTAGCCCTTGTCCTTTGTCCCAGCCAATCTTACACATCTTCTGGAGAACTTTGTTTCTTGTTGCTGTGCCTTGGACAATTGTTTGGGTAGTACAGACAACTCAAATTTCTTGCAAGAGATCTCATCCTCACAAATTAGTGGGGACACCAGCCAGGATATAGGACTGGAAGTAACCTGAATGGCCGTCCGTTTTTGTCAGCCTATCAGCTGACTCATTACCTTCTGCCAGTGTGCCAGGAAAGTTTGAATGAGCTCTTAAATGTCCCACAAAGCATGGTGCCTTTCGTTGATAAATGGCATTTTGAATTTGCTCAAACAGTAATTTAACCTGATTATTACTAGTTCCAATGTATGGAACCATCTCTATAACTTGAAGAGCTCTGAAAACAAAATGACTATCAGCATATGAGTTAAATGAAGCATTCATTACAAGCTGAAAAACTATTGCAACAGTTCCTAATTCAACTACCTGAGCAGAACCTGGATCTGTCTGTACTACATATTCCTTTCCATCAATTACATAGGCTGCTTTTCCATTAGAAGAACTATCAGGAAAAACTAACAGCATTTTTAACAGGATTTCTACTTAAAATTTTAGGGAATACAAAAGGATGCATTAACACAAGTTGCAACAGTCTATGATCTGGAAACTGATTATCAATTTTTCCCAAAAAACTGAGTAAAATCAATTGTCCATGAATCACTGTTTTGAAATAACCAATCAACTTGCTGTTTGTTATAGAGAACATGAATTACATTTGGTTTCCTGCCAAAATATCTCCTAGACTCCATATGGCATTTTTGTACTACATAAGTAAAAGCTTTAACATAAGGATTTAACACTTTGGCTGAGGAAACATGTGAATGCAACCTTAAAAATGGTCCCCCTTGCCATAAGTCAGAAGTCAGAATATGCTGAGTGGGAAGAACATAACCCTCTCATGGTTTCACATAGTCAATATAGCATATCTGCTGATGTTGGATTGCATTCTCCAATTGTAAGAGAACTTGTCTACTCTCTTCAGTTAGCTGTCTAGGTGAGTTTGGATCACAATCTCCTTTTAGGATATTTCTGAAAGGTTTCAAATCACCAGTAGGTGCTTTAAAAAAAAAAGGACATAACCATTGGAATATTTCCTAATAAATTTTGAAAATCATTCAATGATCATAAGCTATCTTTTCTAGTTTCTAATTTGTGAGGCCTAATTTCTTCAGGAGGTAAAATAAGTCCCAAATACTTTTGACAACTTTTTCGACTCTGTCTTGTAAAGCTTTCATTAGCGGAGATGGTCGCATTTTAGGTGAAGACTAACAGGGCTGCAGTTTCCTGAGGCTTTTTTTCAATAGCTTTTCTCAAATGTTATATCAACCTGCATTCTTTTAATTTCTATTTCAACCACCAAAATTTAGGAAGATTTCTGTATTATCTCCTGTGCTAAACTCTTTTGAACCATCCATACAACATTCTCTGGCTCTCAGGCCATTTTGGCTTTGACCATTTCCTGCTAATTAACTCTGTAAGATAGCCATGGGAAATGCACATCTCCAACCTTTTCAATTAAGACAGTGAAATGATGTCTCTCTTTCTTTTTTTCTACGATATCCCAAGCAATTCAAGTACTACTTATTGTTAGAATTCACACATTCACAATCACACTTCAGACACTCATGCCTGGCAACACCATACATACAGAACATACATACATCTTTCAGCTCTGCTTTTCTTTAGACCAAGATTAGCTTGTTGAAATAGAACATCTTTAATTGAAATCTCTTGTAATGCAGCTGTTGCAGCTAAACCTTGAATTATGAACATCTAAAATATGAACCAATCACAACATATGTCACTTTTTTCTCTCTCTCTTTTTCTTTTTTTATAAGGCCTTAAAACACTTAGAGTGCATGTGAGAGAGCAGAGAGGGTAAAAGGGAGGGAAGGAGGGAGGAATGAAGGGAGTCAGGGAGGGAGGGAAAGAGAGGGAACTGGGATTGACATGTAAAATAATAAATTAAATTTAAAAAAAATGCTTTGACTCCAAAATTTAAGTTGAAGGACAAGTTACTGGGGAAAATGATTTCTATTTTTGTTTCCACAGAAAATGAAAAGATGTGGATTCCTTCCAGACTAATGTGGTTTGATCATGCCACACTGCATGAAACAGAGTACAAGGTGATCCTACATTCAAAACAGCTGGACAAAGCAGCCCTACAGACTACAGCCAGGATTTCTGAATCTTCATCGAATCCCCCATGACAGCGCCCTTTACCAGCAGGAAGTAGTTTGGAAAGAATGACACCCAAATCCCCAAATGTTGTATATAAATATTTGTTTTCATTTAATTGGACTTTGTTATATAAAATAAAATAAAATAAAAAACACTTTCTTACAGGCTGTATTAATGTTTCCATACTTTTGGCTGGCGAGTAGCCACAGCAGTATCCTCTAAAGCAGCAGGCATCTAGGTATCATCCTGCATTGATCTCTCAGCCTGGTTTGGCCCACTGCAGCTCATCTATGACTGCAGCTGTTTGAAAAGCAAGCAATCACCATTGTAGCAACTCTGTGTTCCCTCTGACCTAGTGCATAAGCCGGGCCATACCTTTCATTCCACAAGCCCTGGTGCAGCTCTGAGACAGCTATGGTGGTGGCTTTCAGGACGGAGCCTGTCCTTGGAAAAGCCCTGTCTTTCCTTGAACATACAATCTTTCTCTGATCTGCAGGGGCAACCAGCGTCTTTCGGATAACTTCTTGGGCTCATTTTCCTCACTGTCCAACTCAGAACAAATTAACTGTCGAAACTTTGTCTTCTGCATCTCTTTTAAAATATCTTTACTAGCCTGTTGAATGGAATTTAAAAAGCCGTCAAGAGTTTCTGTTTTACTGCAGTTTCCTGTTCCTCTAGAAGTTCCTTTAATTCAAATTCTAATTCAAACTTTCTGGGTGTATTCCCCATCTCTCATTTTTCTATTTATTTATTTACTTATTTACCCCAATATGTCCCAGCCAGCACAAGGGATCACCCCAACTATTTACATCCCTTTCAGAATATTTGTGGGGACCTTCAATTGCTGTGCCTTCACAGTGTGTGTGTGGGGGGGGAGAGGGCGAGCTATTGAAGATACTGAAGAGTGTGTCGAGATTGATAACACAGGACTCTTGCTTAATATTAGAAAGCTCTTATTTATTATTTTACACTGGGTCCTGGCGCATATACCCCGTGACCAGGTGGAGGAGGGGGAAACAGAGGGGGGGGCAGTTAGTCATATCAGGTTCCAAGGACCTGTTAGGGCACTTGCAGGGTGCCTGACTCAAGGTTGCTGAAAAAAAAGTTATACCTTGACTCAATAATCCTGTTTTTCTTTTCCTAGGCTTACAGCTACCTGCCCAGAAGGCAGCAGGGGGAAGTGAATTCTTACCCAAGGTCTTAGTTCCTATATAACTAGGAAAGTGGTGTGACCTAGATCAGGCAGCTCTCCTAACAGAAGGCATGTGTAAAAGAGGATTGATGATTGAGGGCTATTCAAAGAAGTGAAAAGTCTGTCACTGTGATTTTCCCTTTTACTTTATTTTCTGTTTTAAATTTCATCTCTTTTTCGTGTGTGTGTGTGTGTGTGTGTGTGTGTGTGTGTGTGTGTGTGTATGTGTGTGTATATAATGTGTATATGTAAGTACAGGTGCCTGTGGAATTCAAAAGAGGAGTTTTAGCCAGTTGTGAGTCTCTGAACTTCGAATGAGTCACTTTTTTTTTTTTTGATATGAGTCACTTTATGTTGCTGTAATAACATAATATATCCAGGATCCAGGGCAACTTGTGGAGGTTTATTTGAATTTATGATTCCAGAGGGGTAAAAGTCCATCATAGCATGTAGCAGTAGGCCTAGGGGTAGAGAAAGGAAACTGAGTCTTCACATCTTCAAACATAATCTCAAAACAGAAGGCAAGGAAATGATGTGAAGCTTTTACTCTCAGAGCCTGTTCTCAGTGTTATACTTCCTCCATCAAGACTGCACTACCTACACCTCTTCCAAACAATGCTACCAACTGAGATTTAAGTGTTCACATACCCAAGCCTAGGGACAACATTTCTCATATAAGCCAGTATGAACTCCGGTCTTCTTTAAGGGCAGTATATGCTCTAAACTGCAGAGCCATCTGCCTAGATCCAAGTCCCTCATTCTTCAACTTATACTACAGCAATTTTGGATGGAGTCATTCTACTGTGATGAATGAATTCTATTGTCACACTAAGCCAAAGTTTGAAGTCACATGGGTGTAGCACCATCTGTGAGAGACAATTTATGGAAAAGAAATTCTGGGTTGTCCCTATGACAGAACTCTAGGTAATTGTTAACAGAAATGTGATAGTAAATGACAGGGATTGTAGTGACATACACTTTTAATCCCAGAACTCTAAAGGCAGAGGCAGGGAAATGTTGGAGTTTAAGGTTAGCCTGGTCCACATGGTACCAGAATAGCCAGGGCTACATAGAGAAAATCCTGTCCCAAAAAAAAAAAAAACAAAACAACATGAAACAAGCAACAATACCCCCCCAAAAAAAACACATTAAAAAATCATCAGTGCTGAATGTAGATAAGTAAGAGAATGTGTATTTTGTGCAGCAAAAGGAGTAGATTGTAGTCAGACTGTTAGAATTTAGCTCTACATTCACCCCTTCAGATATTTTCTCATGAAATAAGAGTTCAAAATCCAGAGATTTTATGGTCCATATTATTTTGTCTCAAGTACCCATCTTTGTTTCTACTGGTGGAAGTTATTTAAGCAGGAAGTAAAGTGGGAAAGAGGCATCAACCTATTTACTTCCAGGGTAATTTACATGGGCTTCACTGCCAACACAGTAGTTAGACTCTAGTGGGTGCCAAAAGACTAGTGGGCATATGGCTTCATGGCCTCTCTGGACAGTTACAGCAGTGATAGCCATGAAGAAAAATTGTTGAGGCTCTGGGAAAAGGGACTTCCCTTTTGATCCAGTTGTAATATGTCCTTATTTACTCCCTCCCACAACATATCTAGAATCACTTCTGTGCCTTTGACTGTTCTAGTCTCATTTTTGTCACTGGGAAAAGATATTCTGATAAAAATCAACTAGGGGAAGAAAGGCTTTATTTAGCTTATATTTCCAGGTCACACTCATCATTGAGGGAAATCAAGGCAGGAACCCAAAGGAAGGCCTTCTTGATAGTCTGCACAGAATTACTTGTGATGAAAGAACTCATGTATAGTTAGAGAAATTCAATAAAAACCATGGAAGATACTGCTTCCAGGCTCATGTTTTGCTTTCTTTCCGAAAGAATTTAGGACTATCTGCCTACAAAATGGTATTGCCCATAGTAGGCTGGGCTTTCCATACATCTGTTTTCAGTGAAGACAAACACCCATGGACATGTTTACCGGTCAATCTGATCTAGGCAATGCCTCAATTGAGATCTTCTTCACAGATAATTCTAGGCATGTCAGTTTGACACTTAAAGCTAAATAGACATCAACAACAACCATTTATGAACACACATTGTAGCTTCATTTCCTGACATACCTTTACACATTTAAAACCTTTGTAGAAAATCCCAAGTGATAATGATTATTCCATGGAAGAAAACAAGATCATTAGGGACAAAATCTGATGAAGACTTTTCCTCAGGTGCCAATTTGTACCCTTTCAGGTTTTCTTTTTCCAAACAAAAAGTTTCTTACAGCATTCACTATCACCTATGAAAACAATAGGAATAAAAGTTTCAGACTGTGTTCCCAACAGAAGACACGTTTAGAAATATTACACTTCCCAACTTCTCTCATTGTGACGATTTATAGTTGGACATGATCTGGAGCAGATAATATTTTCTTCTTTTAGCATGATTCTCCTAAGACATTTTATTGACTTTTTTTAAGAATGAATCTCTCCTCCATCACCTAATGCATGGTGCATGTACTCTCCAAAACCCACAGTACAACCCTCTCTTGAGTATTCATCTACTTACACAGTCACACCCAAAACCAAGAGCTATTTTTCAAGTGTGTGATCATGACGGTGATGGGCTACACCTGCCAGCCCTGATGAGGAACACCATGGTAGAAAACACAAAGACCACATGAATAGGAAGGCTACTGACGCCAGCCTAGGCTAGTATACCAGGCAAAACTCTCAATCACTATAGACATAGAAAACAACATATTCAACGACAAACCCAGATTTTCAAAGTATGTATCCACTAATCCAATCAAACAGAAATTTCTGGAAGGAAAACTCCAACCCAAGGAAGTTAACTGTGTTTGCAAAGACATAGGCAACAGGTAATACCACTTCACCAGAACCCAAGTGTAAAGCAGGACAAATATATTCACAATATCCCTGCCAACAACAAATCTAAAACAAACAAGCATTAACAATCAATGGTTTTTTACTCACCCTCAACATTAATGCTCTTAACTCCTTGTTTGTTCAATACGTTAGAGGACCCAGCAGGAGGAAGAAGAGTTCCAGAGCCAGATTGGTCATGGAAGAAATCTTTTTTTGTGTGTGTGTTCTAACTATTGTATTATATGTGTATTCATGTCAATCCCCCCTCCTCCGCGTGTCTTTGTGTGTGTGTGTGTGTGTGTGTTTGGACAATGCCAATTTTTTTTGGGGGGGTGATATCTTCCTATATCCTCTAAAGTGCCTGAGATATTTTATAAGTAGTAGTAGTAGTAAGACAATACATTATGTAAATACACTTTTTGTTAAGATTCATTTGAAATAATGTTTGGGAAGAAATAGGTTAAGCCCTCCAGAGTTGACCAAATTGTGTTTATGCCGAAGTTTCCTTCTCATAGAAACATAGAGCTCTAAGTCACTACTCCAAGTGTGGGCAAGAAACTACTGTCCCATCCAGTTTGGCTTTCCTGTGTACATAGTATATATAAAGGACAAAGGAGTCCTATTCACAACACCTAGTCACTCTAGATGTTAAAATGGTTGCCAGTGTATGACAAAGTAGAAGTAGTAGAACATATTTTGTACATTTGTGTTAAAATTGTTCTTTTTGCGTTAAGAATTTTTAATTATTACTGTTACATGTGTGCTGTTTACTCGACTGCTGTTTACATAGTGGACAACAGTCCTTACTTGAAACGTCTGGTCTATCTAGAAGTGCCCAACATATGTTAAATGTAGAGGTAGTAAAATATCACTTGGTAAATATCTTTTTGCTAGAATTATGTGAGTAGTGCTGTCTGTACTTGCTTAGTGCTGTAGAGAGGAGGCTGGGAGGCAGGGAATTCATATGCTAGTGTGTTTTTATGGGACCTTTCAGATGCCCTTTCTATATATTTGCATTTTGTTTTGCTGTGTGTATACTGCATACAGTGGACAAATATTTCTAAAATTTTCAGCCTCTAGTCTCTAAATGTTAAAGAGGTTGCCATCATATGACAAAACAGTAAAATTAGCACATTGTGTACACTGTTAAAATTTATAGGAAAGATTGCTCTGTAAATAACTTGTGGGATATGAATTTGTTCAGCAATTTCTAAGTGTTACATATGTCGATATTTGTCTACTGGTTTGAGGGCAGAGAGAAGGGAGAAAAGAAAGAAGGTCAAAAACCCAGATGGTTATATTTAGAAGATGCCTCAGATCATAACCATTGCTTTACATAGTTTTATTCACTAGTGCAGTGTGAAAAGCAGATAAGGTCTTACATGAATTACCTAGTATTTCTAGATATTTTTAAAGTGCTTGGTACATTTAAAAGTAGAAGTAGTAGAAAAAAACTTTGTGTAAATGGTTTTGAAAAAATGGAGATACGATGTTTAGCAATAAGAATTGCTAACCCACCTCTGAGAACAGTACCAGCTGTACTTGTTCAGTGGATTGAGGAGGTGGGGAGGAAGAAAGTGCAAAACGATCCCCTTCGTGTGCTAGATAGATCCTTTTAGCTTACCCATCACCCTGTATGTTATATACATTTCATTTAACTTTGCTATATTGTGTATATTGTACATATTGGACAAAGAGGGCCTGATTTTATGATATCTAGTTTTAGGCATTAAAGAGGTTGCTGATGTATAACAAAAGAAGAGTTAGTAAGCTAGCACATTGTGTATACTCTGTTAAAAGTCATAGCAAGGCTGTCTTCTGAAAGGAGATGTGTATCATCCCAGTGGCAGGTGCCTGTGTCAGCGTGACACAGGAGAAGGGCTGGTGCAAAAGGAGGCAGGAGACGAAAATGCTCTCAGCAGAAGACACTTTGAGTTCTAACCATTGTTACATGTGTTTCAACACTATTCTGTATATAGGGGGCACATTTATGTCCTCATCTGAAACACCTAGCCCTTCTAGGTGTTTAGAAGTACACAAAGTATTTTAAAGATAGATGTAGTAAATAATACATGTTGTAGATTATCCTGTTTAAACTTGTGATGAATTGTTCACTTTTGGAAAGGGAATGCTAAAAACTACTTCTGAGCAGTATAGACTTGTGCTGGTTTGGGAGGGAGAAAGAAAGAAAGCATATGAAGTGCCTAATACTAATGCCAGTTTTGGTAATGCAAGATTAGCCATTATCCCATTTATCTGTGCATCTTATTTGTGCAATGAATGGTATATGCAGAAATCAGGCAAGTCTTAGTCTTCCTAGGTGGTGAAGAGGCTGCCAGTGTATGACAAAGTAGAATTAGTGAAAAGACATGTTTTAAAGTTGTGTTAAAATTCATAGAAAATACTCTTAAAACCACTTGGGAAGTGAAATTATTAATAATCCCACAAAAAAAGTTACATAAACCTGACCCCTGAGTTGAGAGATGGGAGAGGTTCTAGACCAGAACATTGCTGTTTATAGATGCAGTTTATTTAGTGTACTGTGTTGTATTTATCCTGGTGAAACAGAAGTGTTAATGGAAACATCTTGTCTTTAGACTTTTAGTCCATAATACACTTTGTGTGGTAATGCACACCTTTAATCCCAGGTTGAGGCATGTGGATCATGTGAGTTATTGCAGGCCAGCCAGGACTACATATACTTTGTATCAAAACAGTCAGAAACTGTGCAGAATGGACTGATGAGGGTTCAGCAGGTAAAGGCTCTTGCCACCCAGGTGGTGGCCTGAGTAATCTATCTCCAGGGTCTACATCATAAAAGGAGAAAACTGATTCACAAATTGTCTGAAGGCATCCATATAGGTACAGTGCAATGCATGTGCCCATATGTACTAATCAATAATTGTAAAAAATGCACATGGCAAAAAAATAAAAGGTTAACACCTTTTAAGGATTATTTCATAGGAATGGTTGGGGGTGGAATTTTTAAACTTTGTTTTTGAGCAGATACTGTTACCAGGTGGTGGATAGGGGAAAGAATAGTGCAGAGCAAGGCACTGTGCCTATGGGTTGGTTCCACTGTCTGCCATTGTTCAGTGTGCATTTCAGTTAATGCTGAATGTTACAAATTAGAGGGTAACTCACAGTGCCCAAAGGAAGAGCTGTCTTCTGGGGTTGACTTTTGAAATATTGTCAGGACAATGATCCTGGTCTAGAGTTGTGCAAAGAAGGTGGATGAAGGAGGGGCTTTTTGTTATGACCACCGCATCCAGAAGACAGAGCTATATGCAGGGATCCATGTGTGCATATGGGAAGATACTTGTGTTTATTGTACACAAAATTCATCCAAAAACATCTGAACTGCAGGAATGTCCTAAAGGAGAACATACGGTTAAATGTATAGCTCCATAGGTTGAGAGAGACATAGGTGCCTCTTGAACATTGAATTGTTAAGCCATGTCTGGACTGTGAGTTAATTCATGTTGCGAGGCTGACTGGAGGGGCAGAGAGTTTCACAGGGCAAGATCTGCAGCCCTGTGAGATTGACATCCTGAGGATCCCTACTGCAAGTGCATAGTTAGTACTCCACAGGAATACATTAATTGATCAGGAAAACACTTTGGTATTTCAATATGTAGATCTGATGATAAACTTAAGAATGCTGGACTTAGTTGGTCTATTGCTTTGTGTTTCCTGGTAAGCTGAGCATTGTTGGAATGCAGCATTTTAATTGTACCTTTGACAGTACTTCTATCTAGAAGCCTGCTGCCATTTTTGTCTTCTATGAAATTTTTGTTGCCAAGGAAGAGAGGATTACAGTTTTGTCTGAAAGATTGAGATGGCATGTTGCATTCTTGGTTATCAAAATACTCTTGTAGCAAGGGGTTTTTAGTTGGTGAATATTCACAACGTGGGGGAAAGCATGGTACATACTGTATAATCTCAATTAGCTGAATGTATGTACATGTGCAGCATCTAGAAGGACACATCAAGCTGAGTTGCTTGTGACTGGGAGACTGTTTCTTGTGTTTTGTTTCCTGTAATGGAAATACTTCCAAATAAATAAAGGCTTCTTTTAAAAGCTTAAAATGAAAGATAGAAAGAAAGAAAGAAGGAAAGAAAGAAATGACAGAGACAACTCGACTGGTCAGTCACTCAAAGTTCTTCTCTAATGTTCCATCTTCAGCCCATAGGCCATAGTGTGTCTGGCAGAGTGCGCAGCTAAGCAGGAAACTTTAAACTGTCCAACTGTCCATTTTTCTCTGTGTCCTGCAGACTGTCTAGCAGACTCTTCCATGAAGTAGGAAGTATGAACCTGATCCACCATATAAACAAACTCAAAAAGAAAAACCACATGATCATCTCCCTAGATGATTCAAATGCCTTCGGCAAAATTCATCACCATTTCATGATAAAGATCTTGGAGAGATCAGGGATAACAGGAACATACCTACACATAATAAGAGCAATATACATTAAACAAACAGCCAACATCAATCTAAATGGAAAGAAGTTAAAGTGATTCTTCTAAGAAAAAGACAAGGCTGACCCCTCTCTTCCCATCTCTTCAATATTTTATTTGAAGTTCTAGTTTAAGGAAGAAAACAACAAAATGAGATCAATTGGATGCAAATTGGAAAGGAAGAATTCAAACATTCTCTATTTGCAGATTATATGATAGTTTACATAAGCTACCTAAAAATCTCAACCAGGAAACTCCTACAGCTGATAAACACCTTCAGCAAACTATCAGGATACACTATAAACTCAAAAAATCACTAGCACTATTTTACTCAGATGATGAAGGCACTCAGACAGAAATCAGAGAAACCTCACACTTTACATTAGCCACAAACAACATAAAGTATCTTGGAGTAACGCTTACCAAACAAATGAAAGACCTATATACAAGAAATATGTGCCTTTAAAGAAAGATATTAAGATACCAGAAAATGGAAAGAAGTCCCATGCTGTTGGATAGGTAAGATAAACCTAGTAAAAATGGCAATCTTGCCAAAAGCAATCTACAGATTCAATGCAATCGCCATTAATATCCCAGCATAATTCTTCACTGACCTAGAAATGTTAATAATCAACTTTAAATGGAAAAACAAAGACCCAGGACAGCCAAAACAAACCAGTACAATGAAAGAACTTCAGGAGGCATCACCATCCCTGACTTTAAGCTCTACTACAGAGCTATAGTCCAGAAAACAGCCTTGTATTAGCACAAAAATAGACAGGTAGACCAATGGAATCAAATTGAAAATCCTGATGTTAACCCACGCACCTGCGATCACCTAATTTTTGACAAAACAGATAAAATTATACAATTGGGGGAGGAAAACAAGTTCAACAAATGGTGCTGGCACAATTGAATGATGATGTGTAGAAGACTGCAGAAAGACTCATGTCTACCACCACACACAAAACCCAAGTCCAAATGGATTAAAGAACTCCACCTAAATCCAATCAAACTGAACCTACTAGAAGATAAAGTGGGAGGTACCATTGAACAAATTGGTATAGAAGGCTGCTTTCCTGAACATAACTCCAGTAGAACAGATACTGAGATTGAGAATTCAAAAGGCTCAAAGATACTTAAAAAAGTGTTCAACATCCTTAGCTGTCAGGGAATTACAAATTGAAACAACTTTGAGATACCGCCTTACTCCTGCGAGAATGGCTAAAATTAGAAACACCAGTGACAAATTATGCTGGAGAGGATATGGAGAAACGGCAACACTCTTCCACTTCTGGTGGGAGTGCAAATTTGTACAGCCATTTAGGAGATCGGTATGGTGGTTCCTTAGTAAAATGGGAATCATTATATCACAGGACCCGGCCAACTGCCTTTTTAGGCATATACCCAAATGATCCACATCCTTGCAACAAGGACATGTGCTCAACTAATTTCATAACAGCATTATTTGTAATAGCAAGAACCTGGAAGCAACTTATATGCCCGTCAACTGAAGAATGGATAAAGATGGTGTGTCACATCTATAAAATGGAATACTACTCTGTGGGGAAAAAACAATGGAATCTATAATTTTATGGGCAACTGGGTGGAACTTGAAGAAATCATCTTGAATGAGGTAACCTGGTCACAGAAAGAGAAATATGTTATGTACTCACTCGTATTTGGATTTTAGACCTAGAGCAAAGGACCACCAGCCAACAATTCACACCGCCATAGGAACTAGGATACAAGGTAAATTCTAAGAGATTCATATATGGTCCCTCACAGAAGGGTTAAGAGACAAGTTCTCCACAGCACATGGGGAGTGGGGGGGGGTAGTGAGTGGAGAGAGAACTAGGAGATGAGGAGATGAAAGCATGTGTGACTAGGAAGATTGAGTCAGGGGAGGAATAGAAGAGAAAAGGGAGAGACAGGGGGAGAGAGAGAAACAGAGAGAGATAGAGAGAGAACATAAAGAGGGAGCCATTGTATGTTTGAAGAGAAAACTGAACATAAAGAAATGTCCAGAGACCTACAAGACTGACTCCAACTAACAATTTGAGCAAAAGCAGAAAGGCTACCATAAAAGCCCTTACCTGAAAATGAGATCATTGACTACCTTATCCACCATCATGGGTCTGTCATCTAGTACCAGTTGGAAATAGAAGCAAATACCCACAAGTAAACACTGAGCCAAACTAGAATCCAGATGCAGAGATGGAGGACAAGACCATGATACAGAAACACATAGAGACAGATGACCTGAACAAGGAGGAGCAAATGAGCCCCCAGACTGTAGCTGGGAATCAAGCATGGGACTGACTCATCTGCCCTGAACATGGTCTCAGCTGGAAGTCCTAAGTTGTCCCGTGCTACCATCTTTCCAGCAAGAACGACGCGGCACACTCAGGATCCTTCTGCAGTAAAGCTTTAATGCATCTTGAGAGGGAGAGCATAACCTTACAGAGCGGAGACCCCAAACATCCAAAACCCAACCCTTATATAGGTTTATAACCTTCCCCTCGGACGTGTCACCTCCTGATTGGCTGCAGCCCATCGGTCCATATGACACCACGGGAGAGGCAGAGGCCAAGGGAGGGAAAATCACCCTGCACATGCGCACTGACTTGTTTACTCTCAACGCAAGCCAGATGCAGTCGCCATCTTGTAATGGAGAATGCAGGGACGGCTCCCTACACTAAGCAGTCTAAGGGACCTCAGACAGTGGAACCAGGATTTATTCCTGGTGCACAAAAGGACCTTGCGGCACATCCCCCATGGAGGGATGCTCCCTTAACCTAGAGACAGGAAAGAAGTCCTATTTCCTACTTCAAATTTCTTGACAGATTTAGATGACCCCTCCTGAATGTCATCACCCTACATGTGGAGTGGTGTGGGTTGGATGGGGAGGGTGGGCGAGGTGCATGTCAGTTGGTGAGATAGGGAAAGAGGGAAATGCAAATCAATACAACTCTGAGATTCCATCTTACACTGATCAGAATGGCTAAAATCAAAAACACCAATGACATCTTATGTTGGAGAGGATTAGGAGAAATGGGAACACTCCTTTGTTGCTGATGGGAGTTCAAACCACTGTCAGACATATACCCAAAGGAGACACATTCATACCACAAAGATATTTTCTCAACTATGTTCACAGAAAAATTATTTGTAATAGCCAGATGTTGGAAATAGCCTACATGTCCTGAAAATTAGATAAAGAAAATGGGGTATATTTACATAATGGAGTACAACTCAGGGGTAAGAAATAATGACATCCTTACATTTGCAGGAAAATGAACAGAATTAGAAAAAGCCATGCTTAGTGAGATAACCAAAAACCAGAAAGATAAATATAGCATGTACTCACTCATAAGTGGATACCATACATAAAACAAAAGATACACAGCCTATAATCCATAACTCCAGTGAAGCTTGAACCCTCCTCCAGAAACAGATGAAAGCATATGCAGAAATCAAAAACTAACCAATGGGCCAATTTCCTGGAGTACAATCAAAGTGGGACTCAAAGGAGTCAAGACCATGCTGGGGAAATCCATATAATCAGCTTTCCCAAGCTAGTGAGGGATCACTGATTCAGGTCTGACAAAAGGGTGTAAGGAGTTTCGTTTTTCTACCTAATGACTGGTCTTGTCCCGCCGCCGTGCCAGCCCCAAATAATGCACTGAGACTCTGTATTAGATATAATTCTGTTGGCCCGGTTACTTGTTTCTTATCGGCTAGCTCTGTCTTAATTATTAACCCATTTCTATGTGTTTCCATGTGGTCTTACCTAGAGCGGAGGAATGGCGGTTCTGTTCACTCCAGGCACTCCATCCTGACTCCTTCTTTTACTTCCTTTTCCTCCTTGTGTCCTAGTCCCTCCTATCTTCCTTTCCTATAGGCCAACAGTGCTTTATTTATTAACCAGTAGGAGAAACATATACAGAATGACATCTCCCATCAAAAGAGGAACCTGAATAAGACCAAACTAGACTCCCTTAATATAGGTGACAATGGTGTGACTGGGACAATATATAGGTATTCCACAGACAGTGAGTGTAAGATCTAACAACAATGCATAAAATGACTTAGTGGAGTCCATTCTATATGGAGAGATACCATGCCTAGCCTAGACACAGGGGAGTGGGGGTGGAGAGGTGCCTTGATCCTGCCTCAAAAAGATGATGTGGCAGACTAAGTAGACTTCTTAGAGGAAGTCTGCTCTCCATGGAGCAGATGGGAAGAAGGGGTAGTGGAGGGTTTGAAAGGAAAGAAAGGAAGGAGGGGTAACTGGGACTGAAATGTAAAAAATAATTTAAAAAGTGAACAAAAATAGTTATCTAAAAACAAGACTTACTATTAAAACTTATTTTCTTAGAATTTCATACATGTAAACAGTGCATTTTCATTATATTCACTTCTCCTCTTACCTCTCCTCCCCTTTCTGATCTACTAAGTCTGATTAGTGCTGTGCACATGTGTGTGGGTGTGGGGCTATCTATTGCAGAATGGTCAACTTACAAGAGGTCATGTTGAGAGAGAAAACTGATTCTCCCACCCTTAATAGCCACCAGCTGTTAATAGATCCTCAATGAGGGGTGAGGACTTATAGCATCCACCAAATAAAATCCAGTCTGAGAAATGTTAAATCATAGACAAGTATGAATTGAAGACTAAAATATGCATAAATTTGGGGTGGGGTGGGGGGAGATAGTCACTAGGATAAAGTGATTTCAGCACAATCACAAGAACCTGAGTTCAGATCCTTAGCACCCACAGAAAATTTGGGTGTGGTATTATAAATCTGTAACTCCAACACTTTTCAGGGAGAGACATGTAGATAGGGGTGGGAAGATGAGAAGGATAGATGCTATTACCTAGCCAGTTTAGCCAATCAGTGAGCTCCAGGTTCAGAGAGAGACCTGTCTAAAAAATGGGGGGCATCCCTGGCATTCACACACACACACACACACACACACACACAACTGGACATATGTGTGCACATATTGCATATAACATACATACTGAGCTCCTCTAAACTGGAAATCTGAATTCCCAAATGTTCCCAGTCCAAAAATATTTGAGTGCCAACATGACACCCCTGGCCTCATACAATTACTCATTTTTATTATTTTGAACAATGTTACTTTAGAAAGAACTTGACTCTATACAGCAGGTTTAGGGTGGTTGCTGGAAAAAGTCTTTTTATAGGAAAAATTCGTGGAAAACATGGTATCACCATATACATGCTGTATAACTAAGGAAATGGGCTCAGATAGACAATTGTACTTGGAGCTACATCGCCACATTATTCTGTTTTTTTTTTGTTTGTTTGTTTGTTTGTTTTTTTTTTTGTTTTTGAGACGTGGAATTCCTCTGTTCTTTTGGAGACTGTCCTAGAACATTCTCTGAAATCAGGCTGGCTTGGAACTCAAAGAGAACCATTTTGTCTGCATCCCTAATGCTAATGCAATGGTGTCACCAACACCTAGTCAGTCCTTTTTCTTTCTTTTTCCTTTCCCTTGGTCTGTAAATCACATTTCTTCACTCTTCTTTTCTTTTTCTTTCCCCCATCATGCCAGACAAGAATCTAAACCTGTGTGTTGTTTTTCTTTTCATTTAACAGTGTGCTGTCTCACTCAGTAGAGCCTCCTCACAATTACTTACATGAAAATTGGTTTTAAGTTCCCCCTTTTTAGAGACTAGGAAACACAAAGAATAAAAAGGACCTAGAAGAGTAAGTCACATGGTTCATTTTGTTTGTTTGGAGACAGGCATTCTCTGTATCATTGGAGACTGACCTTGGATCTTGCTCTGGAAACCACAGTGGCCAGAAACACACAGAGATTAACCTGTCTCTGCCTCCCAAGAATTTGGATTAATGGCATGTGCCATCACCCACCAGCTTGTATTTTTCTTTCTTTACTTCTTTTATTTAATTTCATAAAATATTTTCTGACCACAGTTTCCCTTCCCACAATTCCTTCAACATTCTCTCTTTCCACCCAGCAAAATCCAAGTGGGGCCTGCTATTAGGTATGTTTTTTTCACTCAGTAAGTAAGACTCTGTTGGAGAAAAATATTTCCTTCTTGAGAGGTTATCAACTGGAGTAACTTCTGGCTTAGAAACTGGATTCTTCTATACAATTTCCCTCTCAGCACAGGGACTTCAACTGGCTCAATCTGTACATGGCCTAGATATTTATTTATTTATTTATTTATTTATTTATTTATTTATTTGTCTATTTGTCAAAAACAGGTATACAATTAACTGCACAGATAGTGGCAACTGGCTCCTCTTTCAAGATAATACTGTGTAAAATTTCCTTAATAAGGACACTTGAAGGGACAATGTATAGGAATAAGATTGCATGATTTTTGTGGGTTTGGTTGTTTTGCTTTGTCAGTTTTTTTTCCTTAGACATTGGTCCTGTCCTGTATTTTTAGGAAGATCTGGGTAATTTCTTACGTAAGATAAAATTAAAAATAGGGAAATTCAACCCTTTTACCTCTCATTTATAGAGCAGCTCTAATTGCATAATTATATTATAACTGAGAATCTATCTTCCCCACTTCTTCATTTTTTCCTCCCCTCCTTCTTTCCTTTTCTTGAATGGATCTAAAAATTGGATGCTTCCAGATATAAGTTCAAGTAATTTCTAGCTGAAGCAGAGGTGGGTGAGTAAGAAGGACCACCCAAGCATAAGTAATAAAAATGTGTATCAGTTGCTCTACCACAAGTTCTCCATTTTCTCATATTTATCTGTCTATAAAAAACACACTAAATATATATTATTCCAAATATTACATTCTGAAACAAGTATTTCTGATATTCTTTTTAATTAAAGGATACTCTATGTTTGGGTCCCTTTCATCTAGGGACCAGTAAGTACAGAGTACAAAAAAGACATTGGAAAGACATTGGCTAAGAATTCAACCGGGTCTACAGAGTGAGTTTCAAGATCCAGGACAGTCTCCAAAGGTACAGTGAAATTTTGTTTGGAAAAATGAGAGAGAGAGAGAGATAGATAGATAGAGAGAGAGAGAGAGAGAGAGAGAGAGAGAGAGAGAGAGAGGAAGACATGCTCTTAGGGCTGCAACTAGGGACTGTCCTATCAGAATCCCCAAAAAAGGCTTGAATACTAATTCCTGCAACTTCCTTCTCTCATATAATGTAGACTTGGTCTCTCTCCTCATAGCTCTGGAATTAAGAAAAATTAACTGTAATCACATAAATTTCTCTTTTTCTTCTTTCTTATCAGTGTGCCCCCTCTCTGTGTGTATGTGTGTTTATTGCCCAGTGCCTCAAGTATTTTTATTTTAAACATTCCTTGGATTAAAGAAGCAAAAGGAAGCCTAGTAGAGTACTTCACAACTTTCTTCCCAGCACTGGGGAAACAGGCAGTTGGATTTCTGAGTTCACATTTGGTGTGACACACAGATAAAATTTCAACACAGTAAGTTCTACACAACAAAAATCACATTTTCAAATGAAAAGAAAATAAAATATAAAAGAAACCTGAATGGCATGGAGTTGCCTGGAGCCCAGGACTTACACATTCCCTCATAAACAAGATCCCAAGCACTGGTGTCCATTGAAAGTTTTGAAATGGATTGTATTTGTGTTTATGACTACTTCTTTAATGTTTTTCTTTTTCAAGACTTGGTCTATTTGTGCATCCTGGCATTTGTGAAACTAGCTCTGTAGACCAGGGTACCACAAATCAAACAAAGGAAAACAAAAAACATCACACAGATCCTAATGCTGTGCCAGTGCAGAAGACCTTTTACAAGGACTTCAACTTGTGGGCATATTATTTAGAGAATGGGCAAACATTCTGTCACTGGCATTCATAGACTTTGCACTTAGTGCTACTTCACCACAGCATTAGACAGGCACAGGCCAACTTTCAAACAAGATAGCCTATCATTCTGGGGAGTTTATAACAGCATCCACATTGAAAAGCAGAAAAAGATGGGGTTGCATAGGTTTGGTGACACACCTTTATTTCCAGCAGAGGCCAAACTTTACTATATCCAGTTCCAGGGGAGCTAAGATCCCACATTGAGATCCAGTATAAAGAAAAATACAAGACAAACAAACAAACAAACCACAACATCAAAAAACAAAAAAGAAAAGAAAAGAAAACAAAACAAACAAAACATCAAACAAAAGAAAAGCACAGAAAGCCTGGGAGATTGCTTAGTGGATAAGAGCACTGCCTGCTCTCCCAGAAGTCCAAGGTTCAGTTCCCACCACCCACATGGCAGTTCAGAAATGTCAATAACTCTTAAAATATGACATCCTCACACAGGTATACAGGCAAAACAACAATGCACACAAAATAAAACAAATAATGTTTTTAAAAATTGGAAAGTGTAAATGCCTGTATACTCACTCAAACCCAGGACAAAACGCCCATCCAATGCCTTCAGGTTTCTTATTCCCACCTAAAGTAACCCAGGTAAACTCTTATCTACAGAGGCAGAGTACATCTAGATAAGCACTTCTTGAGGCTCTTCCAAGGTAATTATACAGCATAGAATCTCAAGGCTCCTGATGCTTCAGTTTTTAAACACTGTTCCTTGTTGGGCAACCATAACGTTATTTGCTGCTACTTTACAACATTAATTTTTCCAGTAATGAACCTTATGCAAATATCTGTGGTTTCTGATGGCCGTAGGCAACCCCAGTGAGAGGGTTGTTTGACCACCCCATGTGGTCCAGACTGCTATTCTAGAGTGTTCCCCAGGATCCTCCCAGTGTTTTATGGAGAGAATGAAAAACCTTGCATCATCTAATGAAGTGATTAGGTAGAAATACAAAAATCCCATCCTTTAAATCTCATTATAAAGAAACAATTATAGTTTACCTGCCCAATGAGGAAAAGACACTAGCAGCATCTATAATAGACATGGGGGTGGGAGGGGCTTTCTGGAGGACTCAGCATTCAAATCGGAGATGAAGAGTCTGTAAGTTCTTGAGTGGTCTGGTTAGTCCTGTGTGGTCCTTTTTCCTGACCACTAATTATAGTTTGGGTACATCAGCTAAAATTTTATTTACACTTTGGTCCAAAGGATAAGTATTTCACTTTCATGTTCTATTTCCCTTTTTTTTTTCTTTCTTTTTTTTTTTTTTGTAGTAAGTGAGCTGTGCTAGAAACTGTTGCTTCAATGGTGGAGGTGGCACTGGCAGCCTTTATCCTCAAATCTTCGTTTCTCTCTGCTGCACAAATTGGTCATCTGTAGAAGTTTCTCCATACATACTATTATCTGGGATAAGTGGCCCATTATAGCTATTACTATATATGTTTAGCAGCTAACCAGTCAGCAGACGTGCTGGCAACAATGAGAACTTCATCCAAAATTAGTAGCATTTGTTACAACAAAAGGAAGGGAACTAGAACACAAGTGCTTGAAATGAGGGTGAAATTTTTATCCTTTGGATCAAAGTGCAAATTTATAACACGTATACCCAAAATATAATTAGTGGTCGGGAAAAAGGGCCACATAGGGCTACTCAGACACACAGGTGCCCCAACCTGCAGGGCCTAGTTATTTGTGGGTCGAGTTGGGCTAGAACCTGAAAATAATGAGAGAGAAAGAAGGAATGAGACCAAGCAATCTTAGTCAAGGTCTCCGTTTATTAGGCACAAAGAGGTGTTTTAAAGCAAAGCAGGGAGGAAATGGGGAGGGGTAGCTGTGCTGACTCTGGGGCTCTGGTATTGTCCCAGGCCATAAATGTCTGCTTATCTCTGTTTCTGTTGTCTTGGTTCACCTCATTTCCTGGGTTGAATGGAACAGACTGCTTTTTCAGCAGTTTTCTGTTTTACCAAGATAAGGCTCAATTAGAGTTTTAAGGTATAAGTAATTCTGCAAGAGGATGTGACTCAAGGGCGGCTCCCAACATATCCCCCTATTTTATTATTTTTTATGGAGGTCTGTCTTAGGCTACGCATTGGCTCCCATAATCGGGACCCTGGGGATGGGTTTGTCACTATGTGATAAATGGATAGGACCACTGTCTTAGGCTACAATAGGTGCATCTGTCCTCAGCACTCAAGGACATAGTCAAAAATCAGGCAAGAAACTCGGGCAAGATGAGTGGGCTCCTGAGAGACGGCCCTATGGTACTCCTCTCGTTGAGGGACCTACAGCCGAATAGGAGGGTCTGCATCCGCATTGTGGCACCACCATACTCCTGTCATTGACATCGCTATATTTGAGAGAACCAAGTCCTCTGTTTTTCAAGTCCTGTGAAATCAAGTCCTTGTCTAGGAGGATCAGAATTTGTATTGTCACCATGCTCAACAGGTCAACAGTTTCCTCAGAGGAATCCTGTTCCTTTTCCAAAAGCTGATGGTAGTGTACAGAAATAGGTTTTTTGAGTATGGAACCAATTTGCGTTTTGATCAATTGAGTTCCTCTCTGGAATGCCCAAGGCCCAAAAGTCAGTAGTACCAGTAATCCCACCAATGGTCCCAGGAAAGAAAGAAGCAGGGTAGAAAGACAAGGGGAGTTGGAAAACCAATTTTTATACCAGGACTCTGCCTGTTCCCGCTATCGTTTATGTTCCTCAAGATTTTTTGTACTCTATCTAAGCTGTCTTCCACTAAGCCAGTCTTATCAGCATAAAAGCAATATTCCTCTTTTAAGGCTGCACAGAGGCCACCCTGATGCAAGAATATTAGGTCAAGCCCTCTTCTATTCTGTAACACATCTTCTGCTAAAGAAGTGTGTGAATCCTTTAGATTTTTTAGTCCATATTGTAATTCTCTAATATCTTTGTCTACTGCCCCTGTGAGTCGATTGAAATGGGAGTTAGTCTATACCAGAGAGGCTATCCTTTCCCTGCGCCAGCAGCTCCAAGATCTAAAATAACAGCCAAGGAAATGACAATTACCTGTTTTCTTTTTACATGGCTGAAAGTATCTCGACCCCAGAAGTTCAGGAAGGTTTCTGGATCATGTATATTAAGTTGAGGTACCAACTGGACCAAGGTAAAATAGTCTCGTTTCTTTAGAAAAACTGAGACTACCACATAAGTAGTCAATCCAGAGGAGCAGGCAAGATAGGTTCCTTCTGGTGCTGTAACATAAATGTATTGTGAGGAAATTACGACTGTTTAATTACATATTGGAATTAATGAGGAGGGAGGAATCATGTGAGGGACAAGAAGAGAAAGATCCAGTCCTGAGAGTAGGCCAATGGTTAGGCCTTGTTCTGTGGGGGAAGTAGGGCTCCATCTTAACTGGCTAGTATCATTAGTAAAGATAACATTATCAAAAACAGCAATCCCTTCGTAAAAAGGGGGACCTGGAGAAAAGCAAATCCAGCATTCTTGTAGATCTGTATTATTGGTCAGATGGAGGGTATGAATAGTTGAATTGGCTAATGAAAGAATCATTTCTGCAGAGGAAGGAGGTAAGGTGGGTTGAAAAGTTCCTGTGACCTTCATGGGGGATGGGGGAGTTTTGGCAGAGGGTCTAACAGGAGGCCTTAAAGGGACATTTCCCTTCTGGTGTAATTCAGGATTGGGGCCAACAGCTGTTTAGGGCTTGAGGGAAGAGATTTTTGTGGCTGTATTTTAAAGGTATGGCCTATATTACTCCTGAAATGTACAGGCAAAGACCCCATTGACCCCCTCGAGTTGGCCAATTTTGTAATTGTTTTCCCCCACAGGTGAAAGAGATCAACAAAGGATTACACTAGTGATTGGAGCATTGTCGATTATAGGGAACAGGTCTGAATTTAACTCATAAGAAGGGGGATTTAGGCGCTTAACCGTTATAAGGTTCCCAACTAGAAGATGGTTTCCAATAAGTGTCCCCAGTGGTCTCACATCCCCAGGCAGAACAAAAGTAATCGTGTTCAAAGCCACATTTGTCCTCTATAGATCGGTCTTGATGGGATCCAGGGCAGATATATACAGGTGACATAGTAAGATAAGTCCTGGCCTGCCCATTAAAACATCCTGGTAGGGAAGTAGATCTAGTATTTGTATTGACAGTTCTGGACAGGGGCAAATAATAGCAAGGCATTCCCTCCCTGGTTTCAGAAGCCCCCATAGCCAGGGCACAGAGATCAACAACTAAGGAATCAAAGGAGGGTTGGGGCCCAACATGTGAGGAGGTATTGGCTACATCTCCTGCTTCATTGAATGTGATCCATGTATAGTTGTAGATTCGATACCGGTTAGAGATGGCAGGAATTCCCAAAGACAGCAGGCTGCAGGCAGTCCAGAGAAACAGCATCTTTGTATCTAGAATTTAAACACAATTGGAATTCTTCTCAGGGTTTCCCCTGGGTGGGTTATATAATTTTAACCGGCGCTCAGGCAGCTATCTGGCATTATTGGCCTGATTATCAAATATGCAGGAATGTCCTTTTCACCAAATAAGCACTGGATCTGGTCCATGCCATTGGTTGGTAAGCAGATCTTACCATAATGCCTGGGTATGATCATGTGCTGTGGTCCGATGCCAAAGGCGATCAACACCTGACTTTCCATATTTATCATAGGTAAGGAAATTAAGCACAAACAAGGCATGGTTTAGAAGATTTTTTAGGATTATTTTTATCGGGATACAATTTTTCTCCCCCAGAATACAGTTTATAAAGCATATTTTTAAGTGTCTGGTGTGCTCTTTCGATGACTCCTTGACCTTGAGGATTAAAAGGAATGCCAAGAAAATGTTTAATTTTTTAATGGGCCCAAAATGTGGAAATGCTTTACTAGAATACCCAGATCTGTTGTCTGTCTTTATAATTTTTTGGAACTCCCATGTAAACAAAATATTTCAAATAGTGACCTATCACATGTTTAGTGGCTTCACCAGTTTGTGTAATGGCCATTAAGAAGCCTGAATACATATCGACTGTCAAGTGAATATTTAATCTGCCAAATTTTGTAATGTGAGTAACATCCATTTGCCATAAACGATTAAGAAGCAGGCCTGAGGATTTACTCCTATATTAGATACTCGTAAATATTGTGGGCACATATCACATTGCTTGACAATTTGTTCATCAGTCTCTGTAGTTAAACCAAACTCTTTTTTTTAGACTATTTCTATTTTGATGATGATGCCGCCTTCTTAGGGGAGGTTGGAAAATGAATCCAATATATAAGGCCATTTTTCCAAAAACAAGTGGTGGGTGAAAAACTGGAGGGAAGTACAATTACAACAATAGGCTGTTCATAATCTAGGTGGCAAAGATGGGCTTTTTTCAATGCTTTTTAATAGAATTGGATGGCCTCTTTGGCCTTGGTGTAATTTGTCTAGGAGAGGTCAGAGCTGGATCCCCTGGAAGAATATCATATATTGATTGGTCTAAGCTCCCCTGTTTTAATGTAGAGAGATGTGGATCCATTGAATATCTCCCAAAATCTTTTGCCAGTCGTGATGAGTTTTTAAATTTGAACAATCAGTTTAGAGTCTTTGAAGCTGGAGAGCAGTCTGTTGGATCCGATGGCCTAGATACGTGTAAGGAGGTTTCTTTTGAATATTCTCTGTGGCCAAAATAAATCCACGAGCCTCCAGGAGATCCTGTAATTTAGCAAACACTTTAAGACATCTCTCCTCAGCAGGCGCTGCCAGCAGAATATCTTCCATATAATGGATAATGTAAAGATCAGAAAACTTGCACCTGATAGGATACAGGCAGGCAGCCACATAAGCCTGGCATATTGTAGGACTTTAGCCATTCCTTGGGAGAGCACCACCCATTGAAAGTGAAGGGCATGTTCCCGATTAGAAATTTAATTGAAGTAAGACTAAATGCAAACCTGTGGGTAACTTGGGAGTGCAACAGAATGGAAAAGAAACAATCCTTTAAATTAATAACAATTAGATGTCAATCTTTAGTAATAACCATAGGTGAGGGCAAGCCAGGTTGAAGAGTTCCCATAGGCTGTATTGTTGAATTAATGACTCTCAAATCCTGGAGCAATCTTCCTTTTCCTGAAGGCTTTTAAATCACAAATAAAGGGTAATTTCAGGGAGAGGTGGAGGGGATTACATGTCCTGCCTCCAATTGGTCACTACCTGCCCCAACCAGCCGGGCCTAGTTATTCGTGCGTCGAGTTGGGCTAGAACCTGAAAATAATGGGAGAAAAAGAAGGAATGAGACCAAGCAATCTTAGTCAATGTCACCTTTTATTAGGCACAAAGAGGGGTTTTTAAAGCAAAGCAGGGATGAAATGGGGAGGGGTAGCTGTGCTGACTCTGGGGCTCTGGTATTGTCCCAGGCCATAAATGTCTGCTTATCTCAGTTTCTGGTGTCTTGGTTCATCTCAGTTCCTGGCTTGAATGGAACAGACTGCTTTTATTAGCAGTTTTCTGTTTTACCAAGGTAAGGCTCAATTAGAGTTTTAAAGTATAAGTAATTCTGCAATAGGATGTTACTCAAGGCTGGCTCCCAACACACAGGCATCATAATTGATAAATTCTTGATGAAGGCCCATTGGAAAATCTTGTTGGCTGCTGCAATAATGGTTCCTCCTCATATGGTGAATAAGATGCTCAGTTACCCAAACAAGGTTATATGTATCTTGTGGAAAGACAAAAAGCGACTCTTGGAACCATTCTAGAACTGGGTGGGCATGCATCATTGTCCAGTAGTGACAGTCTTCCTATTACTGAGCCATAATCAAATGACTCAGGGTGCAAATCGCTGCTAGCCTCAGATCAAACAGTACCATCTATAGATAGAAAATTAAAATATAAATAACACGAAAAAGGTGATTATGAGGAGACACTGTACATTCCCCCCCCCCTTTTTGATTCCTGATTAGGCTTTCACTGTGTGATGTACACACTACACCATTTCCTCACCTCGACGATTGTAAGGGATGCCCGTCTTTTTTATCTTTTTATTTTATTTAATTTTATATAACATAGTCCAATTAAATAAAAACAAACATTTATACACAATATTTGGGAATTTGGGCGCCATTCTTTCCAAACTACTTCCTGCTGGTAAGGGTCTTGGGGGATTCAAAGAAGATTCAGATATCCTGGCTGTAGTCTGTAGGGCTGTTTTGTTCAGCTGTTTTGAATGTAGGATCAGCTTGTACTCTGTTTCAGGCGGTCTGGCTTAATCAAACCACATTAGTCTGGAAGGAATCCACATCTTTTCATTTTCTTTGTAAACAAAAATAGAAATCCTTTCCCCCAGTACCTTGTCCTTCAACGTAAATTTTGGAGTCAAAGCATTTTTTTTTTTAGTTTAATATATTATTTTACATGTCGATCCCAGTTCCCTCCCCCTCCCTCCCTCCATCCCTCCCTCCCCCAAGCCCTCCCTCTCTCCTTCTCTACCTTTTACCCTCTCTGCCCTCTCACATGCACCCTAAACACCCTCCCCTCCCATCCCCCCTACGCCAATTCAATATGTAGGGGAATGCCATCCAGTTGGGGTCATGTAGATCTGACATGTCCTGTGAAATAGGGACTAGGGCTTCTCTCCTGTCTCTAGGTTAAGACAGTTATCCCTCCATGGGGGATATGTTCGCAAAGTTCTTTTGTGCACCAGGGATTCATCCTGGCTCCACTGTCTGAGGTCTCTTAGACTGCTCAGTCCTTCTGGCTGAGAACCATAATCAGGGGGGCATGAATCAGTCCCATGCTGGCTTCCCAGCTATCAGTGTAGTAGCCGTTAGCTCCTCCTTGTTCAGGTAAGCTGTCTGTATGTGTTTCTGCCTCATGGTCTTTTCATCTCTTTCTGCTTCTGGGTTCTAGTTCAACTCAGTGTTTATGTATGGGTGTTTGCTCCTATTTTCAACAGGCGTTAGTTGAGGGCTCCATGGAGAAGTTAGTTGTTAATCTCACTCTCTGGGAAGGGCATTTATGATAGCCTTTCCACACAAGCTGAGATTGTTAGTTGGGAGCAGTCTTATAGTTCTCTAAACCTTTCTTTGTGTTCAATTTTATCTTCAAACCAATATTGGCTCCCTCTTTTATGTTCTCTCTCTCTGTCTCTGTCTCTCTCTCTCTCTCTTTCCTATCTTCTATTCCTAACCAGGCTCAATCTTCCTGGTCGCACTTGTTTTCCTTTCCTCCCCCTCATTTTCTCCTACTTCTCTCTCCATTCGCTGTCCTCCCCCACTTCACATGAGCTCTGGGGGACTTTTACCTTCCCAGTTCTGTGAGGGACTTTATATGAATCCCTTAGAATACACCTTGTAGCCTAGTTCATCTGTTGATGTGAATTATAGGCTGGTGATCATTTGATCTATGTCTAAAATCCATATATGAGTGAGTAAATACTGTGTTCCTCTTTTTGTGACTGGGTTACCTCATTCAGGATGGTTTCTTCAAGTGCCATCCACTTGCCTACGAATTTCAAGATACCATTAGTTTTTTCTGCAGAGTAGTACTCCATTGTGTAGATGTGCCACATCTTCATTAACCATTCTTCAATTGAGGGGCATCTAGGTTGCTTCCATGTTCTTGCTATTATAAATAGTGCTGGTAAGAACATGGTTGAAAAGATGTTTTTGTTCCATGGATGTGAATCCTTAAGGTATATGCCTAAGAGGGGGATTGCCAGGTCTTGTGGTAAACTAATTCCCATTTTCCTGAGTAACCGCCATACTGATCTCCAAAATGGCTGTATGAGTTTGCACTCCTACCAGCAGTGGAGGAGTGTTCCACTTTCTGCACATCCTCTCCAACAAAAGTCTTCACTGGTGTTTCTAATTTTAGCCATTCTTGCAGGGGTAAGATGGTATCTCAAAGTTGTTTTGATGTGCATTTCCCTGATAGCTAAGGATGTGGAGCATTTTCTTATGTGTCTTTCAGCCTCTTTCATTTCCTCCATTGAGAATTCTTTCTTCAGTTCTGTACCCCATTTTTTAATAGGGTTATTTGGTGTTTTGTTGACTAGTTTCTTGAGTTCTTTGTGTATTTTGGAGATCAGCCCTTTGTCGGATATAGGATTGGTGAAAATCTTTTCCCAGTCTGTGGGCTGCCGTTTGGTCTTTTCGACTGTGTCCTTTGCCTTACAGAAGCTTCTAAGTTTGAAGAGGTCCCATTTATTAATTGTTTCTTTCAGTGTCTGTGTCCCTGGAGTTATGTTCAAGAAGTGGTCTCCTATACCAATTTGTTCAAGGGTACCTCCTACTTTCTCTTCTAAGAGATATAATGTGGCTGGAATGATGTTGAGGTCTTTGATCCATTTGGACTTGAGTTTTGTGCATGGCGACAGACATGGGTCTATCTGCAGTCTTCTACACACCCTTATCCAATTGTGCCAGCACCATTTGTTGAAGATGCTGTCCTCGCCCCATTGTATAATTTTAGCTGTTTTGTCGAAAATCAGGTGTTCATAGGTGAGTGAATTAATATCAGGATTTTCAATTCGATTCCATTGGTCTACCTGTCTATTTTTATACTAATACCAGGCTGTTTTCAGAACTATAGCTCTGTAGTAGAGCTTAAAGTCAGGAATGGTGATGCCTCCTGAAGTTCTTTTATTATATAGGGTTGTTTTGGCTCTCCTGGGTCTTTTGTTTTTCCATATAAAGTTGATTATTATCCTTTGGCCATAGAACGACGTCTCAGCTGGAGAGTGCCAGTTTCCAGTGAGATCCCACTACCCTGCAAATCCTCCTCAAGTTCTAGCTCAGCCCTCGTCCTCTTCTGCAGGCTATTGGCCAGAGCCTACCCCCCTCCCCTGTGCCCTATCCCACCCATGGTCCTGCCTCTCTGGTTGACCACTGGGACAGAGGGTGGAGCCAACAGTCCACCCTACTTAGGAGACTTCTCGGAGCAACTCTGAACCAAGGAGACCTGACTATCCTTGTGGGACCACCTGTAATTTCCACTGGCTTGGTATGTGACCCCGCCTCCAGTCCTCTGCTGGAGTCCCGCGCCCATCCTGAGATCCGACTAACTCTGAAGTTCCATGCTGGATGCCCTTCTTATGTGAGATAAAAAAAAAAATTGCAAAAAGCGTTGAAGCCCTGACTAGTATAAGCAGGGTCATTATCAGTTTTAATTATCTGGGCATTCCCATATAAGCAATGGCTTGCAAACTATGTTTCTTAATATCTTTAAGCCTTTCTTCAGTGTGGACAGAGGCAAATATGAGATGAGAATTGGTATTCACAACTTCAGGAACACATTGTATTTCGCAAAAGGAAGCAACATAGTTAACATCCATCTGCCAGATATCAGTAGGCATGACAACCTAGGGGTTAAGTCCAAGGTGTGGAATAGGTAAGAACTCTGCACATAGGGAACAATTTTTTACTATATTAATAGCTTGGTATGTAGTAATTTTAAAATGATGTTTGAGTGATCCTGCATTAAGGTGGAAGGTTGTATGAGTTTTAAAATAGATGAGGACTCCACTTACGTTTTTGTATCAGGGAGTCTTTTGTGTTGCACTTAAAGAAGAATGTTGCTTTTATGGCAGGAATCTTGTTATCAAAATTGGTTTTCTACATCTCTTTGGTTGAGTACTTTACTCCCTTCCCTGCTTGGGCCTCTTACAGGACTCCTGCTTTTGGTCTCCTTTGGCCCATGGGCCTTTCATAAATTAGTATCCTTTATCAAATAGCAAGTAGAGTCTGCCACATAGCCTATACAGGTTCACTAACATAAACTGGCCTCAGAGGAGAGTGACACAAATCTCACTATAGTCAATAGGCTTGTGGTGTTCCCCCTGAAACAGAACTATCCCTATACCCCTTCAAAAATTTCAGAGGTGCAGACATGGATGGTACTTCAGGAAGGCCACACCTTCTAAGGAACATGCTTATGTGCATCGAAGTTTATGTTTCATACACTTGCCCCCCCCCGAAAAGAACATCAGACAGTCCCGCTGTTGAGGCAGCCCTAAGAGGTTAATAAAAGGGCTTCTGGTAAAAAGTCCCTATTGCTTGTCTAGGCCAATAAGAGGGTCAGGTCACTGTCCCCCTCTCATGTAAAATTTTGGCTAAGGTTTTTTTGAAACTGATGCTGGATCTATGCTCAGTTATGGAAGTATCTTTGGCTAAACTCTGCCTTTCTCTTGGATGTATATTTACAGCCTTCAGTTATTCCACAAAGGTTTTATGATTCAGTAACTAGTCCCAGTTCACAAAATTAGCCTAGCCTATAACCACTAGCCCTATCACCATAGTAACATTTCTTGTTCTCATAATTCCTGATCTTTCCATCCATGTCAGCATCCATTATTTGTGGGTTTTAATATTCTGATACAAGAATACCTGTTCCTCAACTAATGTTCTTATCTCTACTGCCCTCTTACTTATGTCTTTGCTCTGCTGACTATATAAGCTCTGGGTGCAAAAATAAAGTTTGGCACTTGCTCAGAATTCAGTATGGTGGTCAATTCCCCCAAATCTCTTGACCCATAACCCATCCTTGGATTATGGAGTTCCAGCTTGTAGTTCTGGGGTCAAGACAGATTTGGGAATCCCTGTGTGGCCCATTTTTCCTGACCACTAACTAAAGTTTGCGTAATGCAGCTATAAATTTACATTTGGTCCAAAGTATAAGAATTTCACATTCATTTCAGGCACTTGTGCTCTGGTTCCCTTTTTAGTTGTAACTAATGCTATGAATTTTGCAATAAGTTTGATTTGTTCTCAGCACATCTGCCACCTGGTAACGTGCTGAACATATGAACTAACAGCTGTTGTGGGCCATGTACCCCAGGTGGTAGCTATGCCAGGGACCTCCACAGAGCATGAATCTGTGCATCAGAGAGTAAAGGAAATTTCAGGATCATGGCTGCTAGTGCTGCCTCTGCCACTGAGGCAAAAGATTCTAGCATAGCATTCTCCCATTCTATAAATACTGCAAGCACAGTGGATCAACTATTAGGTGATTTGGCGGATGCCTTAGCCACCCAAAACACACTTGATAATCTAGTACAAGTGCGCATTTTTAAACTAAATCTACAAAGTAGCCTCCTATATGAACACTTGTTTTTTTTGTGAGAGGCTCACATGGCTTCTTTCTCTTTCACACATTTGTGCTAATTCAACAGCTGCAGTTATTTTTGTCTAGGGATCCTGAAGTGATCAGTTTTTAAATTATACACATGCTTTAGCCATGCAGATCATTAACATCAATGAAACCTGAGTACCACATGCCAGTGCAGAAGACCTTTTACAAGGACTTCAAGTTGTGGGCATATTATTTAGAGAATGGGCAAACATTCTGTCACTGGGATTTGTAGACTTGCACTTGGTGCTACGTTGCCACAGTATTAGACAGGCCATGACCAACTTTCAAACAAGACAGCCTATCATTCTGGGGTACTGATAATAACATCCACAGTAGAAAGCAGAGAAAGGTATGGTGGAGTAGGTGTGGAGATACAACTTTATTCCCAGCAGAGAACAACCTGGACTACATATCCAGTACCAGGACAGCTAAGATCTCACAATGAGATCCAGTCTAAAAAATACAAAACAAACAATAACAACAAAAGAAATATACAAACATAACCAACAGAATATAAGAGATGGAAGAGAGAATCTCAGCCGCTGAAGATAAAGTAGAGGAAATAGATTCATTGACCAAAGAAAATCTTAACTCAAACAAATCCTTAACCCAAATCATCCAGGATATGTGGAACACTATGAAAAGGCCAAAACTAAGAATAATAGGCCAAAAAGAAGGCAGAGTAGCTGAGCTCAAAGTGCAGAAAACATATTCAGCAAAATCGCTGAAGAATACTTTCCCAATCTGGAGAAGGACATGCCCATGAAAGTACAAGAAGCATACTGAACACCAAATAGACTGGACCATAGAAAAAAGATGGCTGATCACATAATAATAAAAACACCTAGCATACAGAATAAAGAAATAATATTAACTGCAATGAAGGAAAATTGTCAGTTAACATGTAAAAACAGACCTATCAAAATTACACCTGACATCTCCATGGAAACTCTCAAGATCAGCGGGTCCTGCATAGATGTTCTACAATTACTATGAGTCCAAGGATGCCAGCCAAGGCTTCTATAGCCAGAAAATCTCTCAATCACTATAGATGGAGAAAACAAGATATTAAATGATAAAGCCAGATTTTCACAATGCCTAGTTACATATTCAGCCTTCCAGAAAGCACTGCAAGAAAAAGTCCAACCCAAGGAGGTTATGCTCACAACGACATAGGCAATAGATAATCCCACTTCACCAGAACTAAAGGGCAAAGCAGGGAAACTGTATTAACAATACCAAAATCAACAACTTTCCTTCAACATTAATGGTTTTAACTCGCCTGTAAAATGACACAGGCTAACAGAATGGATACAAAGACAGAATCCATCCTTCTGCTGCATACAATAAACACATCTAAGCTTCATAGACAGATATAACCTCAGTGTAGAGGGTTGGGAAAAGATCTTCCAATCAAATGTGTGCAAGAAGCAATTAGGTGTGGCTATCCTAATATCTAACAAGTTAGACTTCAAACCAAAATCCATCAAAAGGATGAAGACAGACATTTCGTATTCATCGCAGGAGAAATCTATCAGCACAAAGTCACAAATTTGAACATCTATGCCCCAAATACAAAGGCACCCACTTTCATAAAAGAAACGCTACTAAAACTCAAACTCACAAAAAACCTCACACACTCATAGTGGGAGACTTCAACATACCACTTTCACCGTTAGACTGGACCACCAGTCATAAACTTAACAAAGAAACAAAAGAACTAACAGAAGTTATGTCTCAACTGGGTTTAACAAACATCTATAGAACATTGCATCCAAACACATAGGAATATACCTTCGTCTCAGCTCCACATGGAACCTTCTCTAAAATCAACCACATACTAGGCGACATAAGAAACCTAAAGAGAAACAAAAATAAATAAATAAATAAATAAATAAAAAATGGGGACACTCAAAGCAGGGCTCTTCTAAAGAAAGAGGTCTTAGGTGGAGAGTGACAGGACAGAGTGAGATCCGACTATAGGTGCAGAAACATCCCGAGTATCAGCCCAGCCTTTCTCCTCTTCTGCCAGCCATTGGCTAGAGGTGAGTCTGGGCCCAATTGGGGCAGCCTCTCCCCTACAGGCTCCCCCCCCCAGAACTCCCTGTGTTTTCTCCCGATCCCCCAACTCCTGTGGCCTGTCCCCTTCGAGAACAGCCTTGGAGATCTGATACACCCCCACCCATCCCTACTGCAAGCCTGCCGCCCCCCAACCTGTGCCCTTCCCTGCCCTCAGTCCCACCACTCTGGATGAACACTGGCACTGAGGGTGGAGCCAACTGTCCAGACAACTTAGGGGGACTTCTCAGAGCAACTCTGAACACAGGAGACCTGCTTAGTCATGTGGGACCACCCGTAATTTCCACCTGCTTGGATTCTGACCCCCACCGCTGGTCATCTGCTAGAGTCTCGGGCCCCACGCAGAGATCTGCCTGTCTCTGTGGGACCACTCTGAGTTCCCGCCAGCATCTTCTACTGGATCCTCATCCCTGATCCCATCCCTGGGCCCTTGTCTGCGGAGAGATTTCCTAGAGAGCTTGGGACACCCAGAGCTACAGATATTGAATCTCTGGCCGACATAAGCCCACCGGGGAAGTACCATAGAGAGAGGGAGAGACCCCACCAACACCTACTGGAAGAAGCTATGGGGAGATGGCAACACAAGAATATACCTAACAACAGAAGATAAGCATGACACCACCAGAATCTAGGGAATCTACCCCAACTAGAATGGAACACAACAACAAAGCAGAGGAAGCAGAAGGGAACAACTTAAAAAATTACCGTCAGAAAAATGATAGAGGCCATCAAAGAAGATGTGAGAAAATCCCTTAAAGAAATGGAGGGAAAAACAAAAAAAAAAGTGGAAGAAATGAACAAATTTCTTAAGGAAAGTAAAGAAAGTACAGAAAGCCAAGAAGGAAATGGTTCAAGATTTGAAAACTGAAATAGAGAAAATAAAGTCAATACAAACCGAAGGAATGCTGGAAATAGATCAGGTAAAAGATCAGGAACTACAGACACAAGCATAACCAACAGAATTCAAGACATGGAGGAGAGAATCTCAGGCACAGAAGATAAACTAAAAGAAATAGATTCATCGACCAAAGAACATCATAAATCTAAACAAATCCTTAACACAAAGATTCCAGGAAATGTGGGACACTGTGAAAAGTCAAAATCTAAGAATAATAGGTATAGAGGCAGGTGAGGAAGCCGAGCTCAAAAGTGCAGAAAACATATTGAACAAAATAATCGAGGAAAACTTTCCCAACCTGAAGAAGGACATGCCCATGAAAGTACAAGAAGCATACCAAACACCAAATAGGCTGGACCAAAGAAAAAAGACCCCTTGACATATAATAATTAAAACAAAACACCTAGCATACAGAATGAAGAAAGAATATTAAGAGCAGCGAAGGAAAAAGGACCGGTTACATATAAAGGCAGACCAGTCAAATTTACACCTGACTTCTCCATGGAAAACCTCCATGCCAGAAGGTCCTGGATAGATGTTCTACAAGTATTAAGAGAATACTGATGCCAGCCCAGGTTACTATACCCAGCAAAACTCTCAATCTAGATGGCGAACAGAAGATATTTAATGACAAAACCAAAATTCCCCAAAACTTATCTACAAATCCAGCCTTACAGAATGTAAGGACCCAAGGAAGGTAACTATACCCACAAAAATGTAGGTAACAGATAATCCAACTACACCAGAAACCAAGGGTAAAGCAAAACAAATATATTGACAATACCACTGCCAATAACAAACCTAAAACAAACAAACATTAACAATCAATAGTCCTTACTCACCCTCAAGATTAATGGTCTTACCTCACCCATAAAAAGACACAGGCTAACAGAATGGATACGAAGACATAATCCATCCTTCTGCTGCATACAAGAAACACATAAAAGCTTCAAAGATATACATTACCTCAGGATAAATGGTTGGGAAAAGATCTTCCAATCAAATGCAACCAAGATGCAAGCATGCATGGTTATCCTAATATCTAACAAGTTAGAGTTCAAACCAAAATTAATTAAAAGAGATGAAGACAGTAATTTCGTATTCATGGCAGGTGGAATCCATCAACACAAAGTCTCATTTCTGAACATCTATGCCCCTAATATAAAGGCATTCACATTAATAAAAGAAATGCTACTAAAACATAAAGCTCATATAAAACCTCACACAGTTATAGTGGGAGACTTCAATACACCACTCTCAACACTAGACAGGGCCACCAATCAGAAACTCAACAAAGAAACAAAAGAACAAACAGAAGTTATGTCTCAAGTGGGGTTAACAGACAACTATAGAACATTCCATCTACCTTCTTCTCTACTCCACATGGAACCTTCTCTAAAAGTGACAACCACTAGGTGGCATAACAAAGCTTAACAGATACAAGAGAATAGGAATAGTACCCTTGTACCTTATCAGACCACAATACTTTAAAATTGGATTTCAACAACAACACATAGAGCAGAAAACCTGCAAACTCATGGAAACTGAACAATGTGCAATTGCACCACTCCTGGATCAAAGAAGAAATGAACAAAGAAATTAAGGACTTTCTGATATTCAATGAGAATGAGGATACAACATACCCGAACTTATGGGACACCTTGAAAGCAGTGATACGAGGGAAGTTCATTGCACTAACTGCCCATAAGAAGAAATAAGTATAGTCACATAAGAAAATTAACAGCATAACTGTAAGCCTTAGAACAGACAGAAACAAACTCAACCCGTAGGAGTAGATGCCAGGAAATAATCAACTTGAAGGCTGAAATCAACAAAATAGAAACCAGGAAAACAATTCAAAAAAATCAATGCAACAAAGACTTGGTTTTCTGAGAAAATCAACAAGATAGGCAAACCTTTATACAAACTAACAAAAAAGCCGAGAGAGAACATGCAAATTAACAAAATCAGAAATGAAAATGGGAACATAACAATGGACACAAAGGAAATCCAGACAATTTTCAGGTCATATTTTGAAAATCTGTATTCTACAAAAATTGAAAATTCAAAGGAAATTTTCAAATTTCAGGATAACTATTACTTACCAAAATTAAATTAAAAGCAGGCCAACAACTTAAATAGACCTATAACCCACAATGATATAGAAGCAATCATTGAAAGTCTTCTAAATAAAAAAAATCCAGGGCCAGATGGCTACAGTGCAGAATTCTACCAGAATTTCAAAGAAGAACTAATGCCAATAGTCCTCAAATTTTCCACAATATAGAAACAGAAGGTTCATTGTCAAACTCTTTTTATGAGGCCACAATAACCTTGGTACCCAAGCCTCAGAAAGATACAACTAAGAAAGAAAACAGACCAATATCCCTGATGAAAATCAATGCAAAATACTCAATAAAATACTTGCAAACCGATTTCAAGAATACACCAGGGAAATCATCCACCATGACCAAGTAGGATTCATCCCTGGATTGCAGGGATGGTTCAACATACGAAAATCTATCAACGTGATCCACGACATAAACAAACTGAAAAAAAAAACAAAAACAAAAAAAAAAAACCTTAGGATTATCTCTCTAGATGCTGAAAAAGCCTTTGACAAAACTCAACACACTTTCATTAGAAAGATCTTAGAGAGATCAGGTATAATAGGAACAAAGCTAAACATAATAAGAGCAATATACAACAAACCAACTGCCAACATCAAACTGAATGGAGAGAAACTTAAGACGATTCCTCTAAAATAAGTAACAAGACAATGCTGCCCTCTCTGTATATATCTCTTCAAAATCATACTTGAATTTGTAGATACAGCTATGACAACAAAAGGAGTTCAAGGGGATCCAAATTGGAAAGGAAGATGTCAAAATGTCTCTATTTGCAGATAATATGATAGTTTACATAAGTGACCCAATAAGTTCTACCAGGGAACTCCCACACCTTCAGCAAACTAGCAGGATACAAGATAAATTAAAAAAAATCAGTAGCCCTACTTTTTTCAGACAACAAAAAGACAGGGAAAGAAATCAGAGAAACATCACCCTTTACAATAGCCACAAGCAACATAAAGTATCTTGGGGTAACATTTACCAAACAAGTGAAAGACCTATATAATAAGAACTTTGTGGCTCAAAACAAAAATATTAAAGAAGATACCAAAAAATGGAAAGATCTCCCATGATCTTGGATAGGTAGGATGAATATAGTAAAAATGGCAAGCTTGCCAAAAGCAATCTACAGATTCAATGCAATCCCCACTAATATCCCACCACAATTCTTCACTGACGTTGAAAGTTTAATAATCAGCTTTATATGGAAAAACAAAAGACCCAGGAGAGCCAAAACAACCCTATACAATAAAAGACCTACAGGAGGCATCACCATTCCTGACTTTAAGCTCTATCTCAGAGCTATAGTTTTGAAAACAGCCTGGTATTGGCACAAAAATAGACAGGTAGACCAATGGAATTGAATTGAAAATCCTGATATGAACCCACACACCTATGAACACCTGATTTTCAACAAAACATCTAAAAGAATACAAAAGGGCGAGGACAACATATTCAACAAATAGTGCAGGCAAAATTGGATGAGGGTGTGTAGAAGACTGCAGATAGACCCATGTCTGTCGCCATTAACCAAACTCAAATCCAAAATGGATCAAAGACCTCAACATCAATCCAGCCACATTGAACCTCTTAGAAGAGAAAGAAGGAGGTACCCTTGAACAAATTGGTATAGGAGACAGCTTCCTGAACATAACTCCAGGGGCACAGACACTGAGAGAAACAATTAATAAATGGGTCCTCTTCAAACTTAGAAGCTTCTGTAACACAAAGGACACAGTGAATAAGACCAAATGGTAGCCCACAGACTGGAAAAAAATTGTCACCAATCCAATATCTGACAAAGGGCTGATATCCAAAATATACATAGAAGTAAAGAAAATAGTTAACAAAACATCAAATAACCCTATTAAAAATGGGGAAAAGAACTGAAGAAAGAAATCTCAATAGAGGAAATGAAAAAGGCTGAAAGACACTGAAGAAAGTGCTCAACATCCTTAGCTATCAGGAAAATGCACATCAAAACAACTTTGAGAGACCATCTTACTCCTGCCAGAATGGCTAAAATTAGAAACACCAATGTTGACTCATGCTGGAGAGGATGTGGAGAAAGGGGAACACTCCTCCACTGCTGGTGGGAGTGCAAACTCATACAACCACTGTGGAGATCAGTATGGCTGTTCCTCAGGAAAATGGGAATTAGTTTACCACAGGACCCAGCAATCCCCCTTTTAGGCATATACCCAAATGATCCACATCCATGCAACAAAGACATCTGTTCAATTATGTTCATAACAGCACTATTTGTAACAGCAAGAACCTGGAAGCAACCAAGATGCCCCTCAATTGAAGAATGCATAATGAAGATGTGGCACATCTACACAATGGAATACTACTCTGTAGAAAAAAATAATGGTATCTTTAAATTCTCAGGCAAGCAGATGGCACTTGAAGAAATCATCCTGAATGAGGTAACCCAGTCACAAAAAGAGGTACATAGTATGTATTCACTCATATATAGATTTTAGTCTTAAATCAAAGGATCACCAGCCTATAATTCACACCACCAGAGGAACTAGAATACAATGTAAATTCTAAGAGATTCAATATAAAGTCCCTCACAGAACTGGGAAGGGACAAGTCCCCCAGAGCTCAGGGGAAGTCGGGGGATGCAGTGAATAGAGATAGAAGTGGAGAAAGTGAGGGGTAGGAGAGGAAAATACATGGGACTAGGAAGATTGAGTCTGGTTAGGCATAGAAGATGAGAGAGAGAAAGAGAGAGAGAGAGATAGATAGAGATAGAGAGAGATAGATTACATAAAAGAAGGAGCCATTATTGGTTTGAAGAGAAAATTGAACTACAAGCCTGCGGCCAACTAACATTTTGAGCTTCTGTGGAAAGGCTACCATAAATGACCTTCCAGGTTTGTGAGATCAACAACTAACTTATGCATGGAGCCCTCATCTAATACCTGTTGGAAACAGGAGCAAACACCCATACATAAACACAGAATCGAAATAGAACCCAGATGCAGATGGAGAGGATAAGACCAGGCTGCAGAAACACATAGAGACAGCTTATTTGAACAAGGAGGAGCTAATGGGCCCCCAGACTGATAGCTGGGAAGCCAGCATGGGACAGACTCAGCCCCCCCCGAATATGGGTCTCAGCCAGAAGGACGGAGCAGTCTAAGGGACCTCAGACAGTGGAGCCAGGATGTTTCCTTGGTGAACAAAAGGACTTTGAGAACACATCCCCCATGGAGGGATAACTGCCTTAACCTAGAGACAGGTGAGAAGCCCTAGTCCCTACTACAAATGACCTGTCATATCTATGTGACCCCAACTGGATGGCATTCCCCTACATGTGGAATTGGGGTGGGTGGATGGGAGGGGAGGGTGGTTTGGTGGATGTGAGAGGGCAGAGAGTGTAAATGTGAGGGAGGGAGGGAGAGAAGTAGGTAGAGAGAAAGGGAGGGAGGGAAAGGGAACTGGGATGGACATGTAAAATAATAGATTAAATAAAAAAAGAAAAAAAAGAAATGAAAATTTCTACATGAAATGGTAAGAAGGTGATTTCCACAATCAGCAATGGAAGGAAATGGAAGAGGTGAGTGTAAGTTCATATGTCTGCAAGTAATCAGTGTGAACAATTCTACATATTTCAAGGGCCATGCAAAGATTATAGTTAATAATATTATGTTGTATAATAAAAATGTGTGAAGCATGTAGACACTAAATATGCTTGGCTTATAAATAGTAATTATAAAAAGTGGTAAATAACTTAATGAGATTGACAGTATTAATGATATGTGTTCATGAAGACACCACATTGTATACCTTAAATATGTACTATCATAGAAAAAAATAAGAATAGTACGTCCTGATTATAAGTGCTTCATTTGAATGTCAAGAACTCATCCAGAAAAAGCTGCCACTACCCCATGCTTGAAGATTACAGGCTGGTAGTGCTGGTGTACATTGTGTTACAGAGGAAGCAAAACAAAGGGGAGGTATGTGGTCTTCTGTAACAAGTTGGTAGTTCAGACTTAAACATCAAAAGTTAGCAAAGGACAGTGTAGGACTAGACATGGTTCTCTCTAGGAACGAAAAGGACCATGAAGGGAAGTGGGAGAATTTCTTTCCCATCACAACTTTTAGAGAATTATCTGAAAATTTAAGTGCTGTGAATTTAACTTTGTATAAATAACAAAAAAATATCCCATGTTTTGGATAGGTAGGATAAACATAGTACAAATGGCACTCTTGCCAAAAGCAATCTACAGATTCATTGCAATCCCCATTAAAATCGCAAGCAATTATTCACTGACCTTGAGAGGATAATAATCAACTTTATATGCAAAACCAAAAGACCCAAGGTCACCAAAACAAGACACTTAAGAAAGTGCTCAACATTCTGAGCTATCAGAGAATTAGACATCAAAACTACTCTGAGATACCATCTTACTCCTGCCAGCATGGCTAATATTGGGAACACTACTGGCAACTTTTGCTGGAGAGGATGTAGAGCAAGGGGAACACTCCTCCACTGCTGTTGGGAGTGCAACCTTGTATAGCCATTTTGGAGAACAGTACAGAGGTTCCTCAGGAAAATGGGAATAAGACTACCACAGCACCTGGCAATCTCCCTCTTTGGCATATACCCAAATGATCCACATGCATGAAACAAAGAGATGTTCTCCTATGTTCATAGCTGCATTATTTTGTAATAGCAAGAACCTGGAAGCAACCTAGATGCCCCTCAACTGAAGAATGGATAAAGAAGATGTGGCACATTTACACAATTGAATATTATTCTGCAGAAAAAAAACAAAACAAACAACAACGAAAAAAATTGGAATTTTGAAATTCAAAAGCAAATGGATGGAACTTGAAGAAGCCATCCTGATTGAGGCAACCCAGTCACAAAAAGAGGAACATGGTATGTACTCACTCAAATATGGATTTTAGACAAAAGGCAAAGGATCACCAGCCTATAATTCACACTGCCTGAGAAACTAGGATACAAGTAGGATTCTAAGAGATTCATGAAGGTCTCTCACAGAAGGAGAAAGGGACTAGATCTGAGCATATTGGACGTGGGGGTGGGGGGAGAGTGAGTGGAGAGGGAGGTAGAAGAAAGAGAAAGAACTTGTGACTAGGACAATTGAGTCAGGGGAGGAATATACGAGAGAGAGAGAGAGAGCATAAGAGCATAAGAGCATAAGAGCATAAAAGAAGGATGAGATTGATGACTTACTTGTTCACCATTATATCTCCTTCTTCCAGTGGCTGATGGAAATAGAAGCACACAGCAACAACCAAACACTGAGCAGAACTGGAATCCGGATGCAGATATGGAGGAAAAGACCAGGTTACAGAAACACGCAGAGATACCTGACCTGAACAAAGAGCAGCTAATTGGCTCCGAGACTGATAGCTAGGAATCCTGCTTTGGACTGACTCAGACCGCTGAACATGGGCCTCAGTTAGAAGTCCTGGGCAATCTAAGGGACTTCTGACTAACAACCAGGGTTTTTCCCTGGTGCACAAAAGACTTTGGGGGCACATCCCCCATGGAGGGATACTCCATTAACCTAGATGCAGGAGGGAAGGTGCAGCCATGACAGGGATCTGGGCCTGGAGGAGTAGGGTGCTCACTCGGCCAGCCAGCCTAGGCTGCATTTGGGTCCCTTGCCAGGCTCTGGTGCATCTGCTCCACCTGCCTCTAGACCACTGAGTTTGGGGAAAGAAAGGTTCAAGTGGCCCAGTGAGTTTCCACCTGTCCGCTGGGGACCATCAGGATCTGAGAAGCCAAGTTCACTGTGGCATCCAACACCTGCCTGCAGTGGTCTCTGACAGCAGTGACTGTGTTTTTAAAGAAATTGCTGAAGAGTCCCTGTTGAAACTGGGGAAAAGGGGATTTATAGACTGTCATAGCTGGTCTCCAAATTGGTCCCCATCTCCAAGACTGGGATATGCTTCAAGGTTTAGCTGCTAGTCTCGAAGTTGGAGTGAAAACACGGTATGAATAAATTGTGAGATGTTCAAATGGAATGTAGTCATATATATGTGTGTATATATGCACTTATATTCACATACATATATGCATATACACACGTACGTGAGTGTGTGAAATTGATCAAGTTGAGAGATTAGGTGATTTCTCACTGGCTTTGAGATAAGCATTTTATTTTTAAGGCCACAATGTGGGCAAGGGGTTGAGCATAGATACTGTAGTAAAAATAACATATGGTGAGCCCTCACAAAGTGACCGCTCTTAGAAAAAGTCAGGCAGGCAGAGACAAGAAGCCCTGACTAAAGTGATGAAGTACCATTCATCAGCCAAATTTTGTTAATGAGTTTATACAACAGGGGTCCATTGTGCGATTCTCAGCAGAAGTATGTCTCAATTCACTAACTCAAGTTTTAAATTGGTTTGGCCACCCGAAATTGGGCGAATTATATAAAAAATTTTCCAACATTATTTTATATGTTAAACTGCTGCTGTAAGAGAATTCAAACTACTTATCTGATTTTTTTCTTTGTAGTTGGGTGTTTGTATATGAAAAGTGTGTAATTTTCTTTTGGGTGGGGCTTGTAGTATGAAGAGACTCTGTGTTGTAATTGGTTCCTGTTGGTACTGTGATCCAAAATCTCAACCTTCACAGAGATTGGACACAGGCTCAGCTGTGTTTTCTAACTCTTGTCTGATGCCTCTGAGGAATCATCAATAGAAATGTGTGCAATTTTGAAATTTACCTGCAACAGTTGACTTGGAGAGAAGAATGCAAAAACTGCCACAAAATTATTGTAAATATATTGTTACTTCTAGCAATTTTTGATGGAATCTAGTTTTAATAGATTTTCAATGACACTGAGTAAGGAATAATTTTATTCCTGCTTTCCTTAATATGGAATTTGTGCTATTTTAGAAAACTTGACGTGCAAGTTTGATTACTGTCAAAATTTATGTCATCTTGATAAGACTATATTTAGCATCAGCCAAGGAATGCATTCTCTAAGTTTTGTACAGTACTTTTGCCCTGGAATTTCATTTGAAGCATTTCGGTCAGGGCTTCATTCGTGAACAACATAGAAACTATGAATGTACATTTGGGAGAGGTTAACTGGAGTTTTAGTTCCCTCAGAACTAAGGGCCTGAGGTGACAGAGTCCATTTGTGTAAGAGAAAGCTCTGTTATCCTTTAACCCCCCCAAAAAAAAAGCCCATAAAAGCCATAAGAGTTATGGATGCTTACCAGAATGAAGGTAGCATGACTGGAAAACAAGGAACACGTGGCATACATTTACCTGTGTTCATGTAAGTCTCTGGGTGTCTTTTAATTTTGTAGCCATACACAAATCATCATGGTTCCTTTTGCAATTCAGAGGAGAATGACTTGCAACCCACCAACAAGTGCATGTTTCCATTCTTATTTGACCACTCTGGTTCTTATCACTTGTGTAGTTTCTTTCATGGCCTTTCTACTGGTTTCATTAGTTACACATTGCATACATTTGAAATTGCTACTTTTTAACTTTGAATGTTCACAGTTTGGTGTTGCTTATTTATTGTGGTGTACTTCTGTTTCCATGTATGCATGTGCACTGTGGGCATGCAGTGCCAACTGAGGCCAGGAGAGGGCACAGAAACTCCTGGAACTGATCATTTGCAAGAGCCATCCCAGCTCTGACTGGTAGTTTACACGCTACTAATGACCATGCCTTGCACATGCCTGGACTGTACCTGGCTGCTACCTGGGGCAGTGTGATTTCCACACTCCACAACAGGTGGATTTAAAGTAAAAAATTTACGTTAATTATACATCATTTTTTTTTTTTTTGGATCAACAAATAGTAGCTACACACACACACACACACACACATACATACACAGGGCATGGTGTTGTACACCTTCAGTCAGAGCACTCAAGAGGCACAAGCAAGTGGATCTCTTTATTTGAGGCCAGCCTGCTCTATATGTAAAAGTTCTAGGATAAAGAGACATTGTCTCAATAATAATAATAATAATAATAATAATAATAATAATAATAATAATAAAATCCTTCTTAGGTGAAGTTAGGTAATGGAGAGAGGGAGAGGGAGTCAACTCTGGTGGACTGACAGTCAGTTTGTCTCCCAGAGCAGAGGATGACCATTAATTGATGACTAAACCAAATCAAATGATTCTGACTAGAATTTAGAATGCATGAGGAGAGGTTTCAGTAAGCAAGTCCTTCCTTGGACCTGCAGGACTTGTTCCATTTATTTTGAGGAAGGTTTTTTCTTCTTGTTTTTCTTTTGGTTTGGTTTGGTTTTTTGTGGCCTCTAGAGTTTACTCATTGTCTCACCTTTGACAATTCGACACAGCCTGGAGTCAGTCATCTGAGAGGAAAGCCTAGATTAGATTGGCCTGTGGATAATTATCTTGACTATTGATGCAAGAAGGCCCATCCATTAGGCAGCACCATCCGTAGACACGTTGTCCTGGCCTTAAAGAAGCTAGTGGAGCACAAACCCTATTCTGAGTTCCTCAGTGAAGTTTTGTGACATGGACAGGTAGGCATGTCAACCCTTTCTTTGCGAAGTTGTTTTCATCAGAGTATTTTTCATAGTAACAGAATGAAAAGGAATAACCTAGGCATTTCCCCTGCTGCCCTACTGACTTGTCAGCCAGAATTCCAGATCCTCCTACCCAAACTGTGGTCTTCAGTGAAGACTGGATTCCATTTTATATGGAAGCCCAGACCTCTCCATTGTCTCTACTACTCCTGGGATCCCTGAAGGTGACCTCCTGTTCCAATGTCTGATTGTGATATTCTGTTGAGTGTAGGCCTACCCCAATTTCTGTTCTGTTATATCAGGGGGCAGTTATCTCAAGACACCTTGGCAGGATTACTCATGTCTTGTGTAGGCTGATTGTGGATCCCATAGTTGTGTTGTTACCTCTGTCCACTTGTCCACTTGCTGAAGTATGACATGAGTTTGTCTTGTGTCCTGCATAGGGAAGAAAGCACTAAGCTCAAATTGTTAGTTGGCAGCAGTCTTGTAGTTCTCTAGACCTTTCTTTGTGTTCAATTTTCTCTTCAAACCTATATTGGCTCCCTCTTTTATGTTCTCTCTCTCTCTCTCTCTCTCTCTCTCTCTCGTCTTTTATTCCTCTCTCTGGGGTACTTCCCTAGTGGGCTTATGTGGGCCAGAGGTTCAATATCTGTAGCTCTTGGTGGTACAAGCTCTATAGCAGGTCTTTCCACATAAAGGGACCCAGGGATGGGGTCAGGGCTGAGGATCCAGTAGAAGATGCCACTAGCCAATGACTCTAGCCAATGGCTGGTGGAGGAGGACACATGCTGAACTGAAACTCGGGAAGTTTGTACACAATAGTCTGATCTCACTGGAAACTGGGACCCTCCAGCTGTGGCCACTTTTTTTAGCCGAGCCTTGCTTTAGGGGTCAAGGATCTTGCCGGCAGGAACTCAGTGTGGATCCAACGAGATAGGCAGATCTCTGGTAGGGGCCTGGGACTCCAGCAGAAGACTGGAGGTGAGGTCAGAGACCAAGCACGAGGAAATCACGGGTGGTGCTAGGTGGATAGGCAGGTCTCCTTTTCTCAGATTTGCTCTGAGAAGTCTCTGAAGTATAGTGGACTGTTGGTTCCACGCCCTGTCCTAGTGCTCAACCAGAATGGCAGGACAGTGGGCAGGATAGGGCAGAGGGTAGAGGGGGCAGGCTCGCGGTGGGGATGGTTTGGGGTGTATCAGAGTTCCAAGGGTACTCTCGATGGGGACAGGAGACAGGAGCAGCGGGATCAGGGGCCAACCCAGGGAGTTTGGTGGGAGGGGGAGAGTTTGTAGGGGAAAGGCCGCCCATATTGGGCCCAGACTCACCTCTAGCCAATGGCTAGTGGAAGAGGACAAAAGCTGAGCTGAAACTTGGAAAGCTTTTGCAGGATAGTCAGATCTCACAGGAAACTGGGCCCTCCAGCTGAGGACTCTTTCTTTAGCAGAGGCCCTGCTTTAGGGGTCAAGGATCTTGCTGGCGGGAACTCAAAGTGGACCCACAGAGATAGGCAGATCTCTGGGGAGGGCCCAGGACTCTAGCAGAGGACTGGAGGTGGGGGTCAGAGACCAAGCAGGTGGAAATTACGGGTGGTCCCTTGTGTTTTGGTCCATTCTATTTGGTGTTTGGTATGCTTCTTGTACTTTCATAGGAATGTCCTTTTTTAGATTGGGAAAGTTTTCCTCAAAGATTTTGTTGAATATGTTTTCTGCACCTTTGAGCTGGTCTTCTTAGCCTTCCTCTATGCCTACTATTCTTAGGTTTGGCCTTTTCATGGTGTCGTACATTTCTGGAAGTTTTGGGGTCAATTCCAAGTGTCCATATTAGTAATGAAGTTCTCACGATGGCAGGCTCTTCAGCCTCTTAGTCTTACACACCTGTGTCACCTTCATGGGATCCTGTAGGAAGAAAATTTTTAGCAACCAAATTTCTCAACAGAACTGTCTGTGAAATATGTAGCTAGTCACTGTGTGGCAAGAAATGTTTGACTTTAGTTCTATTTGAAACTCTGGCCAGGGTGTACACAATTACAGCTTGCTAGTCATGATATGTCTCAAGCAAAACAGTCTCAAACTGGTTTTAGGTTGTTGTGTTGAGTCAAGTGGAAATGATGATATGGGGCCCCATCTTCTTTCTGGAGAGTTCAAAGATTGCTGTTAGGAATTCTTATTATTCCTTGTGGAAAAGTTAAACATCAATATTAATGTAAAATTTTCAAGTTTTAAGGTATGCTACAGGGAAAGGCAACAATGTTTCCTAGTAATTTTTGAAGATCATTAAGAATCTGGTAGCAATCTCTCCTGATCTGTACTTTTTGAGGTCGAATTTTCTGTAGACCTATTTTATATCCTAAGTAGTTGATAGACTCTCTTTTTTGTATTTTTTCATGTGCAATTTTCAATCCCCAGCAAGGTAAAACTTCCTTTACTTTCTCAAATATTTTTTTCTAATATTTCTCATTTAGAGTCAGCTAACAATATATCATCCTTGTAATGATAGATCATGGATTGTGGAAACTGTTTACAAACCATTTCTAGCAGTTTTTGTACAAAATATTGACACAGGGTGGGGCTATTTAGCATTCCCTGTGGCAAAACCTTCCATTGATATCTCTTCTCCATTGAGAATTATTGTAATTAGGTACCGTGAAGGCAAATATCTCTTTATCTCATACTTGGAAAGGTATAGTGAAGAAGCAATCCTTTAAATCAATAACTATAATAGGCCATTCTTTAGGTATCAAAGAAAGCATGGACATTCTAGGCTGCAGAGAGCCCATTAGCTGGATAGCTTTATTGATGGCTCTCATGTCTGTAAGCATTCTCCCTTTACCAGATTTCTTTTTGATAACAAATACAGGAGAATTCCAAGGGCTGGTTGATTCCTCGATATGTCCAGCATTTAGCTGTTCCTGAACCAGGCTTTCTAAAGCCTCTAACTTCTCAGAGGTCATAGCTCATTGCCCTAACCAGACAGATTAGTCTGTTAGCCACTTTAAGGGTAGGGCTTTTGGTTTCTCTGTTTGTTCAGCACTCATACTTTATTTTGTACAGCCTTGATATTTGGTGTCTGTGTTGTATAGTAGTTTATAATATCTTTTCCAGCATCATGAGGTCGTTTATGGTTCCTATCTAATAGTGGAGGAATGCTAATCTGTGTATTCCATTGCTGTAATAGATCACAACCCCATAAATTTATCACTACATCAGCCACATGTGGTCTCAACCTTCCTCTCTGTCCTTCTGGTCCTATACATTCAATCAATCTTGTGCTCTGTTTTACCTGAGACAGGTTTACAATCCCTAAGAAATGAACATTTATCTCATACAGGGGCCAACTTCGAGGCCAAGATTTATGAGTTATGATAGTTAAGTTACTCCCTGTGTCAACTATCCCATCAAACAATCTTTTATTCATCATAACTATCAATCTAGGCCTTTGACTGTTTATAGAGGTTTGCCAAAATATACGTTTTTATTTCCTTCTGTCATGTTTGATTCAACTTCTATCACTAGTTTGTCATCCAGAGCGGTATGAGCTTTTACAATAGGCATATAATTTTCTCATTGTCCTTAGGGAGTTTGTCCTCCACTGTGACTGGGAATGTTTGGACCACCTTTGACGTGGGGGCCTTCGAGAGGCCCCCCAAGGAGTTTTCCGATGGTAAAGGGTTTCCTTGCTTGTCTCTGGTCATTCTTCACTCGTTTGTCCAGTGTCTGCCTTTGCCACACCTTCTACATAACCCAGAAGACTGAATCCTTCTGTTCGATTCATTCCTGGGAGTGTTATTTCTAGGGATGCTTTGTCTACAATTTCTTTTTAGATGTCCTGTCTTACCATAGTTATACCATCTGACATGTTGATATCTCTTCAAACCTGTGGAGACAGCTTCTCCTACCCAAGCTTCTATGACATCATGTTTAAGACCTCTATTATCTTGATGTATTATCAGATCTTTAGATGGCTTCACCTATTCATGGTTCATTGTTATTGTCATTATAATCAATGTTGGCTGTATATAGGACCCATTCATCCAAGGGTGCTAATCAAAATTTTAAAGGCCAAAGCACTTTTTTGCATTGAGGATTCACATTCTCATAAGCTAAATATTCTATGAGTATTCACCTAGAATCTATATCTGCTACCTCTAATTGTACTGCCCTAGATAATCTTTCTTGAACCCTACTAAAGTGTTCTGTAGGTAGGTCCTTGCCTTACCTTGGTATAGGATTCTATCTTCTCCCCTAATTCATGAACCTTATCCTAAGCACTTAGAGCTGCTGTACTGCATAGAGACCAGATATGTTCATCATAGCAGCTTGGTTTTCTGGGTCAGCATAAATACCCTCACCAAGAATTTTATCTTTGGCAGCTTTATAACCATTCTTTAAGCCCTGAAGTTCAAGAGCTTTTGCTTCCTCGGTCCATAAAGCCCTCCATTCTAATTGAGAGGAGTTTTCAAGGACATCTGATATTAATTGATCCCAATCCTTAGGGTTTACCTTGTTATTCCTTGCCCATGATTCTACTAATTGCTTCACATATGGAGAGGGCATGCCATAAGAGACTACTGCTTCCTTTATACCTTTAAAATCTTACATACATATTGGTTCCCATTGATAGGCAATGACACCTTTTTTTGGTTGCTTTTCTTTGCTGGTTTTTCATTAACTTTTTCAGGAAAAGCTCCCCTGACTCTAAAAGGTGTGGAAAATTTTAAGTCTTTTTCATGCCCTGTTACCTGTAGTTCTTCTGATGTATCAGATTGAAGGTCTTCTAAAGCCTGAAATCTATTTCCCATTGTTTCTTTGAGTGTCTGAACTTTTTGCATCAAATAACTTTCTAGAGACTTCATTGCATCAGTCAGTTTCTTACTTTCTCCAAATACAATGATTCCATGTTTTTAATATTCTCATACTTAGGTAATTTCTGAATGGCATGTAAACTGCCTTCCATAAACAATGTTTTATCTGCTAGATTGACATTATCATCAGACATGCGAGAGATTCTATCATCTAGTCTTTCTATCTGATGTTCCAGTTTTTTAAAATTATTAGCAGCTTCCTCTGATAAGGAACGAGCTGCTTCTGCTAGCGTGTTAATGAATTGCATTGTCTCTGTTTTGGTTATTGAGTCATCAGTCATAGAACAAATTCTATTTTCTACTTGGTCATTTTTATGTTGCATGTTTTGTATTCTACCTGTCATCTCTCCAATGCCATCTTCAATATTCTGATATTTTTTTTCTAAGCATTCTATATTTTGAATCCTTGTAACTAAGTCTCCTATGGTTTGTACAAGTTCTTTATTGTTTGTTCTAATCTCAAACTATTTCATTAAGAATATCATGTTAATGATAAAACCCATTGATATAACAGACTAAATGTACATATTGGTCTAGTCATAATTTTCCTCAGCTAAAATTCTTCCTATATATGAAGTAAAAGAATTCCTAAAATCCTCCATTGTAAAATCATCTGCCATAGGTATGGAACAATTTTTCTCATATATTATATTAGCTTAAATTGTAAAGGATGTTACAATTACCTTAGGTGTATTTCTTCTGTCCTTGAATGTTGATGTTTTAATTGTAGAGCTCAGCTTGTGGTATTGACGCCTGGAGGTGTACCACCAAATAGTGTCCAGCAGCAGAGGATCTGCCAGATCCCAGTTCTGCCCAAAAGTGTACCACAAAATAGTGTCCAGAAGTGTACCGCCAAATAGCTTCCAGTAGCAGACCATCCTTCTGATCTCGGTCCTTGTAGAATAGCTCTTAACAAAATAAGGCAAGAGAAATTTTGTTACATGAAGGAGTGAAACAAGCTTTCTGCAAATTGCTGGGACTGCAGGGCTAACGGGTGCTACCTGCAACTTGCAACATCGGACTACAGGAATGCACAAATGAACAAACAGGGAAGGCCCAGAGTCCAAGGCTTGCATGGGAACATAAGAGAGGGACTCGGAATGTAATGTGAGGGAATAGGCAGGAGATAAGCAGTTGTCTCAGGGCCACAGGGGATATAAAAGTAGATGTAGGGCAGACACAAATGTCTTACAATCTGTGGTATGTCTGCTTAGGTAGGCAAGGCAACTACCTGTTCAAGGACGGTGGGGGAAGGGAATGGCAACTGCCACTTGGGTGAAACCCAGGTCCCGTGAAAATCCTGATCCCACTTCTGACACCAGAAATTGCAGTTTAAAAAGGATCAGGATAAACAAATAGTCCGAACAGATATTTATTTAGGGAGAAATAACTTACAACCTAGACAGATGAACACTAGCAAGTTCCACCAGATGCTCTCCTCTCTGCATCCCACCAGCAAGAGAGTGTTCCCTAGCTCCTCCTCAGACCTTGTTCCACAAGTTACTTCTGCCCCTGGCCCCACCCCCAATGGGCGTGGTCAGTGCCACAGAAGGAGACAAAGTGAATATCCAACTACACTTGTATTTTACTCACCTCTAGGATTTCTTAAATCTTCATGTATGCAGGTATCACACTGAGGATCACATCAATATCGCAAGTAGACCCCTAAAAGCCTATATTTCTAACAAAACCAGGTGGTGCAATGGTCATCTCTTCAGGCATTTGACAATAAGTTTGTTTCCAAACATTTGTGTAACCCTACCCTTTACCAGATACTAAATCAAACCTCCATATAAAGCAAATTTTTTACTCAGTGTTCTATTGCTGTGAAGAGACCCCATGACAATAGTAACTGTTATAAAGGAACACATTTATTTAAGCGCTGATTACAATTTCAGATATTCAGTCCATTGTCATCATCGTGGGAAGTATGGGGGCACACAGGCAGACATGTTCGACATCTCCCTACAGAAGTTGTAGGAACAGAAAGAGACACTGGCCTGACTTGGCTTCTAAAACCTCAAAGTCCATTCCCCAGGGACTCACTTTCTCCAACAAGGCCACACCTGTTAATCTTTTCAAATAGTGCCACTCCCTATGAGCCTATGGGAACCATTTTTATTCAAACCACCGCAGAAGTTACTAGTCATTTTTAAAATATAGGTACGGGATTCAGCAATTGGGCTAGCAGGTAAAAATTCCAATACGGAAAAAGTATGAGTAGTAAATAATCCCTACCATCAATGAACCATAATACCACAGAGAAGACAGGGAGGAAAGTAAGTAGCAACACGTGAGTGCTGTTGATAAGCCCAGAGTGAGATAGGACCATGGTAAGAGGTACTTACTCTACTGTGGATATCATGAAAGGCTTCCAAGACAAGTGATACCTGTCTTGAAGACAAAGTTATCCTGACACTTGATAAGATATTATATAACAATTTAGTTAACACGGTTATAGTAGATATTAAGGCCACCACACTAAAGAGGAATGGGTCTCCAATTCAAACATAGCAGATACCTGGGTATTATAGCCAATAGGCAAAATGAAGAGATAAGCAAAATGAAGGGATAAGCAAAATGAAGGGATAACTCAAGGGTAAGAGTTCCTTTCTAAACCAAACATTTTGGCTATGTATTGTATTTACTTACTGCATCTAGCAATGTTCTGATACAGATATACAAAGTAATTGAGGAAGGGTTAAGCCCCCTCACACAAACTCACAAAAATTAGTGTTAAGTATGAACATATAAAGCATCTTTATTTTGGGAGAGTAAGTACTTAGCATCCATTTTCAGATTTTTTCCAGGAGTCTAGTATGTCTTCCAGTAGCAACACCATGGTATACAGTAGTGCTCTCAAACAGGGCTATTGGGGAAAACAGAACAAGGACTCAATTCCAAAAGCAAAGGGTGACAAACTTAATAGAGAGGGAAAGATTCCCCTAAACTCATTAAGCTACCTTCTTGTCAAAACTAGACTTAAGAGGTTAAATGAAGACAGGACATCAAATAAATTCAACTGAAGAGAATGGCAGAGATCCTATTCCCCTGAAAAAGGCCAGACACCGGACTGAAATATCTGACTGAGTAGACTCACTCAGTACAAAAGTTCTGCAACTATAAATTCCCCATGAACATGCTTATAATTATTCTTTTGAACCATGGGTTTCAAGAGTGCACACCTTCAGTTTAGTGCAGTTTCTAAATTTGTTCCCTTGGTTTGAATAGGATTTCTGCCTGATAATGAGTGTTCATAACCCAGATCCTTAGTACTTGTAAATACACATTTCATTCTATTTTTGACTCATAATTATAAGTACTTGACTAGGGCTTGGTTCACATGCCATAAGAAATTTCATATATTGGGTTTCAAAGAAAGTTCAATAGGTCCACTATTCAACCTGTGTACAAAGGGTAATTGAGGCCTACAGAGAATAAGTACCTTGCCTACATTACCATTCAAAGTAGAGCTAGGATTTGAACCAGGGACATGGACTGTATAATTCACATTACATTCTTTTAAAAAAAAGTTTTTATGTTATTTTCATGCCAGTGTGTATTTTGCCTGCATGTATTTTCTGTGACCTTTTCAATGCAGTACCTACAGCAGCTAAAAGTGGATATTATATTCCCTGGACTGTTTGTGAACTGTCTTCTAAATGATGATAATCAAACTCAGGTCCTCTGGAAGAGTAGCTAGGGCTCTTATCTGATGATCCTTCTCTCCAGCCCCTCATTCACATTCTTAACTAATCATTCCCTGGAAATAAATGAAATCCCATACAGCTACAATATCCTACATTTTGGTGTGATTATTTGGGGGAGTGCATCAACTTAGCACATACTAAGTGATTTAAAAATATTATGTCATCTCGCCCTTCAAGTCCCCTCACCAGTGGCTTACATACACTTCCTGCCACTGAATCCATCAGTGGCGCCCAGAGACAGAACAAAGCATTGTCCATCAGCTGCCATTCCTGTCTTGCCACTCCACCATGGGGTAGAGAGGTCAGTAATGGGTGGATCATCCAGCCCAGCCTCCCTCTTTGAGTCCCTGCACCTAGAGCAGCTAGACGGTTACAGATACTGAATTAGCCAGAGAGACTCAGAGACAGAACAATATACAGAAACAGCTGCCATTACTGTCTTACCCCTACACCCTAGGGTAGAGGGTGTGTGTGGAGTGACCTGGAAGAGAGCAAAGCATCCAGCATCAGCTGTCATTCCTGTCTAGCTACTGTACCCTCTATTAGTGAGGAGAGTATAGAGCCTTGAACCCATAACCACAAGGAGAGGGAAATACCATACTTCTACCCTGGAAGAAGAGGTTGGAAGATGACAGTATCATAATACTTCCAATAACAGAAATACTTCTGTGACATTACCGGCGTATAGGGATTCTATACCAGCAAGACCTGAACGTCACAACACAGCTGAAGCAGAAGAGAATGACCATAAAAACAACTTCATGATAATGATAGAGGTCCTCAAAGAGGACATGAGAAAAATCCCTTAAAGAAATGGAAGAAAAAATAAACCAAAAAAAAAAATGCAAGAAACCAATAAATTTCTTAAAGTAAGCATGGAAAGCCATGAAAAAGCAACCAGAAAGATCAATGAAAAAATTCAAACAGTTCAAGACCTGAAAAGTAAAATAGGACAATAAAGAAACACTGAGGGAATACTGGAAATAGAACACTTGAGTAAATTATCAAGAACTGTAAATGCAAGCAAAATGAACAGAATATTTGAGACAAAAGAGAGAATCTCAGGCGAAGATAAACTAGAGGAAATAGATTCTTCGACTAAAAAAAATTGTTAAAACTCACAAATCCTTAACAAAAATATAAAGGAAATATGGAGAACCATGAAAAGACCAAAGCTAAGAATCATAGGGATAGAAGAAGGGATAGATGTTCTACAAACATTAAGAGGCCATGGATGCCTACTATAACCAGCAAAACTGTGAATCAGTATAGATGGAGAAAAGAACATATTCCATGACTAAATCAGATTTACACATTACATATCCACCAACCCAGCCCTACTGAAACTTCTGGAAGGAAAATCCAACCCAAGGAAGTTAACTACACTCACAAAACAGGTGAAACACATGAATGACAAGAATTTTGAGTCATTCAAGAAAGAAATTAAAGAAGATACCAAAAAAATGGAAAGATCTCTCATGCTATTGGATAAGTAGGAGCAACCTATTAAAAATGGCAATCTTGCCAAAAGCAACCTACAGATTCAATGCAATCACAATCAAAATACCAGCACAAACCTTGAAAGGACAATACTCTACTTTATATGGAAAACCAAAATCAAAAATAACCAAACAAACAAAAAACAGGATAGCCAGAACAGCCCTTTAAAATAAAGGAATTTCTGAAGGAATCACCATTTCTGACTGTTTCCTGTTTACTGTCAGGTTTTTAAAGGCAAAATTAACAGGAATATATCACTTGGTATGGATTGGTTTCTGACTGATTGACATTTGGGAAACAATCAGGGGAATTTCTCAAAGTCATATTATTGAAATGAAATACCTTTTTACCAATTACTATCATTAGTTAATGCTGTTAGGGAACATTCTCTGGTTTCTATACCTTTGTGTTGTTACTTGCAAGTGACCTATTGTTCATAGATACAAACAGGGTTTCCAAATGTATCCTGGATACCACAGGGACGGTTTTGGTCTACCCCAGATTTTCTTTTATGGCCAAACAGTTTCCAGAACCAAGTATTTAGGAGGCTAAAGGTGATGTCTGGAGTTTCTTTGTATCCAGGTTTGGCCATAGGCTCTGGGAGGCCAGGGCATCTGAAGTTTCTTCATGTCCAGGTTTGGCTACAGGCTCTGAGAGACCAGGGGATCCAAAGTTTCTTTGTGTCATGTGCTGAGTCACAGGCCTCCATATCTTTTCTGTAGCCTGTCAAGACCTGCGTGTGTGCTTGCCATCCTCGTGGTGCTCCTGGAGCATTCCATGCTGGCTTCCCAAAGGTGCCCATTCCTGAGAGGTGGTGTCCTTTCCGGCTCCCCGTCGAGCTGCCTCTCCTGTGCTCGGTCTTGCTGCGGTTGCGTGTTTTTGTTCCAGGTTCGCCTTCGACGGGTCCGTGCTGCCCAGATTTTGCGAGGTTGGAGGGTCGAGAGGGAAGCGGTAAAAGAGGTGAGATAACCTGCATGCGCGTGTTTCTGGTGGTCTGGAGGCGGGGGCTCCGTTCGATGTTCTCTCCCTCTCCCTGAGGCCTGGCCCGTCCTCCCCTGTGGGCGGCTTCATTGGCTGCCACCCCTCACGTCCCTTGCGAGCAAGCTGTCCATCTCAGTCGTCCTTCCTCCCTGCCTTTCCCTCCGCCTGGGCGCAAGCGTTGCCCGGGTCTTTTTTTTTTTTTTTAATATGGAGCCCCCTCACTCCTCTGCCTCTAGCAGGGCTGTCCGTTCTCCCGCCTCACCCCGTTAGAGTGGTCTCATTTCAGCCCGCCTCCCGGCCTCCCGACCCCGCTTGGAGGTTTCAGGGTTCAAGTCCTCCCCGGCGTTGCGCCTCGCTGCCATGTCTGGGGGGGGGTGTTGGCCCGCCCTGGCGCCACCACCCGCTCACGAGCCCGGCCCGCAGCTGCGGGCATGTTTCTGCGACGTGGTCAGTAGGCCCAGTGTGTAGCGTCTGGAGGTGTGCTTCTTCCGACTTGCGGTGTCTTGGCGAAGGGAGCTCTGTCGGGTCTTGATGGCGGGGTTGGCCTTTCCCGGTCATGGCCCGTCCTCACCTTCCTCTCTCCCTCCCGCCCGTCCAGCGCGTGTGCTCCCCTTCCCCTAAGGTGGTGGGTGGTGGTGGTGGTGGTGATGGATGTTTGTGTTCTCGGGGGTTGGAGTTCGTTCCCGCGGGTTCCCACTGAGGGTCCGTGTCTCTTTTCTCCCTCCCTCCCTCCCTGCCTCCACACCTTGCTCACTTACTCCTTTCCCACCTGTCCGTTTCCCCCCCCCAACCCCCGCCACCCCGGGAGCTCTCCCTCCTTGGCCTCCGGGCGCGCCACGGTCTGTGACATTCTTGAGGCTCTCCTGATGCCACGTGCTTTCTACCTGGTTGATCCTGCCAGTAGCATATGCTTGTCTCAAAGATGAAGCCATGCATGTCTAAGTACACACTGCTGATACAGTGAAACTGCGAATGGCTCATTAAATCAGTTATGGTTCCTTTGGTTGCTCGCTCCTCTCTTACTTGGATAACTGTGGTAATTCTAGAGCTAATACATGTGGACGGGCGCTGACCCCCTTCGCGGGGTGATGCGTGCATTTATCAGATCAAAACCAACCTGGTCAGCTTCCTCCTGGCCCGGCCTGGGGGTGGGCGCTGGCGGCTTTGGTGACTCTAGATAACCTCGGGCCAATTGCAAGGCCCCCATGTCGGTGACGACCCATTCGAATGTCTGCCCTATCAACTTTCGATGGTAGTCGCAGTGCCTACCATGGTGACCACGGGTGACAGGGAATCAGGGTTCGATTCCGGAGAGGGAGCCTGACAAATGGCTACCACATCCAAGCAAGGCAGCAGGTGCGCAAATTACCCACTCCCGAACCCGGGAGGTAGTGACGAAAAATAACAATACAGGACTCTTTCGAGGCCCTGTAATTGGAATGAGTCCACTTTAAATCCTTTAATGAGGATCCATTGGAGGGCAAGTCTGGTGCCAGCAGCCGCGGTAATTACAGCTCTAATAGCGTATATTAAAGTTGCTGCAGTTAAAAAGCTTGTAGTTGGATCTTGGGAGTGGGCAGGCGGTCTGCCACGAGGCGAGTCACCGCCCGTCCCCGCCCCTTGCCTCTCAGCGCCCCCTCGATGCTCTTAGCTGAGTGTCCCGCGGGGCCCGAAGCATTTACTTTGAAAAAATTCGAGTGTTCAAAGCAGGCCCGAGCTGCCTGGATACCGCAGCTAGGAATAATGGAATAGGACCGCGGTTCTATTTTGTTGGTTTTCGGAACTGAGGCCATGATTAAGAGGGATGGCCAAGGGCATTCGTATTGCGCCGCTAGAGGTGAAATTCTTGGACCGGCGCAAGACGGACCAGAGCGAAAGCATTTGCCAAGAATATTTTCATTAATCAAGAACGAAAGTCGGAGGTTCAAAGATGATCAGATACCGTCGTAGTTCCGACCATAAATGATGCCGACTGGCGATGAGGTGGCCTTATTCCCATGACCCGCTGGGCAGCTTCTGGGAAACCAAAGTCTTTGGGTTCCGAGGGAAGTATGGTTGCAAAGCTGAAACTTAAAGGAATTGACGGGAAGGGCACCACCAGGAGTGGAGCGTGCAGCTTAATTTGACTCAACACGGTAAACCTCACCCGGCCCAGACACGGACAGGATTGACAGATTGATAGCTCTTTCTCGATTCCGTGGGTGGTGGTGCATGGCCGTTCTTAGTTGGTGGAGCGATTTGTCTGGTTAATTCCGATAACGAACTAGACTCTGGCATGCTAACTAGTTACGCGACCCCCGAGTGGTCGGTGTCCCCCAACTTCTTAGAGGGACAAGTGGCGTTCAGCCACCCGAGATTGAGCAATAACAGGTCCGTGATGCCCTTAGATGTCCGGGGCTGCACGCACGCTACACTGACTGGCTCAGCGTGTGCCTACCCTATGCCGGCAGGGGCAGGTAACCCGTTGAACCCCATTCGTGATGGGGGTCGGAGACTGCAATTATTACCCATGAGCGAGGAATTCCCAGTAAATGCGGGTCATAAGCTTGTGTTGATTAAGTCCCTGCCCTTTGTACACACCGCCCGTCGCTACTACGGATTGGATGGTTTAGTGAGGCCCTCGGATCGGCCCTGCCGGGGTCGGCCCACGGCCCTGGTGTAGCGCTGAGAAGACGGTCTAACTTGACTATCTAGAGGAAGTAAAAGTCGTAACAAGGTTTCCGTAGGTGAACCAGCGGAAGGATCATTAACGGAAGAGAGCCAGCGGTGGCCTCTGGACCCCATCCGGGCCTCGCAGCCTGCCGCTGCCGGGAGGCGCGCCCCTTGTTCTGTGGTTGTGCTCGCGTGGAGGAGGAGGAGAAGGGGGTTGATGGACACATGCAGGTGTGTGGCTGTAGCCTTGTTCTTCTGCCCGGACCGGTCTGCTCCAGGGACCACGTGTTCTGCCGGGGCGGGAGGCTCTGGCTCGCTCGCTCTCTTGCCCAACCGCCTAACCTCCTTTCCTCACCCTGCTTCTGCCTTGCCGCCTTGGTCCCGCGGACGTTTACCTCTTTCCCGTCCGGCCTCGTTCGTGTCTGTGACCCGGGGTGGTGCGTTGCTCCATTGCCGTTCTGTGGGGGTTGGGGGCGGTTGGGTGGTTGAGGGAGAAAGGGAGGTCCCGCCGCTTTTCCTGCCTCCGTCCGTCCGTCCGTCCCACACGCGGCTCTAAGGCGCTCTCCGCCATGTGCCCTAGCCGGGTTTGTCGTGTTGGGGCGCGGTGCTGCAGTGTCGGGAGCCGTTCAGGGCTGCGCTGTGGGGTTTGCCTGCCTTGCCTCCCTCCCTCCCGCCCTCCGTCTCTCCTCCCCCTCTCTTCGGCTTAGGGAGCGTGTCCACCCAGACCCTGTCCGGGTACCTGGCTATCACGTTCAGGCGCATTGGTTTAAAGACCCCGGGGGGTCGCCCTTCCGTCCCCCGTGGTTGGGATGGGGCGGGGGGCCCTCGGACTCCCATCCCCTTCCGCGGACGAGGCCGTTCCTGAGGCCCGCTGCGGTAGCGGGGCGGGAGCCCCCCCTTGGGTGCTCGTGGGTTCCGCTCTGCGCGCCCCGGCTTGCCCGGAGCATCGCGGTCCGCGGGCCCCTTGTCTCGTGAGTGTTCTTTTCCCGTCCCGACCTTTTTTTTTTTTTCCTTTTTTGCGTGTCTCTTGTGTTTTCGCTGGCCGGCCAGAAGCGAACCCTTATCCCTCCATCCCCTGCTTCCCGGTAGGAGGCGTCCGTGGTGGGGGGGCAGTGGCCTGGGACCGTGCCGCCCTCAGCTCCCCCGGGTACCGTGCCGCCCTCAGCTCCCGACGGGGTTTTGGAGGCTCCTCCGCCTCTTCCCGCAACCGAAACGTTGATACGACTCTTAGCAGTGGATCACTCGGCTAGTGTTTCGATGAAGAATGCAGCTAGCTGCGAAAATTAATGTGAATTGCAGGACACATTGATCATCTACACTTCGAACGCACTTGTGGCCCCGGGTTCCTCAGGGGCTATGCCTGTCTGAGAGTCGCTTGACAATCGATCGCGCCCCCCTTGGTGCATGTGCCCCTTTGGGGGTGTTGCGCGGCTGGGAGTTAGCTCACAGGGTCCCGCAACCCCCCCCCCGTGCGTGGGCCCTCC